>NC_088258.1:18636000-18995000 GCF_036013445.1 Caloenas nicobarica
CAACCTAATAGAGTCCCTTTTTTGCAAAAAGACAGTGTGGATTTGTTGCCAGTGCAGCCTTACTTCCAGTAGCAATACTGCCTGTAGTATCATGTATGGAGGCCTCAGGGCTCGCTCAGGGCTTGTCACGCAGAACTGCAGGCCTGACAGAGCAGAACTGCTCTCCTCTCCTCTCCTCTCCTCTCCTCTACTCTCCTCTCCTCTCCTCTCTTCTCCTCTCCTCTCCTCTCCTCTCCTCTCCTCTCCTCTCCTCTCCTCTTCTCTCCTGTGCGCCAGTCCAATATCTAAGAGACTGTTTGCCTGAAAGGACAGAGGGGTTTCAGTTCCAAAATCAATGTCAAGGACACATAACACAATGAATTTTATTTTATTTTGTTGTTAATTTATTAATTTTCTTGATTTTTTGTTAATTCTTGTGATGTTTCTTCGTGTCATTTTTTTTCCCTTTGTGACTCTGTTTCAGAACCCAGGCTCACAAGCATTAGCTCAAGCCCAAGTGTAGCCAGGAGTAGGCTGAGGCATTCTTCAGTTTAGCCTGAGAAAAGATCCCTTGCAGGCTGGCAAAGGCAAGTCCCAGAGCTGCAGAGAGCAGCAGCAGGAATAGAGGCCAAGCTGTGCGCGGTTCCTGCAGAGGGAGAACCTTGACAAGGAGTTGTGGGACTGACCATGCACAAAAGAGGAGGAAGAAGAAGAAGAAGAAGAAGAAGAGGAAGAAGAGGAAGAAGAGGAAGAAGAGGTGAGTGGTACCGTGGCATCTCTTCCAAAGCGTGACATGTAGCGATGACGAGCAGACTTTTTGCCTTCCACAACTTGTTTGGCTGCTGTGCTTCTTGGGCAGGGATGCATGAGAAGCGCTCTGGTCCCTGCCAGGCGCTTGTGTTAGCTGCAGGGAGAGCTGAGAAGTGGCAGCTGCGGCTGCCAGCATGGTGGAGCATGAGCAGCCGGCTCCCAGGCCAAATGGCCCAAAGAAATGGTGGCAAGGGGCCGTGCAGAGAACTGCAGAGGAAGGCAAAAAACCGCCGGGGACCAGTGCCAATGTGCCCCAGGGGAAAAGGTTCCTTGCTGAGCCCAGTGCTGGCCATGGGCTGTTCCCTGAGCATGTGAGCCAGACCTGGCTCCTTGTCCCACAGGCTGCTCATGCTTCCCAGGAGCTGCCCAAGCCCTATCCTCCCTTGAGCTGGAGCTATCTGGCGGACTTGCCAGAGTGCCCAAGTGCCTCTGAGCTGATAGACCTTGTGGGCAAGAATCCTTGCTGTCCCTGTGTAGGACACCAGTGGGTGTTCCAAAGCACTGCAAGCCCTTGCAAGCCCTTGCAAGCCCTCGACATCCTATCTCTTACGGCTCCTGAGCGTTGCTCTGTGGGAGATGAGGATGGTGAGCTGTGCAGTGCTCCTCAAGAAGGAATTGCCTTGGTCTTGCCACTGCTATCCAGTTGAAAAGGATTTGCATCCATGAGCCGAGCTTGGAAGGTGGCCCTGCCAGCAGCTTGTCTTGCAGCGGAGAACCTCCAGCAGCCTCATGCAAGGTTTTCTTCCCTCAGCCCCTGGCCTGTGATTCCAGCAGCTCCTCAAGTGCTTCCTGTCAGATGTGCTGGGGCTGCCCCCGGGCCAGCTCTGGCAGTGGACACGGGAGGCTGCTCCTCTGGATCCTGCGTGGGGCCTCGTGCCCACTGCGTTGCCGGGTGCTGGCATTGTGACATGGGGGTGACACAGCCGCATATGTGCAGCCCTTTGGAGGAAGCCTTTGGGGTGCTGGCTCCAAATCACTCCCTGTAGCTACAAAATAGGGGAGTAAGCAACCTAATAGAGTCCCTTTTTTGCAAAAAGACAGTGTGGATTTGTTGCCAGTGCAGCCTTACTTCCAGTAGCAATACTGCCTGTAGTATCATGTATGGAGGCCTCAGGGCTCGCTCAGGGCTTGTCACGCAGAACTGCAGGCCTGACAGAGCAGAACTGCTCTCCTCTCCTCTCCTCTCCTCTCCTCTCCTCTCCTCTCCTCTCCTCTCCTCTCCTCTCCTCTCCTCTCCTCTCCTCTCCTCTCTTCTCCTCTCCTCTCCTCTCCTCTCCTCTCCTCTTCTCTCCTGTGCGCCAGTCCAATATCTAAGAGGCTGTTTGCCTGAAAGGACAGAGGGGTTTCAGTTCCAAAATCAATTTCAAGGACACATAACACAATGAATTTTATTTTATTTTGTTGTTAATTTATTAATTTTCTTGATTTTATGTTAGTTCATATTATGTTTCTTCGTGTCATTTTTTTTCCCTTTGTGACTCTGTTTCAGAACCCAGGCTCACAAGCATTAGCTCAAGCCCAAGTGTAGCCAGGAGTAGGCTGAGGCATTCTTCAGTTTAGCCTGAGAAAAGATCCCTTGCAGGCTGGCAAAGGCAAGTCCCAGAGCTGCAGAGAGCAGCAGCAGGAATAGAGGCCAAGCTGTGCGCGGTTCCTGCAGAGGGAGAACCTTGACAAGGAGTTGTGGGACTGACCATGCACAAAAGAGGAGGAAGAAGAAGAAGAAGAAGAAGAAGAAGAGGAAGAAGAGGAAGAAGAGGAAGAAGAGGAAGAAGAGGTGAGTGGTACCGTGGCATCTCTTCCAAAGCGTGACATGTAGCGATGACGAGCAGACTTTTTGCCTTCCACAACTTGTTTGGCTGCTGTGCTTCTTGGCCAGGGATGCATGAGAAGCGCTCTGGTCCCTGCCAGGCGCTTGTGTTAGCTGCAGGGAGAGCTGAGAAGTGGCAGCTGCGGCTGCCAGCATGGTGGAGCATGAGCAGCCGGCTCCCAGGCCAAATGGCCCAAAGAAATGGTGGCAAGGGGCCGTGCTGAGAACTGCAGAGGAAGGCAAAAAAACGCCGGGGACCAGTGCCAATGTGCCCCGGGGGAAAAGGTTCCTTGCTGAGCCCAGTGCTGGCCATGGGCTGTTCCCTGAGCATGTGAGCCAGACCTGGCTCCTTGTCCCACAGGCTGCTCATGCTTGCCAGGAGCTGCCCAAGCCCTATCCTCCCTTGAGCTGGAGCTATCTGGCGGACTTGCCAGAGTGCCCAAGTGCCTCTGAGCTGATAGACCTTGTGGGCAAGAATCCTTGCTGTCCCTGTGTAGGACACCAGTGGGTGTTCCAAAGCACTGCAAGCCCTTGCAAGCCCTTGCAAGCCCTCGACATCCTATCTCTTACGGCTCCTGAGCGTTGCTGTGTAGGAGATGAGGATGGTGAGCTGTGCAGTGCTCCTCAAGAAGGAATTGCCTTGGTCTTGCCACTGCTATCCAGTTGAAAAGGATTTGCATCCATGAGCCGAGCTTGGAAGGTGGCCCTGCCAGCAGCTTGTCTTGCAGCGGAGAACCTCCAGCAGCCTCATGCAAGGTTTTCTTCCCTCAGCCCCTGGCCTGTGATTCCAGCAGCTCCTCAAGTGCTTCCTGTCAGATGTGCTGGGGCTGCCCCCGGGCCAGCTCTGGCAGTGCACACGGGAGGCTGCTCGTCTGGATCCTGCGTGGGGCCTCGTGCCCACTGCGTTGCCGGGTGCTGGCATTGTGACATGGGGGTGACACAGCCGCATATGTGCAGCCCTTTGGAGGAAGCCTTTGGGGTGCTGGCTCCAAATCACTCCCTGTAGCTACAAAATAGGGGAGTAAGCAACCTAATAGAGTCCCTTTTTTGCAAAAAGACAGTGTGGATTTGTTGCCAGTGCAGCCTTCCTTCCAGTAGCAATACTGCCTGTAGTATCATGTATGGAGGCCTCAGGGCTCGCTCAGGGCTTGTCACGCAGAACTGCAGGCCTGACAGAGCAGAACTGCTCTCCTCTCCTCTCCTCTCCTCTCCTCTCCTCTCCTCTCCTCTCCTCTCCTCTCCTCTCCTCTCCTCTCCTCTCCTCTCTTCTCCTCTCCTCTCCTCTCCTCTCCTCTCCTCTTCTCTCCTCTCCTCTCCTCTTCTCTCCTGTGCGCCAGTCCAATATCTAAGAGACTGTTTGCCTGAAAGGACAGAGGGGTTTCAGTTCCAAAATCAATGTCAAGGACACATAACACAATGAATTTTATTTTATTTTGTTGTTAATTTATTAATTTTCTTGATTTTTTGTTAATTCTTGTGATGTTTCTTCGTGTCATTTTTTTTCCCTTTGTGACTCTGTTTCAGAACCCAGGCTCACAAGCATTAGCTCAAGCCCAAGTGTAGCCAGGAGTAGGCTGAGGCATTCTTCAGTTTAGCCTGAGAAAAGATCCCTTGCAGGCTGGCAAAGGCAAGTCCCAGAGCTGCAGAGAGCAGCAGCAGGAATAGAGGCCAAGCTGTGCGCGGTTCCTGCAGAGGGAGAACCTTGACAAGGAGTTGTGGGACTGACCATGCACAAAAGAGGAGGAAGAAGAAGAAGAAGAAGAAGAAGAGGAAGAAGAGGAAGAAGAGGAAGAAGAGGTGAGTGGTACCGTGGCATCTCTTCCAAAGCGTGACATGTAGCGATGACGAGCAGACTTTTTGCCTTCCACAACTTGTTTGGCTGCTGTGCTTCTTGGGCAGGGATGCATGAGAAGCGCTCTGGTCCCTGCCAGGCGCTTGTGTTAGCTGCAGGGAGAGCTGAGAAGTGGCAGCTGCGGCTGCCAGCATGGTGGAGCATGAGCAGCCGGCTCCCAGGCCAAATGGCCCAAAGAAATGGTGGCAAGGGGCCGTGCAGAGAACTGCAGAGGAAGGCAAAAAACCGCCGGGGACCAGTGCCAATGTGCCCCGGGGGAAAAGGTTCCTTGCTGAGCCCAGTGCTGGCCATGGGCTGTTCCCTGAGCATGTGAGCCAGACCTGGCTCCTTGTCCCACAGGCTGCTCATGCTTCCCAGGAGCTGCCCAAGCCCTATCCTCCCTTGAGCTGGAGCTATGTCGGGGACTTGCCAGAGTGCCCAAGTGCCTCTGAGCTGATGGAGCTTGTGGGCAAGAATCCTTGCTGTCCCTGTGTAGGACACCAGTGGGTGTTCCAAAGCACTGCAAGCCCTTGCAAGCCCTTGCAAGCCCTCGACATCCTATCTCTTACGGCTCCTGAGCGTTGCTCTGTAGGAGATGAGGATGGTGAGCTGTGCAGTGCTCCTCAAGAAGGAATTGCCTTGGTCTTGCCACTGCTATCCAGTTGAAAAGGATTTGCATCCATGAGCCGAGCTTGGAAGGTGGCCCTGCCAGCACATTGTCTTGCAGCGGAGAACCTCCAGCAGCCTCATGCAAGGTTTTCTTCCCTCAGCCCCTGGCCTGTGATTCCAGCAGCTCCTCAAGTGCTTCCTGTCAGATGTGCTGGGGCTGTCCCCGGGCCAGCTCTGGCAGTGGACACGGGAGGCTGCTCCTCTGGATCCTGCGTGGGGCCTGGTGACCACTGCGTTGCCGGGTGCTGGCATTGTGACATGGGGGTGACACAGCCGCATATGTGCAGCCCTTTGGAGGAAGCCTTTGGGGTGCTGGCTCCAAATCAGTCCCTGTACCTACAAAATAGGGGAGTAAGCAACCTAATAGAGTCCCTTTTTTGCAAAAAGACAGTGTGGATTTGTTGCCAGTGCAGCCTTACTTCCAGCAGCAATACTGCCTGTAGTATCATGTATGGAGGCCTCAGGGCTCGCTCAGGGCTTGTCACGCAGAACTGCAGGCCTGACAGAGCAGAACTGCTCTCCTCTCCTCTCCTCTCCTCTCCTCTCCTCTCCTCTCCTCTCCTCTTCTCTCCTGTGCACCAGTCCAATATCTAAGAGACTGTTTGCCTGAAAGGACAGAGGGGTTTCAGTTCCAAAATCAATGTCAAGGACACATAACACAATGAATTTTATTTTATTTTGTTGTTAATTTATTAATTTTCTTGATTTTATGTTAATTCATGTGATGTTTCTTCGTGTCATTTTTTTTCCCTTTGTGACTCTGTTTCAGAACCCAGGCTCACAAGCATTAGCTCAAGCCCAAGTGTAGCCAGGAGTAGGCTGAGGCATTCTTCAGTTTAGCCTGAGAAAAGATCCCTTGCAGGCTGGCAAAGGCAAGTCCCAGAGCTGCAGAGAGCAGCAGCAGGAATAGAGGCCAAGCTGTCCGCGGTTCCTGCAGAGGGAGAACCTTGACAAGGACTTGTGGGACTGACCATGCACAAAAGAGGAGGAAGAAGAAGAAGAAGAAGAAGAAGAAGAGGAAGAAGAGGAAGAAGAGGAAGAAGAGGTGAGTGGTACCGTGGCATCTCTTCCAAAGCGTGACATGTAGCGATGACGAGCAGACTTTTTGCCTTCCACAACTTGTTTGGCTGCTGTGCTTCTTGGGCAGGGATGCATGAGAAGCGCTCTGGTCCCTGCCAGGCGCTTGTGTTGGCTGCAGGGAGAGCTGAGAAGTGGCAGCTGCGGCTGCCAGCATGGTGGAGCATGAGCAGCCGGCTCCCAGGCCAAATGGCCCAAAGAAATGGTGGCAAGGGGCCGTGCTGAGAACTGCAGAGGAAGGCAAAAATCCGCCGGGGACCAGTGCCAATGTGCCCCGGGGGAAAAAGTTCCTTGCTGAGCCCAGTGCTGGCCATGGGCTGTTCCCTGAGCATGTGAGCCAGACCTGGCTCCTTGTCCCACAGGCTGCTCATGCTTCCCAGGAGCTGCCCAAGCCCTATCCTCCCTTGAGCTGGCGCTATCTGGCGGACTTGCCAGAGTGCCCAAGTGCCTCTGAGCTGATAGACCTTGTGGGCAAGAATCCTTGCTGTCCCTGTGTAGGACACCAGTGGGTGTTCCAAAGCACTGCAAGCCCTTGCAAGCCCTTGAAAGCCCTCGACATCCTATCTCTTACGGCTCCTGAGCGTTGCTCTGTGGGAGATGAGGATGGTGAGCTCTGCAGTACTCCTCAAGAAGGAATTGCCTTGGTCTTGCCACTGCTATCCAGTTGAAAAGGATTTGCATCCATGAGCCGAGCTTGGAAGGTGGCCCTGCCAGCAGATTGTCTTGCAGCGGAGAACCTCCAGCAGCCTCATGCAAGGTTTTCTTCCCTCAGCCCCTGGCCTGTGATTCCAGCAGCTCCTCAAGTGCTTCCTGTCAGATGTGCTGGGGCTGCCCCCGGGCCAGCTCTGGCAGTGGACACGGGAGGCTGCTCGTCTGGATCCTGCGTGGGGCCTCGTGCCCACTGCGTTGCCGGGTGCTGGCATTGTGACATGGGGGTGACACAGCCGCATATGTGCAGCCCTTTGGAGGAAGCCTTTGGGGTGCTGGCTCCAAATCACTCCCTGTAGCTACAAAATAGGGGAGTAAGCAACCTCATAGAGTCCCTTTTTTGCAAAAAGACAGTGTGGATTTGTTGCCAGTGCAGCCTTCCTTCCAGTAGCAATACTGCCTGTAGTATCATGTATGGAGGCCTCAGGGCTCGCTCAGGGCTTGTCACGCAGAACTGCAGGCCTGACAGAGCAGAACTGCTCTCCTCTCCTCTCCTCTCCTCTCCTCTCCTCTCCTCTCCTCTCCTCTTCTCTCCTGTGCACCAGTCCAATATCTAAGAGACTGTTTGCCTGAAAGGACAGAGGGGTTTCAGTTCCAAAATCAATTTCAAGGACACATAACACAATGAATTTTATTTTATTTTGTTGTTAATTTATTAATTTTCTTGATTTTATGTTAATTCATGTGATGTTTCTTCGTGTCATTTTTTTTCCCTTTGTGACTCTGTTTCAGAACCCAGGCTCACAAGCATTAGCTCAAGCCCAAGTGTAGCCAGGAGTAGGCTGAGGCATTCTTCAGTTTAGCCTGAGAAAAGATCCCTTGCAGGCTGGCAAAGGCAAGTCCCAGAGCTGCAGAGAGCAGCAGCAGGAATAGAGGCCAAGCTGTGCGCGGTTCCTGCAGAGGGAGAACCTTGACAAGGAGTTGTGGGACTGACCATGCACAAAAGAGGAGGAAGAAGAAGAAGAAGAAGAAGAAGAAGAGGAAGAAGAGGAAGAAGAGGAAGAAGAGGTGAGTGGTACCGTGGCATCTCTTCCAAAGCGTGACATGTAGCGATGACGAGCAGACTTTTTGCCTTCCACAACTTGTTTGGCTGCTGTGCTTCTTGGGCAGGGATGCATGAGAAGCGCTCTGGTCCCTGCCAGGTGCTTGTGTTAGCTGCAGGGAGAGCTGAGAAGTGGCAGCTGCGGCTGCCAGCATGGTGGAGCATGAGCAGCCGGCTCCCAGGCCAAATGGCCCAAAGAAATGGTGGCAAGGGGCCGTGCTGAGAACTGCAGAGGAAGGAAAAAATCCGCCGGGGACCAGTGCCAATGTGCCCCGGGGGAAAAAGTTCCTTGCTGAGCCCAGTGCTGGCCATGGGCTGTTCCCTGAGCATGTGAGCCAGACCTGGCTCCTTGTCCCACAGGCTGCTCATGCTTCCCAGGAGCTGCCCAAGCCCTATCCTCCCTTGAGCTGGAGCTATCTGGCGGACTTGCCAGAGTGCCCAAGTGCCTCTGAGCTGATAGACCTTGTGGGCAAGAATCCTTGCTGTCCCTGTGTAGGACACCAGTGGGTGTTCCAAAGCACTGCAAGCCCTTGCAAGCCCTTGCAAGCCCTCGACATCCTATCTCTTACGGCTCCTGAGCTTTGCTGTGTAGGAGATGAGGATGGTGAGCTGTGCAGTGCTCCTCAAGAAGGAATTGCCTTGGTCTTGCCACTGCTATCCAGTTGAAAAGGATTTGCATCCATGAGCCGAGCTTGGAAGGTGGCCCTGCCAGCAGATTGTCTTGCAGCGGAGAACCTCCAGCAGCCTCATGCAAGGTTTTCTTCCCTCAGCCCCTGGCCTGTGATTCCAGCAGCTCCTCAAGTGCTTCCTGTGAGATGTGCTGGGGCTGCCCCCGGGCCAGCTCTGGCAGTGGACACGGGAGGCTGCTCCTCTGGATCCTGCGTGGGGCCTCGTGACCACTGCGTTGCCGGGTGCTGGCATTGTGACATGGGGGTGACACAGCCGCATATGTGCAGCCCTTTGGAGGAAGCCTTTGGGGTGCTGGCTCCAAATCAGTCCCTGTACCTACAAAATAGGGGAGTAAGCAACCTAATAGAGTCCCTTTATTGCAAAAAGACAGTGTGGATTTGTTGCCAGTGCAGCCTTACTTCCAGCAGCAATACTGCCTGTAGTATCATGTATGGAGGCCTCAGGGCTCGCTCAGGGCTTGTCACGCAGAACTGCAGGCCTGACAGAGCAGAACTGCTCTCCTCTCCTCTCCTCTCCTCTCCTCTCCTCTCCTCTCCTCTCCTCTTCTCTCCTGTGCACCAGTCCAATATCTAAGAGACTGTTTGCCTGAAAGGACAGAGGGGTTTCAGTTCCAAAATCAATTTCAAGGACACATAACACAATGAATTTTATTTTATTTTGTTGTTAATTTATTAATTTTCTTGATTTTATGTTAATTCATGTGATGTTTCTTCGTGTCATTTTTTTTCCCTTTGTGACTCTGTTTCAGAACCCAGGCTCACAAGCATTAGCTCAAGCCCAAGTGTAGCCAGGAGTAGGCTGAGGCATTCTTCAGTTTAGCCTGAGAAAAGATCCCTTGCAGGCTGGCAAAGGCAAGTCCCAGAGCTGCAGAGAGCAGCAGCAGGAATAGAGGCCAAGCTGTCCGCGGTTCCTGCAGAGGGAGAACCTTGACAAGGACTTGTGGGACTGACCATGCACAAAAGAGGAGGAAGAAGAAGAAGAAGAAGAAGAAGAAGAGGAAGAAGAGGAAGAAGAGGAAGAAGAGGTGAGTGGTACCGTGGCATCTCTTCCAAAGCGTGACATGTAGCGATGACGAGCAGACTTTTTGCCTTCCACAACTTGTTTGGCTGCTGTGCTTCTTGGGCAGGGATGCATGAGAAGCGCTCTGGTCCCTGCCAGGCGCTTGTGTTGGCTGCAGGGAGAGCTGAGAAGTGGCAGCTGCGGCTGCCAGCATGGTGGAGCATGAGCAGCCGGCTCCCAGGCCAAATGGCCCAAAGAAATGGTGGCAAGGGGCCGTGCTGAGAACTGCAGAGGAAGGCAAAAATCCGCCGGGGACCAGTGCCAATGTGCCCCGGGGGAAAAAGTTCCTTGCTGAGCCCAGTGCTGGCCATGGGCTGTTCCCTGAGCATGTGAGCCAGACCTGGCTCCTTGTCCCACAGGCTGCTCATGCTTCCCAGGAGCTGCCCAAGCCCTATCCTCCCTTGAGCTGGCGCTATCTGGCGGACTTGCCAGAGTGCCCAAGTGCCTCTGAGCTGATAGACCTTGTGGGCAAGAATCCTTGCTGTCCCTGTGTAGGACACCAGTGGGTGTTCCAAAGCACTGCAAGCCCTTGCAAGCCCTTGCAAGCCCTCGACATCCTATCTCTTACGGCTCCTGAGCGTTGCTCTGTGGGAGATGAGGATGGTGAGCTCTGCAGTACTCCTCAAGAAGGAATTGCCTTGGTCTTGCCACTGCTATCCAGTTGAAAAGGATTTGCATCCATGAGCCGAGCTTGGAAGGTGGCCCTGCCAGCAGCTTGTCTTGCAGCGGAGAACCTCCAGCAGCCTCATGCAAGGTTTTCTTCCCTCAGCCCCTGGCCTGTGATTCCAGCAGCTCCTCAAGTGCTTCCTGTCAGATGTGCTGGGGCTGCCCCCGGGCCAGCTCTGGCAGTGGACACGGGAGGCTGCTCGTCTGGATCCTGCGTGGGGCCTCGTGCCCACTGCGTTGCCGGGTGCTGGCATTGTGACATGGGGGTGACACAGCCGCATATGTGCAGCCCTTTGGAGGAAGCCTTTGGGGTGCTGGCTCCAAATCACTCCCTGTAGCTACAAAATAGGGGAGTAAGCAACCTCATAGAGTCCCTTTTTTGCAAAAAGACAGTGTGGATTTGTTGCCAGTGCAGCCTTCCTTCCAGTAGCAATACTGCCTGTAGTATCATGTATGGAGGCCTCAGGGCTCGCTCAGGGCTTGTCACGCAGAACTGCAGGCCTGACAGAGCAGAACTGCTCTCCTCTCCTCTCCTCTCCTCTCCTCTCCTCTCCTCTCCTCTCCTCTCCTCTCCTCTCCTCTCCTCTCCTCTTCTCTCCTGTGCACCAGTCCAATATCTAAGAGACTGTTTGCCTGAAAGGACAGAGGGGTTTCAGTTCCAAAATCAATTTCAAGGACACATAACACAATGAATTTTATTTTATTTTGTTGTTAATTTATTAATTTTCTTGATTTTATGTTAATTCATGTGATGTTTCTTCGTGTCATTTTTTTTCCCTTTGTGACTCTGTTTCAGAACCCAGGCTCACAAGCATTAGCTCAAGCCCAAGTGTAGCCAGGAGTAGGCTGAGGCATTCTTCAGTTTAGCCTGAGAAAAGATCCCTTGCAGGCTGGCAAAGGCAAGTCCCAGAGCTGCAGAGAGCAGCAGCAGGAATAGAGGCCAAGCTGTGCGCGGTTCCTGCAGAGGGAGAACCTTGACAAGGAGTTGTGGGACTGACCATGCACAAAAGAGGAGGAAGAAGAAGAAGAAGAAGAAGAAGAAGAGGAAGAAGAGGAAGAAGAGGAAGAAGAGGTGAGTGGTACCGTGGCATCTCTTCCAAAGCGTGACATGTAGCGATGACGAGCAGACTTTTTGCCTTCCACAACTTGTTTGGCTGCTGTGCTTCTTGGGCAGGGATGCATGAGAAGCGCTCTGGTCCCTGCCAGGTGCTTGTGTTAGCTGCAGGGAGAGCTGAGAAGTGGCAGCTGCGGCTGCCAGCATGGTGGAGCATGAGCAGCCGGCTCCCAGGCCAAATGGCCCAAAGAAATGGTGGCAAGGGGCCGTGCTGAGAACTGCAGAGGAAGGAAAAAATCCGCCGGGGACCAGTGCCAATGTGCCCCGGGGGAAAAAGTTCCTTGCTGAGCCCAGTGCTGGCCATGGGCTGTTCCCTGAGCATGTGAGCCAGACCTGGCTCCTTGTCCCACAGGCTGCTCATGCTTCCCAGGAGCTGCCCAAGCCCTATCCTCCCTTGAGCTGGAGCTATCTGGCGGACTTGCCAGAGTGCCCAAGTGCCTCTGAGCTGATAGACCTTGTGGGCAAGAATCCTTGCTGTCCCTGTGTAGGACACCAGTGGGTGTTCCAAAGCACTGCAAGCCCTTGCAAGCCCTTGCAAGCCCTCGACATCCTATCTCTTACGGCTCCTGAGCTTTGCTGTGTAGGAGATGAGGATGGTGAGCTGTGCAGTGCTCCTCAAGAAGGAATTGCCTTGGTCTTGCCACTGCTATCCAGTTGAAAAGGATTTGCATCCATGAGCCGAGCTTGGAAGGTGGCCCTGCCAGCAGATTGTCTTGCAGCGGAGAACCTCCAGCAGCCTCATGCAAGGTTTTCTTCCCTCAGCCCCTGGCCTGTGATTCCAGCAGCTCCTCAAGTGCTTCCTGTCAGATGTGCTGGGGCTGCCCCCGGGCCAGCTTTGGCAGTGGACACGAGAGGCTGCTCGTCTGGATCCTGCGTGGGGCCTCGTGCCCACTGCGTTGCCGGGTGCTGGCATTGTGACATGGGGGTGACACAGCCGCATATGTGCAGCCCTTTGGAGGAAGCCTTTGGGGTGCTGGCTCCAAATCAGTCCCTGTACCTACAAAATACGAGAGTAAGCAACCTCATAGAGTCCCTTTTTTGCAAAAAGACAGTGTGGATTTGTTGCCAGTGCAGCCTTACTTCCAGTAGCAATACTGCCTGTAGTATCATGTATGGAGGCCTCAGGGCTCGCTCAGGGCTTGTCACGCAGAACTGCAGGCCTGACAGAGCAGAACTGCTCTCCTCTCCTCTCCTCTCCTCTCCTCTCCTCTCCTCTCCTCTCCTCTCCTCTCCTCTCCTCTCCTCTCCTCTCCTCTCCTCTCCTCTCCTCTCCTCTTCTCTCCTGTCCGCCAGTCCAGTATCCAAGAGACTGTTTGCCTGAAAGGACAGAGGGGTTTCAGTTCCAAAATCAATGTCAAGGACACATAACACAATAAATTTTATTTTATTTTGTTGTTAATTTATTAATTTTCTTGATTTGATGTTAATTCATGTGATGTTTCTTCGTGTCATTTTTTTTCCCTTTGTGACTCTGTTTCAGAACCTAGGCTCACAAGCATTAGCTCAAGCCCAAGTGTAGCCAGGAGTAGGCTGAGGCATTCTTCAGTTTAGCCTGAGAAAAGATCCCTTGCAGGCTGGCAAAGGCAAGTCCCAGAGCTGCAGAGAGCAGCAGCAGGAATAGAGGCCAAGCTGTCCGCGGTTCCTGCAGAGGGAGAACCTTGACAAGGAGTTGTGGGACTGACCATGCACAAAAGAGGAGGAAGAAGAAGAAGAAGAAGAAGAAGAAGAAGAAGAAGAAGAGGAAGAAGAGGAAGAAGAGGTGAGTGGTACCGTGGCATCTCTTCCAAAGCGTGACATGTAGCGATGACGAGCAGACATTTTGCCTTCCACAACTTGTTTGGCTGCTGTGCTTCTTGGGCAGGGATGCATGAGAAGCGCTCTGGTCCCTGCCAGGCACTTGTGTTAGCTGCAGGGAGAGCTGAGAAGTGGCAGCTGCGGCTGCCAGCATGGTGGAGCATGAGCAGCCGGCTCCCAGGCCAAATGGCCCAAAGAAGTGGTGGCAAGGGGCGGTGCTGAGAAGTGCAGAGGAAGGCAAAAAACTGCCGGGGACCAGTGCCAATGTGCCCCGGGGGAAAAAGTTCCTTGCTGAGCCCAGTGCTGGCCATGGGCTGTTCCTTGAGCATGTGAGCCAGACCTGGCTCCTTGTCCCACAGGCTGCTCATGCTTCCCAGGAGCTACCCAAGCCCTATCCTCCCTTGAGCTGGAGCTATCTGGCGGACTTGCCAGAGTGCCCAACTGCGTCTGAGCTGATAGACCTTGTGGGCAAGAATCCTTGCTGTCCCTGTGTAGGACACCAGTGGGTGTTCCAAAGCACTGCAAGCCCTTGCAAGCCCTTGCAAGCCCTCGACATCCTATCTCTTACTGCTCCTGAGCGTTGCTCTGTAGGAGATGAGGATGGTGAGCTGTGCAGTGCTCCTCAAGAAGGAATTGCCTTGGTCTTGCCACTGCTATCCAGTTGAAAAGGATTTGCATCCATGAGCCGAGCTTGGAAGGTGGCCCTGCCAGCAGATTGTCTTGCAGCGGAGAACCTCCAGCAGCCTCATGCAAGGTTTTCTTCCCTCAGCCCCTGGCCTGTGATTCCAGCAGCTCCTCAAGTGCTTCCTGTCAGATGTGCTGGGGCTGCCCCCGGGCCAGCTCTGGCAGTGGACACGGGAGGCTGCTCCTCTGGATCCTGCGTGGGGCCTGGTGACCACTGCGTTGCTGGCTGCTGGCATTGTGACATGGGGGTGACACAGCCGCATATGTGCAGCCCTTTGGAGGAAGCCTTTGGGGTGCTGGCTCCAAATCAGTCCCTGTACCTACAACATAGGGGAGTAAGCAACCTAATAGAGTCCCTTTTTTGCAAAAAGACAGTGTGGATTTGTTGCCAGTGCAGCCTTACTTCCAGTAGCAATACTGCCTGTAGTATCATGTATGGAGGCCTCAGGGCTCGCTCAGGGCTTGTCACGCAGAACTGCAGGCCTGACAGAGCAGAACTGCTCTCCTCTCCTCTCCTCTCCTCTCCTCTCCTCTGCTCTCCTCTCCTCTCCTCTCGTCTTCTCTCCTGTCCGCCAGTCCAATAGCTAAGAGACTGTTTGCCTGAAAGGACAGAGGGGTTTCAGTTCCAAAATCATTTTCAAGGACACATAACACAATGAATTTTATTTTATTTTGTTGTTAATTTATTAATTTTCTTGATTTTATGTTAATTCATGTGATGTTTCTTCGTGTCATTTTTTTTCCCTTTGTGACTCTGTTTCAGAACCCAGGCTCACAAGCATTAGCTCAAGCCCAAGTGTAGCCAGGAGTAGGCTGAGGCATTCTTCAGTTTAGCATGAGAAAAGATCCCTTGCAGGCTGGCAAAGGCAAGTCCCAGAGCTGCAGAGAGCAGCAGCAGGAATAGAGGCCAAGCTGTCCGCGGTTCCTGCAGAGGGAGAACCTTGACAAGGACTTGTGGGACTGACCATGCACAAAAGAGGAGGAAGAAGAAGAAGAAGAAGAAGAAGAAGAAGAAGAGGAAGAAGAGGAAGAAGAGGTGAGTGGTACCGTGGCATCTCTTCCAAAGCGTGACATGTAGCGATGACGAGCAGACTTTTTGCCTTCCACAACTTGTTTGGCTGCTGTGCTTCTTGGGCAGGGATGCATGAGAAGCGCTCTGGTCCCTGTCAGGTGCTTGTGTTACCTGCAGGGAGAGCTGAGAAGTGGCAGCTGCGGCTGCCAGCATGGTGGAGCATGAGCAGCCGGCTCCCAGGCCAAATGGCCCAAAGAAATGGTGTCAAGGGGCGGTGCTGAGAACTGCAGAGGAAGGCAAAAAACTGCCGGGGACCAGTGCCAATGTGCCCCGGGGGAAAAAGTTCCTTGCTGAGCCCAGTGCTGGCCATGGGCTGTTCCCTGAGCATGTGAGCCAGACCTGGCTCCTTGTCCCACAGGCTGCTCATGCTTCCCAGGAGCTGCCCAAGCCCTATCCTCCCTTGAGGTGGAGCTATGTCGCGGACTTGCCAGAGTGCCCAAGTGCCTCTGAGCTGATAGACCTTGTGGGCAAGAATCCTTGCTGTCCCTGTGTAGGACACCAGTGGGTGTTCCAAAGCACTGCAAGCCCTTGCAAGCCCTCGACATCCTATCTCTTACGGCTCCTGAGCGTTGCTCTGCGGGAGATGAGGATGGTGAGCTCTGCAGTACTCCTCAAGAAGGAATTGCCTTGGTCTTGCCACTGCTATCCAGTTGAAAAGGATTTGCATCCATGAGCCGAGCTTGGAAGGTGGCCCTGCCAGCAGCTTGTCTTGCAGCGGAGAACCTCCAGCAGCCTCATGCAAGGTTTTCTTCCCTCAGCCCCTGGCCTGTGATTCCAGCAGCTCCTCAAGTGCTTCCTGTCAGATGTGCTGGGGCTGCCCCCGGGCCAGCTCTGGCAGTGCACACGGGAGGCTGCTCGTCTGGATCCTGCGTGGGGCCTCGTGCCCACTGCGTTGCCGGGTGCTGGCATTGTGACATGGGGGTGACACAGCCGCATATGTGCAGCCCTTTGGAGGAAGCCTTTGGGGTGCTGGCTCCAAATCACTCCCTGTAGCTACAAAATAGGGGAGTAAGCAACCTCATAGAGTCCCTTTTTTGCAAAAAGACAGTGTGGATTTGTTGCCAGTGCAGCCTTCCTTCCAGTAGCAATACTGCCTGTAGTATCATGTATGGAGGCCTCAGGGCTCGCTCAGGGCTTGTCACGCAGAACTGCAGGCCTGACAGAGCAGAACTGCTCTCCTCTCCTCTCCTCTCCTCTCCTCTCCTCTCCTCTCCTCTCCTCTCCTCTCCTCTCCTCTTCTCTCCTGTGCACCAGTCCAATATCTAAGAGACTGTTTGCCTGAAAGGACAGAGGGTTTTCAGTTCCAAAATCAATGTCAAGGACACATAACACAATGAATTTTATTTTATTTTGTTGTTAATTTATTAATTTTCTTGATTTGATGTTAATTCATGTGATGTTTCTTCGTGTCATTTTTTTTCCCTTTGTGACTCTGTTTCAGAACCTAGGCTCACAAGCATTAGCTCAAGCCCAAGTGTAGCCAGGAGTAGGCTGAGGCATTGTTCAGTTTAGCCTGAGAAAAGATCCCTTGCAGGCTGGCAAAGGCAAGTCCCAGAGCTGCAGAGAGCAGCAGCAGGAATAGAGGCCAAGCTGTCCGCGGTTCCTGCAGAGGGAGAACCTTGACAAGGACTTGTGGGACTGACCATGCACAAAAGAGGAGGAAGAAGAAGAAGAAGAAGAAGAAGAAGAAGAAGAAGAAGAGGAAGAAGAGGAAGAAGAGGTGAGTGGTACCGTGGCATCTCTTCCAAAGCGTGACATGTAGCGATGACGAGCAGACATTTTGCCTTCCACAACTTGTTTGGCTGCTGTGCTTCTTGGGCAGGGATGCATGAGAAGCGCTCTGGTCCCTGCCAGGCACTTGTGTTAGCTGCAGGGAGAGCTGAGAAGTGGCAGCTGCGGCTGCCAGCATGGTGGAGCATGAGCAGCCGGCTCCCAGGCCAAATGGCCCAAAGAAGTGGTGGCAAGGGGCGGTGCTGAGAAGTGCAGAGGAAGGCAAAAAACTGCCGGGGACCAGTGCCAATGTGCCCCGGGGGAAAAAGTTCCTTGCTGAGCCCAGTGCTGGCCATGGGCTGTTCCTTGAGCATGTGAGCCAGACCTGGCTCCTTGTCCCACAGGCTGCTCATGCTTCCCAGGAGCTGCCCAAGCCCTATCCTCCCTTGAGCTGGAGCTATCTGGCGGACTTGCCAGAGTGCCCAACTGCGTCTGAGCTGATAGACCTTGTGGGCAAGAATCCTTGCTGTCCCTGTGTAGGACACCAGTGGGTGTTCCAAAGCACTGCAAGCCCTTGCAAGCCCTTGCAAGCCCTCGACATCCTATCTCTTACTGCTCCTGAGCGTTGCTGTGTAGGAGATGAGGATGGTGAGCTGTGCAGTGCTCCTCAAGAAGGAATTGCCTTGGTCTTGCCACTGCTATCCAGTTGAAAAGGATTTGCATCCATGAGCCGAGCTTGGAAGGTGGCCCTGCCAGCAGATTGTCTTGCAGCGGAGAACCTCCAGCAGCCTCATGCAAGGTTTTCTTCCCTCAGCCCCTGGCCTGTGATTCCAGCAGCTCCTCAAGTGCTTCCTGTCAGATGTGCTGGGGCTGCCCCCGGGCCAGCTCTGGCAGTGGACACGGGAGGCTGCTCCTCTGGATCCTGCGTGGGGCCTGGTGACCACTGCGTTGCTGGCTGCTGGCATTGTGACATGGGGCTGACACAGCCGCATATGTGCAGCCCTTTGGAGGAAGCCTTTGGGGTGCTGGCTCCAAATCAGTCCCTGTACCTACAACATAGGGGAGTAAGCAACCTAATAGAGTCCCTTTTTTGCAAAAAGACAGTGTGGATTTGTTGCCAGTGCAGCCTTACTTCCAGTAGCAATACTGCCTGTAGTATCATGTATGGAGGCCTCAGGGCTCGCTCAGGGCTTGTCACGCAGAACTGCAGGCCTGACAGAGCAGAACTGCTCTCCTCTCCTCTCCTCTCCTCTCCTCTCCTCTGCTCTCCTCTCCTCTCCTCTCGTCTTCTCTCCTGTCCGCCAGTCCAATAGCTAAGAGACTGTTTGCCTGAAAGGACAGAGGGGTTTCAGTTCCAAAATCATTTTCAAGGACACATAACACAATGAATTTTATTTTATTTTGTTGTTAATTTATTAATTTTCTTGATTTGATGTTAATTCATGTGATGTTTCTTCGTGTCATTTTTTTTCCCTTTGTGACTCTGTTTCAGAACCCAGGCTCACAAGCATTAGCTCAAGCCCAAGTGTAGCCAGGAGTAGGCTGAGGCATTCTTCAGTTTAGCCTGAGAAAAGATCCCTTGCAGGCTGGCAAAGGCAAGTCCCAGAGCTGCAGAGAGCAGCAGCAGGAATAGAGGCCAAGCTGTCCGCGGTTCCTGCAGAGGGAGAACCTTGACAAGGACTTGTGGGACTGACCATGCACAAAAGAGGAGGAAGAAGAAGAAGAAGAAGAAGAAGAAGAAGAAGAGGAAGAAGAGGAAGAAGAGGTGAGTGGTACCGTGGCATCTCTTCCAAAGCGTGACATGTAGCGATGACGAGCAGACTTTTTGCCTTCCACAACTTGTTTGGCTGCTGTGCTTCTTGGGCAGGGATGCATGAGAAGCGCTCTGGTCCCTGTCAGGTGCTTGTGTTACCTGCAGGGAGAGCTGAGAAGTGGCAGCTGCGGCTGCCAGCATGGTGGAGCATGAGCAGCCGGCTCCCAGGCCAAATGGCCCAAAGAAATGGTGGCAAGGGGCGGTGCTGAGAACTGCAGAGGAAGGCAAAAAACTGCCGGGGACCAGTGCCAATGTGCCCCGGGGGAAAAAGTTCCTTGCTGAGCCCAGTGCTGGCCATGGGCTGTTCCCTGAGCATGTGAGCCAGACCTGGCTCCTTGTCCCACAGGCTGCTCATGCTTCCCAGGAGCTGCCCAAGCCCTATCCTCCCTTGAGGTGGAGCTATGTCGCGGACTTGCCAGAGTGCCCAACTGCCTCTGAGCTGATAGACCTTGTGGGCAAGAATCCTTGCTGTCCCTGTGTAGGACACCAGTGGGTGTTCCAAAGCACTGCAAGCCCTTGCAAGCCCTCGACATCCTATCTCTTACGGCTCCTGAGCGTTGCTCTGCGGGAGATGAGGATGGTGAGGTCTGCAGTGCTCCTCAAGAAGGAATTGCCTTGGTCTTGCCACTGCTATCCAGTTGAAAAGGATTTGCATCCATGAGCCGAGCTTGGAAGGTGGCCCTGCCAGCAGATTGTCTTGCAGCGGAGAACCTCCAGCAGCCTCATGCAAGGTTTTCTTCCCTCAGCCCCTGGCCTGTGATTCCAGCAGCTCCTCAAGTGCTTCCTGTCAGATGTGCTGGGGCTGCCCCCGGGCCAGCTCTGGCAGTGGACACGGGAGGCTGCTCCTCTGGATCCTGCGTGGGGCCTGGTGACCACTGCGTTGCCGGGTGCTGGCATTGTGACATGGGGGTGACACAGCCGCATATGTGCAGCCCTTTGGAGGAAGCCTTTGGGGTGCTGGCTCCAAATCAGTCCCTGTAGCTACAAAATAGGGGAGTAAGCAACCTAATAGAGTCCCTTTTTTGCAAAAAGACAGTGTGGATTTGTTGCCAGTGCAGCCTTCCTTCCAGTAGCAATACTGCCTGTAGTATCATGTATGGAGGCCTCAGGGCTCGCTCAGGGCTTGTCACGCAGAACTGCAGGCCTGACAGAGCAGAACTGCTCTCCTCTCCTCTCCTCTCCTCTCCTCTCCTCTCCTCTCCTCTCCTCTCCTCTCCTCTTCTCTCCTGTCCGCCAGTCCAATATCTAAGAGACTGTTTGCCTGAAAGGACAGAGGGTTTTCTGTTCCAAAATCAATTTCAAGGACACAGAACACAATGAATTTTATTTTATTTTGTTGTTAATTTATTAATTTTCTTGATTTTATGTTAATTCATGTGATGTTTCTTCGTGTCATTTTTTTTCCCTTTGTGACTCTGTTTCAGAACCCAGGCTCACAAGCATTAGCTCAAGCCCAAGTGTAGCCAGGAGTAGGCTGAGGCATTCTTCAGTTTAGCCTGAGAAAAGATCCCTTGCAGGCTGGCAAAGGCAAGTCCCAGAGCTGCAGAGAGCAGCAGCA
Source organism: Caloenas nicobarica (assembly GCF_036013445.1). NCBI lineage: Eukaryota > Metazoa > Chordata > Aves > Columbiformes > Columbidae > Caloenas > Caloenas nicobarica. Next base: position 18,656,084 of record NC_088258.1, read on the forward strand.
GGAATAGAGGCCAAGCTGTGCGCGGTTCCTGCAGAGGGAGAACCTTGACAAGGAGTTGTGGGACTGACCATGCACAAAAGAGGAGGAAGAAGAAGAAGAAGAAGAAGAAGAGGAAGAAGAGGAAGAAGAGGAAGAAGAGGTGAGTGGTACCGTGGCATCTCTTCCAAAGCGTGACATGTAGCGATGACGAGCAGACTTTTTGCCTTCCACAACTTGTTTGGCTGCTGTGCTTCTTGGGCAGGGATGCATGAGAAGCGCTCTGGTCCCTGCCAGGTGCTTGTGTTAGCTGCAGGGAGAGCTGAGAAGTGGCAGCTGCGGCTGCCAGCATGGTGGAGCATGAGCAGCCGGCTCCCAGGCCAAATGGCCCAAAGAAATGGTGGCAAGGGGCCGTGCTGAGAACTGCAGAGGAAGGCAAAAAACCGCCGGGGACCAGTGCCAATGTGCCCCGGGGGAAAAAGTTCCTTGCTGAGCCCAGTGCTGGCCATGGGCTGTTCCCTGAGCATGTGAGCCAGACCTGGCTCCTTGTCCCACAGGCTGCTCATGCTTCCCAGGAGCTGCCCAAGCCCTATCCTCCCTTGAGCTGGAGCTATCTGGCGGACTTGCCAGAGTGCCCAAGTGCCTCTGAGCTGATGGAGCTTGTGGGCAAGAATCCTTGCTGTCCCTGTGTAGGACACCAGTGGGTGTTCCAAAGCACTGCAAGCCCTTGCAAGCCCTCGACATCCTATCTCTTACGGCTCCTGAGCGTTGCTCTGCGGGAGATGAGGATGGTGAGGTCTGCAGTGCTCCTCAAGAAGGAATTGCCTTGGTCTTGCCACTGCTATCCAGTTGAAAAGGATTTGCATCCATGAGCCGAGCTTGGAAGGTGGCCCTGCCAGCAGATTGTCTTGCAGCGGAGAACCTCCAGCAGCCTCATGCAAGGTTTTCTTCCCTCAGCCCCTGGCCTGTGATTCCAGCAGCTCCTCAAGTGCTTCCTGTGAGATGTGCTGGGGCTGCCCCCGGGCCAGCTCTGGCAGTGGACACGGGAGGCTGCTCCTCTGGATCCTGCGTGGGGCCTGGTGACCACTGCGTTGCCGGGTGCTGGCATTGTGACATGGGGGTGACACAGCCGCATATGTGCAGCCCTTTGGAGGAAGCCTTTGGGGTGCTGGCTCCAAATCAGTCCCTGTACCTACAAAATAGGGGAGTAAGCAACCTCATAGAGTCCCTTTTTTGCAAAAAGACAGTGTGGATTTGTTGCCAGTGCAGCCTTACTTCCAGTAGCAATACTGCCTGTAGTATCATGTATGGAGGCCTCAGGGCTCGCTCAGGGCTTGTCACGCAGAACTGCAGGCCTGACAGAGCAGAACTGCTCTCCTCTCCTCTCCTCTCCTCTCCTCCCCTCTCCTCTCCTCTCCTCTCCTCTCCTCTTCTCTCCTGTCCGCCAGTCCAATATCTAAGAGACTGTTTGCCTGAAAGGACAGAGGGGTTTCAGTTCCAAAATCAATTGCAAGGACACATAACACAATGAATTTTATTTTATTTTGTTGTTAATTTATTAATTTTCTTGATTTTATGTTAATTCATGTTATGTTTCTTCGTGTCATTTTTTTCCCTTTGTGACTCTGTTTCAGAACCCAGGCTCACAAGCATTAGCTCAAGCCCAAGTGTAGCCAGGAGTAGGCTGAGGCATTCTTCAGTTTAGCCTGAGAAAAGATCCATTGCAGGCTGGCAAAGGCAAGTCCCAGAGCTGCAGAGAGCAGCAGCAGGAATAGAGGCCAAGCTGTCCGCGGTTCCTGCAGAGGGAGAACCTTGACAAGGACTTGTGGGACTGACCATGCACAAAAGAGGAGGAAGAAGAAGAAGAAGAAGAAGAAGAGGAAGAAGAGGAAGAAGAGGAAGAAGAGGTGAGTGGTACCGTGGCATCTCTTCCAAAGCGTGACATGTAGCGATGACGAGCAGACTTTTTGCCTTCCACAACTTGTTTGGCTGCTGTGCTTCTTGGGCAGGGATGCATGAGAAACGCTGTGGTCCCTGCCAGGCGCTTGTGTTACCTGCAGGTAGAGCTGAGAAGTGGCAGCTGCGGCTGCCAGCATGGTGGAGCATGAGCAGCCGGCTCCCAGGCCAAATGGCCCAAAGAAATGGTGGCAAGGGGCGGTGCTGAGAACTGCAGAGGAAGGCAAAAAACCGCCGGGGACCAGTGCCAATGTGCCCCGGGGGAAAAAGTTCCTTGCTGAGCCCAGTGCTGGCCATGGGCTGTTCCCTGAGCATGTGAGCCAGACCTGGCTCCTTGTCCCACAAGCTGCTCATGCTTCCCAGGAGCTGCCCAAGCCCTATCCTCCCTTGAGCTGGAGCTATCTGGCGGACTTGCCAGAGTGCCCAAGTGCCTCTGAGCTGATAGACCTTGTGGGCAAGAATCCTTGCTGTCCCTGTGTAGGACACCAGTGGGTGTTCCAAAGCACTGCAAGCCCTTGCAAGCCCTTGCAAGCCCTCGACATCCTATCTCTTACGGCTCCTGAGCGTTGCTCTGTAGGAGATGAGGATGGTGAGCTGTGCAGTGCTCCTCAAGAAGGAATTGCCTTGGTCTTGCCACTGCTATCCAGTTGAAAAGGATTTGCATCCATGAGCCGAGCTTGGAAGGTGGCCCTGCCAGCAGATTGTCTTGCAGCGGAGAACCTCCAGCAGCCTCATGCAAGGTTTTCTTCCCTCAGCCCCTGGCCTGTGATTCCAGCAGCTCCTCAAGTGCTTCCTGTCAGATGTGCTGGGGCTGCCCCCGGGCCAGCTCTGGCAGTGGACACGGGAGGCTGCTCCTCTGGATCCTGCGTGGGGCCTCGTGACCACTGCGTTGCCGGGTGTTGGCATTGTGACATGGGGCTGACACAGCCGCATATGTGCAGCCCTTTGGAGGAAGCCTTTGGGGTGCTGGCTCCAAATCAGTCCCTGTAGCTACAAAATAGGGGAGTAAGCAACCTCATAGAGTCCCTTTTTTGCAAAAAGACAGTGTGGATTTGTTGCCAGTGCAGCCTTACTTCCAGTAGCAATACTGCCTGTACTATCATGTATGGAGGCCTCAGGGCACGCTCAGGGCTTGTCACGCAGAACTGCAGGCCTGACAGAGCAGAACTGCTCTCCTCTCCTCTCCTCTCCTCTCCTCCCCTCTCCTCTCCTCTCCTCTCCTCTCCTCTCCTCTCCTCTCCTCTTCTCTCCTGTCCGCCAGTCCAATATCTAAGAGACTGTTTGCCTGAAAGGACAGAGGGGTTTCAGTTCCAAAATCAATGTCAAGGACACATAACACAATGAATTGTATTTGATTTTGTTGTTAATTTATTAATTTTCTTGATTTTATGTTAATTCATGTTATGTTTCTTCGTGTCATTTTTTTCCCTTTGTGACTCTGTTTCAGAACCCAGGCTCACAAGCATTAGCTCAAGCCCAAGTGTAGCCAGGAGTAGGCTGAGGCATTGTTCAGTTTAGCCTGAGAAAAGATCCATTGCAGGCTGGCAAAGGCAAGTCCCAGAGCTGCAGAGAGCAGCAGCAGGAATAGAGGCCAAGCTGTCCGCGGTTCCTGCAGAGGGAGAACCTTGACAAGGACTTGTGGGACTGACCATGCACAAAAGAGGAGGAAGAACAAGAAGAAGAAGAAGAAGAAAAGGAAGAAGAGGAAGAAGAGGAAGAAGAGGTGAGTAGTACTGCGGCATCTCTTCCAAAGCGTGACATGTAGCGATGACGAGCAGACTTTTTGCCTTCCACAACTTGTTTGGCTGCTGTGCTTCTTGGGCAGGGATGCATGAGAAGCGCTGTGGTCCCTGCCAGGCGCTTGTGTTAGCTGCAGGGAGAGATGAGAAGTGGCAGCTGCGGCTGCCAGCATGGTGGAGCATGAGCAGCCGGCTCCCAGGCCAAATGGCCCAAAGAAATGGTGGCAAGGGGCGGTGCTGAGAACTGCAGAGGAACGCAAAAAACCGCCGGGGACCAGTGCCAATGTGCCCCGGGGGAAGAAGTTCCTTGCTGAGCCCAGTGCTGGCCATGGGCTGTTCCCTGAGCATGTGAGCCAGACCTGGCTCCTTGTCCCACAGGCTGCTCATGCTTCCCAGGAGCTGCCCAAGCCCTATCCTCCCTTGAGCTGGAGCTATCTGGCGGACTTGCCAGAGTGCCCACGTGCCTCTGAGCTGATGGACCTTGTGGGCAAGAATCCTTGCTGTCCCTGTGTAGGACACCAGTGGGTGTTCCAAAGCACTGCAAGCCCTTGCAAGCCCTTGCAAGCCCTCGACATCCTATCTCTTACAGCTCCTGGGCGTTGCACTGTAGGAGATGAGGATGGTGAGCTGTGCAGTGCTCCTCAAGAAGGAATTGCCTTGGTCTTGCCACTGCTATCCAGTTGAAAAGGATTTGCATCCATGAGCCGAGCTTGGAAGGTGGCCCTGCCAGCAGATTGTCTTGCAGCGGAGAACCTCCAGCAGCCTCATGCAAGGTTTTCTTCCCTCAGCCCCTGGCCTGTGATTCCAGCAGCTCCTCAAGTGCTTCCTGTCAGATGTGCTGGGGCTGCCCCCGGGCCAGCTCTGGCAGTGGACACGGGAGGCTGCTCCTCTGGATCCTGCATGGGGCCTCGTGACCACTGTGTTGTTGGGTGCTGGCATTGTGACATGGGGGTGACACAGCCGCATATGTGCAGCCCTTTGGAGGAAGCCTTTGGGGTGCTGGCTCCAAATCAGTCCCTGTAGCTACAAAATAGGGGAGTAAGCAACCTAATAGAGTCCCTTTTTTGCAAAAAGACAGTGTGGATTTGTTGCCAGTGCAGCCTTACTTCCAGTAGCAATACTGCCTGTAGTATCATATATGGAGGCCTCAGGGCTCGCTCAGGGCTTGTCACGCAGAACTGCAGGCCTGACAGAGCAGAACTGCTCTCCTCTCCTCTCCTCTCCTCTCCTCCCCTCTCCTCTCCTCTCCTCTCCTCTCCTCTCCTCTTCTCTCCTGTCCGCCAGTCCAATATCTAAGAGACTGTTTGCCTGAAAGGACAGAGGGGTTTCAGTTCCAAAATCAATGTCAAGGACACATAACACAATGAATTGTATTTGATTTTGTTGTTAATTTATTAATTTTCTTGATTTTATGTTAATTCATGTTATGTTTCTTCGTGTCATTTTTTTCCCTTTGTGACTCTGTTTCAGAACCCAGGCTCACAAGCATTAGCTCAAGCCCAAGTGTAGCCAGGAGTAGGCTGAGGCATTCTTCAGTTTAGCCTGAGAAAAGATCCCTTGCAGGCTGGCAAAGGCAAGTCCCAGAGCTGCAGAGAGCAGCAGCAGAAATAGAGGCCAAGCTGTCCGTGGTTCCTGCAGAGGGAGAACCTTGACAAGGACTTGTGGGACTGACCATGCACAAAAGAGGAGGAAGAACAAGAAGAAGAAGAAGAAGAAAAGGAAGAAGAGGAAGAAGAGGAAGAAGAGGTGAGTGGTACCGTGGCATCTCTTCCAAAGCGTGACATGTAGCGATGACGAGCAGACTTTTTGCCTTCCACAACTTGTTTGGCTGCTGTGCTTCTTGGGCAGGGATGCATGAGAAACGCTGTGGTCCCTGCCAGGCGCTTGTGTTACCTGCAGGGAGAGCTGAGAAGTGGCAGCTGCGGCTGCCAGCATGGTGGAGCATGAGCAGCCGGCTCCCAGGCCAAATGGCCCAAAGTAATGGTGGCAAGGGGCGGTGCTGAGAACTGCAGAGGAAGGCAAAAAACCGCCGGGGACCAGTGCCAATGTGCCCCGGGGGAAAAAGTTCCTTGCTGAGCCCAGTGCTGGCCATGGGCTGTTCCCTGAGCATGTGAGCCAGACCTGGCTCCTTGTCCCACAAGCTGCTCATGCTTCCCAGGAGCTGCCCAAGCCCTATCCTCCCTTGAGCTGGAGCTATCTGGCGGACTTGCCAGAGTGCCCAAGTGCCTCTGAGCTGATAGACCTTGTGGGCAAGAATCCTTGCTGTCCCTGTGTAGGACACCAGTGGGTGTTCCAAAGCACTGCAAGCCCTTGCAAGCCCTTGCAAGCCCTCGACATCCTATCTCTTACGGCTCCTGAGCGTTGCTCTGTAGGAGATGAGGATGGTGAGCTGTGCAGTGCTCCTCAAGAAGGAATTGCCTTGGTCTTGCCACTGCTATCCAGTTGAAAAGGATTTGCATCCATGAGCCGAGCTTGGAAGGTGGCCCTGCCAGCAGATTGTCTTGCAGCGGAGAACCTCCAGCAGCCTCATGCAAGGTTTTCTTCCCTCAGCCCCTGGCCTGTGATTCCAGCAGCTCCTCAAGTGCTTCCTGTCAGATGTGCTGGGGCTGCCCCCGGGCCAGCTCTGGCAGTGGACACGGGAGGCTGCTCGTCTGGATCCTGCGTGGGGCCTCGTGACCACTGCGTTGCCGGGTGTTGGCATTGTGACATGGGGCTGACACAGCCGCATATGTGCAGCCCTTTGGAGGAAGCCTTTGGGGTGCTGGCTCCAAATCAGTCCCTGTAGCTACAAAATAGGGGAGTAAGCAACCTAATAGAGTCCCTTTTTTGCAAAAAGACAGTGTGGATTTGTTGCCAGTGCAGCCTTACTTCCAGTAGCAATACTGCCTGTAGTATCATGTATGGAGGCCTCAGGGCTCGCTCAGGGCTTGTCACGCAGAACTGCAGGCCTGACAGAGCAGAACTGCTCTCCTCTCCTCTCCTCTCCTCTCCTCTCCTCTCCTCTGCTCTCCTCTCCTCTCCTCTCGTCTTCTCTCCTGTCCGCCAGTCCAATAGCTAAGAGACTGTTTGCCTGAAAGGACAGAGGGGTTTCAGTTCCAAAATCAATGTCAAGGACACATAACACAATGAATTGTATTTGATTTTGTTGTTAATTTATTAATTTTCTTGATTTTATGTTAATTCATGTTATGTTTCTTCGTGTCATTTTTTTTCCCTTTGTGACTCTGTTTCAGAACCCAGGCTCACAAGCATTAGCTCAAGCCCAAGTGTAGCCAGGAGTAGGCTGAGGCATTCTTCAGTTTAGCCTGAGAAAAGATCCCTTGCAGGCTGGCAAAGGCAAGTCCCAGAGCTGCAGAGAGCAGCAGCAGGAATAGAGGCCAAGCTGTCCGCGGTTCCTGCAGAGGGAGAACCTTGACAAGGACTTGTGGGACTGACCATGCACAAAAGAGGAGGAAGAAGAAGAAGAAGAAGAAGAAGAAGAAGAAGAGGAAGAAGAGGAAGAAGAGGTGAGTGGTACCGTGGCATCTCTTCCAAAGCGTGACATGTAGCGATGACGAGCAGACTTTTTGCCTTCCACAACTTGTTTGGCTGCTGTGCTTCTTGGGCAGGGATGCATGAGAAGCGCTCTGGTCCCTGCCAGGCGCTTGTGTTAGCTGCAGGGAGAGCTGAGAAGTGGCAGCTGCGGCTGCCAGCATGGTGGAGCATGAGCAGCCGGCTCCCAGGCCAAATGGCCCAAAGAAATTGTGGCAAGGGGCGGTGCTGAGAACTGCAGAGGAAGGCAAAAAACTGCCGGGGACCAGTGCCAATGTGCCCCGGGGGAAAAAGTTCCTTGCTGAGCCCAGTGCTGGCCATGGGCTGTTCCCTGAGCATGTGAGCCAGACCTGGCTCCTTGTCCCACAGGCTGCTCATGCTTCCCAGGAGCTGCCCAAGCCCTATCCTCCCTTGAGCTGGAGCTATGTCGTGGACTTGCCAGAGTGCCCAACTGCCTCTGAGCTGATAGACCTTGTGGGCAAGAATCCTTGCTGTCCCTGTGTAGGACACCAGTGGGTGTTCCAAAGCACTGCAAGCCCTTGCAAGCCCTCGACATCCTATCTCTTACGGCTCCTGAGCGTTGCTCTGCGGGAGATGAGGATGGTGAGGTCTGCAGTGCTCCTCAAGAAGGAATTGCCTTGGTCTTGCCACTGCTATCCAGTTGAAAAGGATTTGCATCCATGAGCCGAGCTTGGAAGGTGGCCCTGCCAGCAGATTGTCTTGCAGCGGAGAACCTCCAGCAGCCTCATGCAAGGTTTTCTTCCCTCAGCCCCTGGCCTGTGATTCCAGCAGCTCCTCAAGTGCTTCCTGTGAGATGTGCTGGGGCTGCCCCCGGGCCAGCTCTGGCAGTGGACACGGGAGGCTGCTCCTCTGGATCCTGCGTGGGGCCTGGTGACCACTGCGTTGCCGGGTGTTGGCATTGTGACATGGGGGTGACACAGCCGCATATGTGCAGCCCTTTGGAGGAAGCCTTTGGGGTGCTGGCTCCAAATCACTCCCTGTAGCTACAACATAGGGGAGTAAGCAACCTCATAGAGTCCCTTTTTTGCAAAAAGACAGTGTGGATTTGTTGCCAGTGCAGCCTTACTTCCAGTAGCAATACTGCCTGTAGTATCATGTATGGAGGCCTCAGGGCTCGCTCAGGGCTTGTCACGCAGAACTGCAGGCCTGACAGAGCAGAACTGCTCTCCTCTCCTCTCCTCTCCTCTCCTCTCCTCTCCTCTGCTCTCCTCTCCTCTCCTCTCGTCTTCTCTCCTGTCCGCCAGTCCAATATCTAAGAGATTGTTTGCCTGAAAGGACAGAGGGGTTTCAGTTCCAAAATCATTTTCAAGGACACATAACACAATGAATTTTATTTTATTTTGTTGTTAATTTATTAATTTTCTTGATTTTATGTTAATTCATGTTATGTTTCTTTGTGTCATTTTTTTTCCCTTTGTGACTCTGTTTCAGAACCCAGGCTCACAAGCATTAGCTCAAGCCCAAGTGTAGCCAGGAGTAGGCTGAGGCATTCTTCAGTTTAGCCTGAGAAAAGATCCCTTGCAGGCTGGCAAAGGCAAGTCCCAGAGCTGCAGAGAGCAGCAGCAGGAATAGAGGCCAAGCTGTCCGCGGTTCCTGCAGAGGGAGAACCTTGACAAGGAGTTGTGGGACTGACCATGCACAAAAGAGGAGGAAGAAGAAGAAGAAGAAGAAGAAGAAGAAGAAGAGGAAGAAGAGGAAGAAGAGGTGAGTGGTACCGTGGCATCTCTTCCAAAGCGTGACATGTAGCGATGACGAGCAGACTTTTTGCCTTCCACAACTTGTTTGGCTGCTGTGCTTCTTGGGCAGGGATGCATGAGAAGCGCTCTGGTCCCTGCCAGGCGCTTGTGTTAGCTGCAGGGAGAGCTGAGAAGTGGCAGCTGCGGCTGCCAGCATGGTGGAGCATGAGCAGCCGGCTCCCAGGCCAAATGGCCCAAAGAAATTGTGGCAAGGGGCGGTGCTGAGAACTGCAGAGGAAGGCAAAAAACTGCCGGGGACCAGTGCCAATGTGCCCCGGGGGAAAAAGTTCCTTGCTGAGCCCAGTGCTGGCCATGGGCTGTTCCCTGAGCATGTGAGCCAGACCTGGCTCCTTGTCCCACAGGCTGCTCATGCTTCCCAGGAGCTGCCCAAGCCCTATCCTCCCTTGAGCTGGAGCTATGTCGTGGACTTGCCAGAGTGCCCAACTGCCTCTGAGCTGATAGACCTTGTGGGCAAGAATCCTTGCTGTCCCTGTGTAGGACACCAGTGGGTGTTCCAAAGCACTGCAAGCCCTTGCAAGCCCTCGACATCCTATCTCTTACGGCTCCTGAGCGTTGCTCTGCGGGAGATGAGGATGGTGAGGTCTGCAGTGCTCCTCAAGAAGGAATTGCCTTGGTCTTGCCACTGCTATCCAGTTGAAAAGGATTTGCATCCATGAGCCGAGCTTGGAAGGTGGCCCTGCCAGCAGATTGTCTTGCAGCGGAGAACCTCCAGCAGCCTCATGCAAGGTTTTCTTCCCTCAGCCCCTGGCCTGTGATTCCAGCAGCTCCTCAAGTGCTTCCTGTCAGATGTGCTGGGGCTGCCCCCGGGCCAGCTCTGGCAGTGGACACGGGAGGCTGCTCCTCTGGATCCTGCGTGGGGCCTGGTGACCACTGCGTTGCCGGGTGTTGGCATTGTGACATGGGGGTGACACAGCCGCATATGTGCAGCCCTTTGGAGGAAGCCTTTGGGGTGCTGGCTCCAAATCACTCCCTGTAGCTACAACATAGGGGAGTAAGCAACCTCATAGAGTCCCTTTTTTGCAAAAAGACAGTGTGGATTTGTTGCCAGTGCAGCCTTACTTCCAGTAGCAATACTGCCTGTAGTATCATGTATGGAGGCCTCAGGGCTCGCTCAGGGCTTGTCACGCAGAACTGCAGGCCTGACAGAGCAGAACTGCTCTCCTCTCCTCTCCTCTCCTCTCCTCTCCTCTGCTCTCCTCTCCTCTCCTCTCGTCTTCTCTCCTGTCCGCCAGTCCAATATCTAAGAGATTGTTTGCCTGAAAGGACAGAGGGGTTTCAGTTCCAAAATCATTTTCAAGGACACATAACACAATGAATTTTATTTTATTTTGTTGTTAATTTATTAATTTTCTTGATTTTATGTTAATTCATGTTATGTTTCTTTGTGTCATTTTTTTTCCCTTTGTGACTCTGTTTCAGAACCCAGGCTCACAAGCATTAGCTCAAGCCCAAGTGTAGCCAGGAGTAGGCTGAGGCATTCTTCAGTTTAGCCTGAGAAAAGATCCCTTGCAGGCTGGCAAAGGCAAGTCCCAGAGCTGCAGAGAGCAGCAGCAGGAATAGAGGCCAAGCTGTCCGCGGTTCCTGCAGAGGGAGAACCTTGACAAGGAGTTGTGGGACTGACCATGCACAAAAGAGGAGGAAGAAGAAGAAGAAGAAGAAGAAGAAGAAGAAGAGGAAGAAGAGGAAGAAGAGGTGAGTGGTACCGTGGCATCTCTTCCAAAGCGTGACATGTAGCGATGACGAGCAGACTTTTTGCCTTCCACAACTTGTTTGGCTGCTGTGCTTCTTGGGCAGGGATGCATGAGAAGCGCTCTGGTCCCTGCCAGGTGCTTGTGTTACCTGCAGGGAGAGCTGAGAAGTGGCAGCTGCGGCTGCCAGCATGGTGGAGCATGAGCAGCCGGCTCCCAGGCCAAATGGCCCAAAGAAATTGTGGCAAGGGGCGGTGCTGAGAACTGCAGAGGAAGGCAAAAAACCGCCGGGGACCAGTGCCAATGTGCCCCGGGGGAAAAAGTTCCTTGCTGAGCCCAGTGCTGGCCATGGGCTGTTCCCTGAGCATGTGAGCCAGACCTGGCTCCTTGTCCCACAGGCTGCTCATGCTTCCCAGGAGCTGCCCAAGCCCTATCCTCCCTTGAGCTGGAGCTATCTGGCGGACTTGCCAGAGTGCCCAAGTGCCTCTGAGCTGATGGAGCTTGTGGGCAAGAATCCTTGCTGTCCCTGTGTAGGACACCAGTGGGTGTTCCAAAGCACTGCAAGGCATTGCAAGCCCTCGACATCCTATCTCTTACGGCTCCTGAGCGTTGCTCTGCGGGAGATGAGGATGGTGAGGTCTGCAGTGCTCCTCAAGAAGGAATTGCCTTGGTCTTGCCACTGCTATCCAGTTGAAAAGGATTTGCATCCATGAGCCGAGCTTGGAAGGTGGCCCTGCCAGCAGATTGTCTTGCAGCGGAGAACCTCCAGCAGCCTCATGCAAGGTTTTCTTCCCTCAGCCCCTGGCCTGTGATTCCAGCAGCTCCTCAAGTGCTTCCTGTCAGATGTGCTGGGGCTGCCCCCGGGCCAGCTCTGGCAGTGGACACGGGAGGCTGCTCCTCTGGATCCTGCGTGGGGCCTGGTGACCACTGCGTTGCCGGGTGCTGGCATTGTGACATGGGGGTGACACAGCCGCATATGTGCAGCCCTTTGGAGGAAGCCTTTGGGGTGCTGGCTCCAAATCAGTCCCTGTAGCTACAAAATAGGGGAGTAAGCAACCTCATAGAGTCCCTTTTTTGCAAAAAGACAGTGTGGATTTGTTGCCAGTGCAGCCTTACTTCCAGTAGCAATACTGCCTGTAGTATCATGTATGGAGGCCTCAGGGCTCGCTCAGGGCTTGTCACGCAGAACTGCAGGCCTGACAGAGCAGAACTGCTCTCCTCTCCTCTCCTCTCCTCTCCTCCCCTCTCCTCTCCTCTCCTCTCCTCTTCTCTCCTGTCCGCCAGTCCAATATCTAAGAGACTGTTTGCCTGAAAGGACAGAGGGGTTTCAGTTCCAAAATCAATTGCAAGGACACATAACACAATGAATTTTATTTTATTTTGTTGTTAATTTATTTATTTTCTTGATTTTATGTTAATTCATGTTATGTTTCTTCGTGTCATTTTTTTCCCTTTGTGACTCTGTTTCAGAACCCAGGCTCACAAGCATTAGCTCAAGCCCAAGTGTAGCCAGGAGTAGGCTGAGGCATTGTTCAGTTTAGCCTGAGAAAAGATCCATTGCAGGCTGGCAAAGGCAAGTCCCAGAGCTGCAGAGAGCAGCAGCAGGAATAGAGGCCAAGCTGTCCGCGGTTCCTGCAGAGGGAGAACCTTGACAAGGACTTGTGGGACTGACCATGCACAAAAGAGGAGGAAGAACAAGAAGAAGAAGAAGAAGAAAAGGAAGAAGAGGAAGAAGAGGAAGAAGAGGTGAGTGGTACCGTGGCATCTCTTCCAAAGCGTGACATGTAGCGATGACGAGCAGACTTTTTGCCTTCCACAACTTGTTTGGCTGCTGTGCTTCTTGGGCAGGGATGCATGAGAAACGCTGTGGTCCCTGCCAGGCGCTTGTGTTACCTGCAGGGAGAGCTGAGAAGTGGCAGCTGCGGCTGCCAGCATGGTGGAGCATGAGCAGCCGGCTCCCAGGCCAAATGGCCCAAAGAAATGGTGTCAAGGGGCGGTGCTGAGAACTGCAGAGGAAGGCAAAAAACCGCCAGGGACCAGTGCCAATGTGCCCCGGGGGAAAAAGTTCCTTGCTGAGCCCAGTGCTGGCCATGGGCTGTTCCCTGAGCATGTGAGCCAGACCTGGCTCCTTGTCCCACAAGCTGCTCATGCTTCCCAGGAGCTGCCCAAGCCCTATCCTCCCTTGAGCTGGAGCTATCTGGCGGACTTGCCAGAGTGCCCAAGTGCCTCTGAGCTGATAGACCTTGTGGGCAAGAATCCTTGCTGTCCCTGTGTAGGACACCAGTGGGTGTTCCAAAGCACTGCAAGCCCTTGCAAGCCCTTGCAAGCCCTCGACATCCTATCTCTTACGGCTCCTGAGCGTTGCTGTGTAGGAGATGAGGATGGTGAGCTGTGCAGTGCTCCTCAAGAAGGAATTGCCTTGGTCTTGCCACTGCTATCCAGTTGAAAAGGATTTGCATCCATGAGCCGAGCTTGGAAGGTGGCCCTGCCAGCAGATTGTCTTGCAGCGGAGAACCTCCAGCAGCCTCATGCAAGGTTTTCTTCCCTCAGCCCCTGGCCTGTGATTCCAGCAGCTCCTCAAGTGCTTCCTGTCAGATGTGCTGGGGCTGCCCCCGGGCCAGCTCTGGCAGTGGACACGGGAGGCTGCTCGTCTGGATCCTGCGTGGGGCCTCGTGACCACTGCGTTGTCGGGTGTTGGCATTGTGACATGGGGCTGACACAGCCGCATATGTGCAGCCCTTTGGAGGAAGCCTTTGGGGTGCTGGCTCCAAATCAGTCCCTGTAGCTACAAAATAGGGGAGTAAGCAACCTCATAGAGTCCCTTTTTTGCAAAAAGACAGTGTGGATTTGTTGCCAGTGCAGCCTTACTTCCAGTAGCAATACTGCCTGTAGTATCATGTATGGAGGCCTCAGGGCTCGCTCAGGGCTTGTCACGCAGAACTGCAGGCCTGACAGAGCAGAACTGCTCTCCTCTCCTCTCCTCTCCTCTCCTCCCCTCTCCTCTCCTCTCCTCTCCTCTTCTCTCCTGTCCGCCAGTCCAATATCTAAGAGACTGTTTGCCTGAAAGGACAGAGGGGTTTCAGTTCCAAAATCAATTGCAAGGACACATAACACAATGAATTTTATTTTATTTTGTTGTTAATTTATTAATTTTCTTGATTTTATGTTAATTCATGTTATGTTTCTTCGTGTCATTTTTTTCCCTTTGTGACTCTGTTTCAGAACCCAGGCTCACAAGCATTAGCTCAAGCCCAAGTGTAGCCAGGAGTAGGCTGAGGCATTGTTCAGTTTAGCCTGAGAAAAGATCCATTGCAGGCTGGCAAAGGCAAGTCCCAGAGCTGCAGAGAGCAGCAGCAGGAATAGAGGCCAAGCTGTCCGCGGTTCCTGCAGAGGGAGAACCTTGACAAGGACTTGTGGGACTGACCATGCACAAAAGAGGAGGAAGAACAAGAAGAAGAAGAAGAAGAAAAGGAAGAAGAGGAAGAAGAGGAAGAAGAGGTGAGTGGTACCGTGGCATCTCTTCCAAAGCGTGACATGTAGCGATGACGAGCAGACTTTTTGCCTTCCACAACTTGTTTGGCTGCTGTGCTTCTTGGGCAGGGATGCATGAGAAACGCTGTGGTCCCTGCCAGGCGCTTGTGTTACCTGCAGGGAGAGCTGAGAAGTGGCAGCTGCGGCTGCCAGCATGGTGGAGCATGAGCAGCCGGCTCCCAGGCCAAATGGCCCAAAGAAATGGTGTCAAGGGGCGGTGCTGAGAACTGCAGAGGAAGGCAAAAAACCGCCAGGGACCAGTGCCAATGTGCCCCGGGGGAAAAAGTTCCTTGCTGAGCCCAGTGCTGGCCATGGGCTGTTCCCTGAGCATGTGAGCCAGACCTGGCTCCTTGTCCCACAAGCTGCTCATGCTTCCCAGGAGCTGCCCAAGCCCTATCCTCCCTTGAGCTGGAGCTATCTGGCGGACTTGCCAGAGTGCCCAAGTGCCTCTGAGCTGATAGACCTTGTGGGCAAGAATCCTTGCTGTCCCTGTGTAGGACACCAGTGGGTGTTCCAAAGCACTGCAAGCCCTTGCAAGCCCTTGCAAGCCCTCGACATCCTATCTCTTACGGCTCCTGAGCGTTGCTGTGTAGGAGATGAGGATGGTGAGCTGTGCAGTGCTCCTCAAGAAGGAATTGCCTTGGTCTTGCCACTGCTATCCAGTTGAAAAGGATTTGCATCCATGAGCCGAGCTTGGAAGGTGGCCCTGCCAGCAGATTGTCTTGCAGCGGAGAACCTCCAGCAGCCTCATGCAAGGTTTTCTTCCCTCAGCCCCTGGCCTGTGATTCCAGCAGCTCCTCAAGTGCTTCCTGTCAGATGTGCTGGGGCTGCCCCCGGGCCAGCTCTGGCAGTGGACACGGGAGGCTGCTCGTCTGGATCCTGCGTGGGGCCTCGTGACCACTGCGTTGTCGGGTGTTGGCATTGTGACATGGGGCTGACACAGCCGCATATGTGCAGCCCTTTGGAGGAAGCCTTTGGGGTGCTGGCTCCAAATCAGTCCCTGTAGCTACAAAATAGGGGAGTAAGCAACCTCATAGAGTCCCTTTTTTGCAAAAAGACAGTGTGGATTTGTTGCCAGTGCAGCCTTACTTCCAGTAGCAATACTGCCTGTACTATCATGTATGGAGGCCTCAGGGCTCGCTCAGGGCTTGTCACGCAGAACTGCAGGCCTGACAGAGCAGAACTGCTCTCCTCTCCTCTCCTCTCCTCTCCTCCCCTCTCCTCTCCTCTCCTCTCCTCTCCTCTCCTCTCCTCTCCTCTTCTCTCCTGTCCGCCAGTCCAATATCTAAGAGACTGTTTGCCTGAAAGGACAGAGGGGTTTCAGTTCCAAAATCAATTGCAAGGACACATAACACAATGAATTGTATTTGATTTTGTTGTTAATTTAGTAATTTTCTTGATTTTATGTTAATTCATGTGATGTCTCTTTGTGTCATTTTTTTCCCTTTGTGACTCTGTTTCAGAACCCAGGCTCACAAGCATTAGCTCAAGCCCAAGTGTAGCCAGGAGTAGGCTGAGGCATTCTTCAGTTTAGCCTGAGAAAAGATCCCTTGCAGGCTGGCAAAGGCAAGTCCCAGAGCTGCAGAGAGCAGCAGCAGGAATAGAGGCCAAGCTGTCCGCGGTTCCTGCAGAGGGAGAACCTTGACAAGGACTTGTGGGACTGACCATGCACAAAAGAGGAGGAAGAACAAGAAGAAGAAGAAGAAGAAAAGGAAGAAGAGGAAGAAGAGGAAGAAGAGGTGAGTAGTACTGCGGCATCTCTTCCAAAGCGTGACATGTAGCGATGACGAGCAGACTTTTTGCCTTCCACAACTTGTTTGGCTGCTGTACTTCTTGGCCAGGGATGCATGAGAAGCGCTGTGGTCCCTGCCAGGCGCTTGTGTTAGCTGCAGGGAGAGCTGAGAAGTGGCAGCTGCGGCTGCCAGCATGGTGGAGCATGAGCAGCCGGCTCCCAGGCCAAATGGCCCAAAGAAATGGTGGCAAGGGGCGGTGCTGAGAACTGCAGAGGAAGGCAAAAAACCGCCGGGGACCAGTGCCAATGTGCCCCGGGGGAAGAAGTTCCTTGCTGAGCCCAGTGCTGGCCATGGGCTGTTCCCTGAGCATGTGAGCCAGACCTGGCTCCTTGTCCCACAGGCTGCTCATGCTTCCCAGGAGCTGCCCAAGCCCTATCCTCCCTTGAGCTGGAGCTATCTGGCGGACTTGCCAGAGTGCCCACGTGCCTCTGAGCTGATAGACCTTGTGGGCAAGAATCCTTGCTGTCCCTGTGTAGGACACCAGTGGGTGTTCCAAAGCACTGCAAGCCCTTGCAAGCCCTTGCAAGCCCTCGACCTCCTATCTCTTACAGCTCCTGGGCGTTGCACTGTAGGAGATGAGGATGGTGAGCTGTGCAGTGCTCCTCAAGAAGGAATTGCCTTGGTCTTGCCACTGCTATCCAGTTGAAAAGGATTTGCATCCATGAGCCGAGCTTGGAAGGTGGCCCTGCCAGCAGATTGTCTTGCAGCGGAGAACCTCCAGCAGCCTCATGCAAGGTTTTCTTCCCTCAGCCCCTGGCCTGTGATTCCAGCAGCTCCTCAAGTGCTTCCTGTCAGATGTGCTGGGGCTGCCCCCGGGCCAGCTCTGGCAGTGGACACGGGAGGCTGCTCCTCTGGATCCTGCATGGGGCCTCGTGACCACTGTGTTGTTGGGTGCTGGCATTGTGACATGGGGGTGACACAGCCGCATATGTGCAGCCCTTTGGAGGAAGCCTTTGGGGTGCTGGCTCCAAATCAGTCCCTGTAGCTACAAAATAGGGGAGTAAGCAACCTAATAGAGTCCCTTTTTTGCAAAAAGACAGTGTGGATTTGTTGCCAGTGCAGCCTTACTTCCAGTAGCAATACTGCCTGTAGTATCATATATGGAGGCCTCAGGGCTCGCTCAGGGCTTGTCACGCAGAACTGCAGGCCTGACAGAGCAGAACTGCTCTCCTCTCCTCTCCTCTCCTCTCCACTCCTCTCCTGTGCGCCAGTCCAATATCTAAGAGACTGTTTGCCTGAAAGGACAGAGGGTTTTCAGTTCCAAAATCATTTTCAAGGACACATAACACAATGAATTTTATTTTATTTTGTTGTTAATTTATTAATTTTCTTGATTTTATGTTAATTCATGTTATGTTTCTTCGTGTCATTTTTTTTCCCTTTGTGACTCTGTTTCAGAACCCAGGCTCACAAGCATTAGCTCAAGCCCAAGTGTAGCCAGGAGTAGGCTGAGGCATTCTTCAGTTTAGCCTGAGAAAAGATCCCTTGCAGGCTGGCAAAGGCAAGTCCCAGAGCTGCAGAGAGCAGCAGCAGGAATAGAGGCCAAGCTGTGCGCGGTTCCTGCAGAGGGAGAACCTTGACAAGGAGTTGTGGGACTGACCATGCACAAAAGAGGAGGAAGAAGAACAAGAAGAAGAAGAAGAAGAAGAAGAGGAAGAAGAGGAAGAAGAGGAAGAAGAGGTGAGTGGTACCGTGGCATCTCTTCCAAAGCGTGACATGTAGCGATGACGAGCAGACTTTTTGCCTTGCACAACTTGTTTGGCTGCTGTGCTTCTTGGGCAGGGATGCATGAGAAGCGCTCTGGTCCCTGCCAGGCGCTTGTGTTACCTGCAGGGAGAGCTGAGAAGTGGCAGCTGCGGCTGCCAGCATGGTGGAGCATGAGCAGCCGGCTCCCAGGCCAAATGGCCCAAAGAAATGGTGGCAAGGGGCGGTGCTGAGAACTGCAGAGGAAGGCAAAAAACCGCCGGGGACCAGTGCCAATGTGCCCCGGGGGAAAAAGTTCCTTGCTGAGCCCAGTGCTGGCCATGGGCTGTTCCCTGAGCATGTGAGCCAGACCTGGCTCCTTGTCCCACAAGCTGCTCATGCTTCCCAGGAGCTGCCCAAGCCCTATCCTCCCTTGAGCTGGAGCTATCTGGCGGACTTGCCAGAGTGCCCAAGTGCCTCTGAGCTGATAGACCTTGTGGGCAAGAATCCTTGCTGTCCCTGTGTAGGACACCAGTGGGTGTTCCAAAGCACTGCAAGCCCTTGCAAGCCCTTGCAAGCCCTCGACATCCTATCTCTTACGGCTCCTGAGCGTTGCTCTGTAGGAGATGAGGATGGTGAGCTGTGCAGTGCTCCTCAAGAAGGAATTGCCTTGGTCTTGCCGCTGCTATCCAGTTGAAAAGGATTTGCATCCATGAGCCGAGCTTGGAAGGTGGCCCTGCCAGCAGATTGTCTTGCAGCGGAGAACCTCCAGCAGCCTCATGCAAGGTTTTCTTCCCTCAGCCCCTGGCCTGTGATTCCAGCAGCTCCTCAAGTGCTTCCTGTCAGATGTGCTGGGGCTGCCCCCGGGCCAGCTCTGGCAGTGGACACGGGAGGCTGCTCGTCTGGATCCTGCGTGGGGCCTCGTGACCACTGCGTTGCCGGGTGTTGGCATTGTGACATGGGGCTGACACAGCCGCATATGTGCAGCCCTTTGGAGGAAGCCTTTGGGGTGCTGGCTCCAAATCAGTCCCTGTAGCTACAAAATAGGGGAGTAAGCAACCTAATAGAGTCCCTTTTTTGCAAAAAGACAGTGTGGATTTGTTGCCAGTGCAGCCTTCCTTCCAGTAGCAATACTGCCTGTACTATCATGTATGGAGGCCTCAGGGCTCGCTCAGGGCTTGTCACACAGAACTGCAGGCCTGACAGAGCAGAACTGCTCTCCTCTCCTCTCCTCTCCTCTCCTCCCCTCTCCTCTCCTCTCCTCTCCTCTCCTCTCCTCTTCTCTCCTGTCCGCCAGTCCAATATCTAAGAGACTGTTTGCCTGAAAGGACAGAGGGGTTTCAGTTCCAAAATCAATTGCAAGGACACATAACACAATGAATTGTATTTGATTTTGTTGTTAATTTATTAATTTTCTTGATTTTATGTTAATTCATGTTATGTTTCTTCGTGTCATTTTTTTCCCTTTGTGACTCTGTTTCAGAACCCAGGCTCACAAGCATTAGCTCAAGCCCAAGTGTAGCCAGGAGTAGGCTGAGGCATTGTTCAGTTTAGCCTGAGAAAAGATCCCTTGCAGGCTGGCAAAGGCAAGTCCCAGAGCTGCAGAGAGCAGCAGCAGGAATAGAGGCCAAGCTGTCCGCGGTTCCTGCAGAGGGAGAACCTTGACAAGGACTTGTGGGACTGACCATGCACAAAAGAGGAGGAAGAACAAGAAGAAGAAGAAGAAGAAAAGGAAGAAGAGGAAGAAGAGGAAGAAGAGGTGAGTGGTACCGTGGCATCTCTTCCAAAGCGTGACATGTAGCGATGACGAGCAGACTTTTTGCCTTCCACAACTTGTTTGGCTGCTGTGCTTCTTGGGCAGGGATGCATGAGAAACGCTGTGGTCCCTGCCAGGCGCTTGTGTTACCTGCAGGGAGAGCTGAGAAGTGGCAGCTGCGGCTGCCAGCATGGTGGAGCATGAGCAGCCGGCTCCCAGGCCAAATGGCCCAAAGAAATGGTGGCAAGGGGCGGTGCTGAGAAGTGCAGAGGAAGGCAAAAAACCGCCGGGGACCAGTGCCAATGTGCCCCGGGGGAAAAAGTTCCTTGCTGAGCCCAGTGCTGGCCATGGGCTGTTCCCTGAGCATGTGAGCCAGACCTGGCTCCTTGTCCCACAAGCTGCTCATGCTTCCCAGGAGCTGCCCAAGCCCTATCCTCCCTTGAGCTGGAGCTATCTGGCGGACTTGCCAGAGTGCCCAAGTGCCTCTGAGCTGATAGACCTTGTGGGCAAGAATCCTTGCTGTCCCTGTGTAGGACACCAGTGGGTGTTCCAAAGCACTGCAAGCCCTTGCAAGCCCTTGCAAGCCCTCGACATCCTATCTCTTACGGCTCCTGAGCGTTGCTCTGTAGGAGATGAGGATGGTGAGCTGTGCAGTGCTCCTCAAGAAGGAATTGCCTTGGTCTTGCCACTGCTATCCAGTTGAAAAGGATTTGCATCCATGAGCCGAGCTTGGAAGGTGGCCCTGCCAGCAGATTGTCTTGCAGCGGAGAACCTCCAGCAGCCTCATGCAAGGTTTTCTTCCCTCAGCCCCTGGCCTGTGATTCCAGCAGCTCCTCAAGTGCTTCCTGTCAGATGTGCTGGGGCTGCCCCCGGGCCAGCTCTGGCAGTGGACACGGGAGGCTGCTCCTCTGGATCCTGCATGGGGCCTCGTGACCACTGTGTTGTTGGGTGCTGGCATTGTGACATGGGGGTGACACAGCCGCATATGTGCAGCCCTTTGGAGGAAGCCTTTGGGGTGCTGGCTCCAAATCAGTCCCTGTACCTACAAAATAGGGGAGTAAGCAACCTAATAGAGTCCCTTTTTTGCAAAAAGACAGTGTGGATTTGTTGCCAGTGCAGCCTTACTTCCAGTAGCAATACTGCCTGTAGTATCATATATGGAGGCCTCAGGGCTCGCTCAGGGCTTGTCACGCAGAACTGCAGGCCTGACAGAGCAGAACTGCTCTCCTCTCCTCTCCTCTCCTCTCCACTCCTCTCCTGTGCGCCAGTCCAATATCTAAGAGACTGTTTGCCTGAAAGGACAGAGGGTTTTCAGTTCCAAAATCATTTTCAAGGACACATAACACAATGAATTTTATTTTATTTTGTTGTTAATTTATTAATTTTCTTGATTTTATGTTAATTCATGTTATGTTTCTTCGTGTCATTTTTTTTCCCTTTGTGACTCTGTTTCAGAACCCAGGCTCACAAGCATTAGCTCAAGCCCAAGTGTAGCCAGGAGTAGGCTGAGGCATTCTTCAGTTTAGCCTGAGAAAAGATCCCTTGCAGGCTGGCAAAGGCAAGTCCCAGAGCTGCAGAGAGCAGCAGCAGGAATAGAGGCCAAGCTGTGCGCGGTTCCTGCAGAGGGAGAACCTTGACAAGGAGTTGTGGGACTGACCATGCACAAAAGAGGAGGAAGAAGAAGAAGAAGAAGAAGAAGAAGAAGAAGAGGAAGAAGAGGAAGAAGAGGAAGAAGAGGTGAGTGGTACCGTGGCATCTCTTCCAAAGCGTGACATGTAGCGATGACGAGCAGACTTTTTGCCTTGCACAACTTGTTTGGCTGCTGTGCTTCTTGGGCAGGGATGCATGAGAAGCGCTCTGGTCCCTGCCAGGCGCTTGTGTTAGCTGCAGGGAGAGCTGAGAAGTGGCAGCTGCGGCTGCCAGCATGGTGGAGCATGAGCAGCCGGCTCCCAGGCCAAATGGCCCAAAGAAATGGTGGCAAGGGGCGGTGCTGAGAACTGCAGAGGAAGGCAAAAAACCGCCGGGGACCAGTGCCAATGTGCCCCGGGGGAAAAAGTTCCTTGCTGAGCCCAGTGCTGGCCATGGGCTGTTCCCTGAGCATGTGAGCCAGACCTGGCTCCTTGTCCCACAAGCTGCTCATGCTTCCCAGGAGCTGCCCAAGCCCTATCCTCCCTTGAGCTGGAGCTATCTGGCGGACTTGCCAGAGTGCCCAAGTGCCTCTGAGCTGATAGACCTTGTGGGCAAGAATCCTTGCTGTCCCTGTGTAGGACACCAGTGGGTGTTCCAAAGCACTGCAAGCCCTTGCAAGCCCTTGCAAGCCCTCGACATCCTATCTCTTAGGGCTCCTGAGCGTTGCTCTGTAGGAGATGAGGATGGTGAGCTGTGCAGTGCTCCTCAAGAAGGAATTGCCTTGGTCTTGCCACTGCTATCCAGTTGAAAAGGATTTGCATCCATGAGCCAAGCTTGGAAGGTGGCCCTGCCAGCAGATTGTCTTGCAGCGGAGAACCTCCAGCAGCCTCATGCAAGGTTTTCTTCCCTCAGCCCCTGGCCTGTGATTCCAGCAGCTCCTCAAGTGCTTCCTGTCAGATGTGCTGGGGCTGCCCCCGGGCCAGCTCTGGCAGTGGACACGGGAGGCTGCTCGTCTGGATCCTGCGTGGGGCCTCGTGACCACTGCGTTGCCGGGTGTTGGCATTGTGACATGGGGCTGACACAGCCGCATATGTGCAGCCCTTTGGAGGAAGCCTTTGGGGTGCTGGCTCCAAATCAGTCCCTGTACCTACAAAATAGGGGAGTAAGCAACCTAATAGAGTCCCTTTTTTGCAAAAAGACAGTGTGGATTTGTTGCCAGTGCAGCCTTACTTCCAGTAGCAATACTGCCTGTACTATCATGTATGGAGGCCTCAGGGCTCGCTCAGGGCTTGTCACACAGAACTGCAGGCCTGACAGAGCAGAACTGCTCTCCTCTCCTCTCCTCTCCTCCCCTCTCCTCTCCTCTCCTCTCCTCTCCTCTTCTCTCCTGTCCGCCAGTCCAATATCTAAGAGACTGTTTGCCTGAAAGGACAGAGGGGTTTCAGTTCCAAAATCAATTGCAAGGACACATAACACAATGAATTGTATTTGATTTTGTTGTTAATTTATTAATTTTCTTGATTTTATGTTAATTCATGTTATGTTTCTTCGTGTCATTTTTTTCCCTTTGTGACTCTGTTTCAGAACCCAGGCTCACAAGCATTAGCTCAAGCCCAAGTGTAGCCAGGAGTAGGCTGAGGCATTCTTCAGTTTAGCCTGAGAAAAGATCCATTGCAGGCTGGCAAAGGCAAGTCCCAGAGCTGCAGAGAGCAGCAGCAGGAATAGAGGCCAAGCTGTCCGCGGTTCCTGCAGAGGGAGAACCTTGACAAGGACTTGTGGGACTGACCATGCACAAAAGAGGAGGAAGAACAAGAAGAAGAAGAAGAAGAAAAGGAAGAAGAGGAAGAAGAGGAAGAAGAGGTGAGTGGTACCGTGGCATCTCTTCCAAAGCGTGACATGTAGCGATGACGAGCAGACTTTTTGCCTTCCACAACTTGTTTGGCTGCTGTGCTTCTTGGGCAGGGATGCATGAGAAACGCTGTGGTCCCTGCCAGGCGCTTGTGTTACCTGCAGGGAGAGCTGAGAAGTGGCAGCTGCGGCTGCCAGCATGGTGGAGCATGAGCAGCCGGCTCCCAGGCCAAATGGCCCAAAGAAATGGTGGCAAGGGGCGGTGCTGAGAACTGCAGAGGAAGGCAAAAAACCGCCGGGGACCAGTGCCAATGTGCCCCGGGGGAAAAAGTTCCTTGCTGAGCCCAGTGCTGGCCATGGGCTGTTCCCTGAGCATGTGAGCCAGACCTGGCTCCTTGTCCCACAAGCTGCTCATGCTTCCCAGGAGCTGCCCAAGCCCTATCCTCCCTTGAGCTGGAGCTATCTGGCGGACTTGCCAGAGTGCCCAAGTGCCTCTGAGCTGATAGACCTTGTGGGCAAGAATCCTTGCTGTCCCTGTGTAGGACACCAGTGGGTGTTCCAAAGCACTGCAAGCCCTTGCAAGCCCTTGCAAGCCCTCGACATCCTATCTCTTACGGCTCCTGAGCGTTGCTCTGTAGGAGATGAGGATGGTGAGCTGTGCAGTGCTCCTCAAGAAGGAATTGCCTTGGTCTTGCCACTGCTATCCAGTTGAAAAGGATTTGCATCCATGAGCCGAGCTTGGAAGGTGGCCCTGCCAGCAGATTGTCT
Organism: Caloenas nicobarica; assembly: GCF_036013445.1. NCBI lineage: Eukaryota > Metazoa > Chordata > Aves > Columbiformes > Columbidae > Caloenas > Caloenas nicobarica. Next base: position 18,679,760 of record NC_088258.1, read on the forward strand.
TGCAGCGGAGAACCTCCAGCAGCCTCATGCAAGGTTTTCTTCCCTCAGCCCCTGGCCTGTGATTCCAGCAGCTCCTCAAGTGCTTCCTGTCAGATGTGCTGGGGCTGCCCCCGGGCCAGCTCTGGCAGTGGACACGGGAGGCTGCTCCTCTGGATCCTGCATGGGGCCTCGTGACCACTGTGTTGTTGGGTGCTGGCATTGTGACATGGGGGTGACACAGCCGCATATGTGCAGCCCTTTGGAGGAAGCCTTTGGGGTGCTGGCTCCAAATCAGTCCCTGTACCTACAAAATAGGGGAGTAAGCAACCTAATAGAGTCCCTTTTTTGCAAAAAGACAGTGTGGATTTGTTGCCAGTGCAGCCTTACTTCCAGTAGCAATACTGCCTGTAGTATCATATATGGAGGCCTCAGGGCTCGCTCAGGGCTTGTCACGCAGAACTGCAGGCCTGACAGAGCAGAACTGCTCTCCTCTCCTCTCCTCTCCTCTCCACTCCTCTCCTGTGCGCCAGTCCAATATCTAAGAGACTGTTTGCCTGAAAGGACAGAGGGGTTTCAGTTCCAAAATCAATTTCAAGGACACAGAACACAATGAATTTTATTTTATTTTGTTGTTAATTTATTAATTTTCTTGATTTTATGTTAGTTCATGTGATGTTTCTTCGTGTCATTTTTTTTCCCTTTGTGACTCTGTTTCAGAACCCAGGCTCACAAGCATTAGCTCAAGCCCAAGTGTAGCCAGGAGTAGGCTGAGGCATTCTTCAGTTTAGCCTGAGAAAAGATCCCTTGCAGGCTGGCAAAGGCAAGTCCCAGAGCTGCAGAGAGCAGCAGCAGGAATAGAGGCCAAGCTGTGCGCGGTTCCTGCAGAGGGAGAACCTTGACAAGGAGTTGTGGGACTGACCATGCACAAAAGAGGAGGAAGAACAAGAAGAAGAAGAAGAAGAAGAAGAAGAGGAAGAAGAGGAAGAAGAGGAAGAAGAGGTGAGTGGTACCGTGGCATCTCTTCCAAAGCGTGACATGTAGCGATGACGAGCAGACTTTTTGCCTTCCACAACTTGTTTGGCTGCTGTGCTTCTTGGGCAGGGATGCATGAGAAGCGCTCTGGTCCCTGCCAGGCGCTTGTGTTAGCTGCAGGGAGAGCTGAGAAGTGGCAGCTGCGGCTGCCAGCATGGTGGAGCATGAGCAGCCGGCTCCCAGGCCAAATGGCCCAAAGAAATGGTGGCAAGGGGCGGTGCTGAGAAGTGCAGAGGAAGGCAAAAAACCGCCAGGGACCAGTGCCAATGTGCCCCGGGGGAAGAAGTTCCTTGCTGAGCCCAGTGCTGGCCATGGGCTGTTCCCTGAGCATGTGAGCCAGACCTGGCTCCTTGTCCCACAGGCTGCTCATGCTTCCCAGGAGCTGCCCAAGCCCTATCCTCCCTTGAGCTGGAGCTATCTGGCGGACTTGCCAGAGTACCCAACTGCCTCTGAGCTGATAGACCTTGTGGGCAAGAATCCTTGCTGTCCCTGTGTAGGACACCAGTGGGTGTTCCAAAGCACTGCAAGCCCTTGCAAGCCCTTGCAAGCCCTCGACATCCTATCTCTTACGGCTCCTGAGCGTTGCTGTGTAGGAGATGAGGATGGTGAGCTGTGCAGTGCTCCTCAAGAAGGAATTGCCTTGGTCTTGCCACTGCTATCCAGTTGAAAAGGATTTGCATCCATGAGCCAAGCTTGGAAGGTGGCCCTGCCAGCAGATTGTCTTGCAGCGGAGAACCTCCAGCAGCCTCATGCAAGGTTTTCTTCCCTCAGCCCCTGGCCTGTGATTCCAGCAGCTCCTCAAGTGCTTCCTGTCAGATGTGCTGGGGCTGCCCCCGGGCCAGCTCTGGCAGTGGACACGGGAGGCTGCTCCTCTGGATCCTGCATGGGGCCTCGTGACCACTGCATTGCCGGGTGCTGGCATCGTGACATGGGGCTGACACAGCCGCATATGTGCAGCCCTTTGGAGGAAGCCTTTGGGGTGCTGGCTCCAAATCAGTCCCTGTAGCTACAAAATAGGGGAGTAAGCAACCTCATAGAGTCCCTTTTTTGCAAAAAGACAGTGTGGATTTGTTGCCAGTGCAGCCTTACTTCCAGTAGCAATACTGCCTGTAGTATCATATATGGAGGCCTCAGGGCTCGCTCAGGGCTTGTCACGCAGAACTGCAGGCCTGACAGAGCAGAACTGCTCTCCTCTCCTCTCCTCTCCTCTCATCTCCACTCCTCTCCTGTGCGCCAGTCCAATATCTGAGAGACTGTTTGCCTGAAAGGACAGAGGGGTTTCAGTTCCAAAATCAATTTCAAGGACACATAACACAATGAATTTTATTTTATTTTGTTGTTAATTTATTAATTTTCTTGATTTTATGTTAGTTCATGTGATGTTTCTTCGTGTCATTTTTTTTCCCTTTGTGACTCTGTTTCAGAACCCAGGCTCACAAGCATTAGCTCAAGCCCAAGTGTAGCCAGGAGTAGGCTGAGGCATTCTTCAGTTTAGCCTGAGAAAAGATCCCTTGCAGGCTGGCAAAGGCAAGTCCCAGAGCTGCAGAGAGCAGCAGCAGGCATAGAGGCCAAGCTGTCCGCGGTTCCTGCAGAGGGATAACCTTGACAAGGAGTTGTGGGACTGACCATGCACAAAAGAGGAGGAAGAAGAAGAAGAAGAAGAAGAAGAAGAGGAAGAAGAGGAAGAAGAGGAAGAAGAGGTGAGTGGTACCGTGGCATCTCTTCCAAAGCGTGACATGTAGCGATGACGAGCAGACTTTTTGCCTTCCACAACTTGTTTGGCTGCTGTGCTTCTTGGGCAGGGATGCATGAGAAACGCTGTGGTCCCTGCCAGGCGCTTGTGTTACCTGCAGGGAGAGCTGAGAAGTGGCAGCTGCGGCTGCCAGCATGGTGGAGCATGAGCAGCCGGCTCCCAGGCCAAATGGCCCAAAGAAATTGTGGCAAGGGGCGGTGCTGAGAAGTGCAGAGGAAGGCAAAAAACCGCCGGGGACCAGTGCCAATGTGCCCCGGGGGAAAAAGTTCCTTGCTGAGCCCAGTGCTGGCCATGGGCTGTTCCCTGAGCATGTGAGCCAGACCTGGCTCCTTGTCCCACAGGCTGCTCATGCTTCCCAGGAGCTGCCCAAGCCCTATCCTCCCTTGAGCTGGAGCTATCTGGCGGACTTGCCAGAGTGCCCAAGTGCCTCTGAGCTGATAGACCTTGTGGGCAAGAATCCTTGCTGTCCCTGTGTAGGACACCAGTGGGTGTTCCAAAGCACTGCAAGCCCTTGCAAGCCCTCGTCATCCTATCTCTTAGGGCTCCTGAGCGTTGCTGTGTAGGAGATGAGGATGGTGAGCTGTGCAGTGCTCCTCAAGAAGGAATTGCCTTGGTCTTGCCACTGCTATCCAGTTGAAAAGGATTTGCATCCATGAGCCAAGCTTGGAAGGTGGCCCTGCCAGCAGATTGTCTTGCAGCGGAGAACCTCCAGCAGCCTCATGCAAGGTTTTCTTCCCTCAGCCCCTGGCCTGTGATTCCAGCAGCTCCTCAAGTGCTTCCTGTCAGATGTGCTGGGGCTGCCCCCGGGCCAGCTCTGGCAGTGGACACGGGAGGCTGCTCCTCTGGATCCTGCATGGGGCCTGGTGACCACTGCATTGCCGGGTGCTGGCATCGTGACATGGGGCTGACACAGCCGCATATGTGCAGCCCTTTGGAGGAAGCCTTTGGGGTGCTGGCTCCAAATCAGTCCCTGTACCTACAAAATAGGGGAGTAAGCAACCTCATAGAGTCCCTTTTTTGCAAAAAGACAGTGTGGATTTGTTGCCAGTGCAGCCTTACTTCCAGTAGCAATACTGCCTGTAGTATCATATATGGAGGCCTCAGGGCTCGCTCAGGGCTTGTCACGCAGAACTGCAGGCCTGACAGAGCAGAACTGCTCTCCTCTCCTCTCCTCTCCTCTCATCTCCACTCCTCTCCTGTGCGCCAGTCCAATATCTGAGAGACTGTTTGCCTGAAAGGACAGAGGGGTTTCAGTTCCAAAATCAATTTCAAGGACACATAACACAATGAATTTTATTTTATTTTGTTGTTAATTTATTAATTTTCTTGATTTTATGTTAGTTCATGTGATGTTTCTTCGTGTCATTTTTTTTCCCTTTGTGACTCTGTTTCAGAACCCAGGCTCACAAGCATTAGCTCAAGCCCAAGTGTAGCCAGGAGTAGGCTGAGGCATTCTTCAGTTTAGCCTGAGAAAAGATCCCTTGCAGGCTGGCAAAGGCAAGTCCCAGAGCTGCAGAGAGCAGCAGCAGGCATAGAGGCCAAGCTGTCCGCGGTTCCTGCAGAGGGATAACCTTGACAAGGAGTTGTGGGACTGACCATGCACAAAAGAGGAGGAAGAAGAAGAAGAAGAAGAAGAAGAAGAGGAAGAAGAGGAAGAAGAGGAAGAAGAGGTGAGTGGTACCGTGGCATCTCTTCCAAAGCGTGACATGTAGCGATGACGAGCAGACTTTTTGCCTTCCACAACTTGTTTGGCTGCTGTGCTTCTTGGGCAGGGATGCATGAGAAACGCTGTGGTCCCTGCCAGGCGCTTGTGTTACCTGCAGGGAGAGCTGAGAAGTGGCAGCTGCGGCTGCCAGCATGGTGGAGCATGAGCAGCCGGCTCCCAGGCCAAATGGCCCAAAGAAATTGTGGCAAGGGGCGGTGCTGAGAAGTGCAGAGGAAGGCAAAAAACCGCCGGGGACCAGTGCCAATGTGCCCCGGGGGAAAAAGTTCCTTGCTGAGCCCAGTGCTGGCCATGGGCTGTTCCCTGAGCATGTGAGCCAGACCTGGCTCCTTGTCCCACAAGCTGCTCATGCTTCCCAGGAGCTGCCCAAGCCCTATCCTCCCTTGAGCTGGAGCTATCTGGCGGACTTGCCAGAGTGCCCAAGTGCCTCTGAGCTGATAGACCTTGTGGGCAAGAATCCTTGCTGTCCCTGTGTAGGACACCAGTGGGTGTTCCAAAGCACTGCAAGCCCTTGCAAGCCCTCGTCATCCTATCTCTTAGGGCTCCTGAGCGTTGCTCTGTAGGAGATGAGGATGGTGAGCTGTGCAGTGCTCCTCAAGAAGGAATTGCCTTGGTCTTGCCACTGCTATCCAGTTGAAAAGGATTTGCATCCATGAGCCAAGCTTGGAAGGTGGCCCTGCCAGCAGATTGTCTTGCAGCGGAGAACCTCCAGCAGCCTCATGCAAGGTTTTCTTCCCTCAGCCCCTGGCCTGTGATTCCAGCAGCTCCTCAAGTGCTTCCTGTCAGATGTGCTGGGGCTGCCCCCGGGCCAGCTCTGGCAGTGGACACGGGAGGCTGCTCCTCTGGATCCTGCATGGGGCCTCGTGACCACTGCATTGCCGGGTGCTGGCATCGTGACATGGGGCTGACACAGCCGCATATGTGCAGCCCTTTGGAGGAAGCCTTTGGGGTGCTGGCTCCAAATCAGTCCCTGTACCTACAAAATAGGGGAGTAAGCAACCTCATAGAGTCCCTTTTTTGCAAAAAGACAGTGTGGATTTGTTGCCAGTGCAGCCTTACTTCCAGTAGCAATACTGCCTGTAGTATCATGTATGGAGGCCTCAGGGCTCGCTCAGGGCTTGTCACGCAGAACTGCAGGCCTGACAGAGCAGAACTGCTCTCCTCTCCTCTCCTCTCCTCTCCTCTCCACTCCTCTCCTGTGCGCCAGTCCAATATCTAAGAGACTGTTTGCCTGAAAGGACAGAGGGGTTTCAGTTCCAAAATCAATTGCAAGGACACATAACACAATGAATTTTATTTTATTTTGTTGTTAATTTATTAATTTTCTTGATTTTATGTTAGTTCATGTGATGTTTCTTCGTGTCATTTTTTTTCCCTTTGTGACTCTGTTTCAGAACCCAGGCTCACAAGCATTAGCTCAAGCTCAAGTGTAGCCAGGAGTAGGCTGAGGCATTCTTCAGTTTAGCCTGAGAAAAGATCCCTTGCAGGCTGGCAAAGGCAAGTCCCAGAGCTGCAGAGAGCAGCAGCAGGAATAGAGGCCAAGCTGTCCGCGGTTCCTGCAGAGGGAGAACCTTGACAAGGAGTTGTGGGACTGACCATGCACAAAAGAGGAGGAAGAAGAAGAAGAAGAAGAAGAAGAAGAGGAAGAAGAGGAAGAAGAGGAAGAAGAGGAAGAAGAGGTGAGTGGTACCGTGGCATCTCTTCCAAAGCGTGACATGTAGCGATGACGAGCAGACTTTTTGCCTTCCACAACTTGTTTGGCTGCTGTGCTTCTTGGGCAGGGATGCATGAGAAACGCTGTGGTCCCTGCCAGGCGCTTGTGTTACCTGCAGGGAGAGCTGAGAAGTGGCAGCTGCGGCTGCCAGCATGGTGGAGCATGAGCAGCCGGCTCCCAGGCCAAATGGCCCAAAGAAATGGTGGCAAGGGGCGGTGCTGAGAAGTGCAGAGGAAGGCAAAAAACCGCCGGGGACCAGTGCCAATGTGCCCCGGGGGAAGAAGTTCCTTGCTGAGCCCAGTGCTGGCCATGGGCTGTTCCCTGAGCATGTGAGCCAGACCTGGCTCCTTGTCCCACAAGCTGCTCATGCTTCCCAGGAGCTGCCCAAGCCCTATCCTCCCTTGAGCTGGAGCTATCTGGCGGACTTGCCAGAGTGCCCAAGTGCCTCTGAGCTGATAGACCTTGTGGGCAAGAATCCTTGCTGTCCCTGTGTAGGACACCAGTGGGTGTTCCAAAGCACTGCAAGCCCTTGCAAGCCCTCGTCATCCTATCTCTTAGGGCTCCTGAGCGTTGCTGTGTAGGAGATGAGGATGGTGAGCTGTGCAGTGCTCCTCAAGAAGGAATTGCCTTGGTCTTGCCACTGCTATCCAGTTGAAAAGGATTTGCATCCATGAGCCAAGCTTGGAAGGTGGCCCTGCCAGCAGATTGTCTTGCAGCGGAGAACCTCCAGCAGCCTCATGCAAGGTTTTCTTCCCTCAGCCCCTGGCCTGTGATTCCAGCAGCTCCTCAAGTGCTTCCTGTCAGATGTGCTGGGGCTGCCCCCGGGCCAGCTCTGGCAGTGGACACGGGAGGCTGCTCCTCTGGATCCTGCGTGGGGCCTCGTGACCACTGCATTGCCGGGTGCTGGCATCGTGACATGGGGGTGACACAGCCGCATATGTGCAGCCCTTTGGAGGAAGCCTTTGGGGTGCTGGCTCCAAATCAGTCCCTGTACCTACAAAATAGGGGAGTAAGCAACCTCATAGAGTCCCTTTTTTGCAAAAAGACAGTGTGGATTTGTTGCCAGTGCAGCCTTACTTCCAGTAGCAATACTGCCTGTAGTATCATGTATGGAGGCCTCAGGGCTCGCTCAGGGCTTGTCACGCAGAACTGCAGGCCTGACAGAGCAGAACTGCTCTCCTCTCCTCTCCTCTCCTCTCCTCTCCACTCCTCTCCTGTGCGCCAGTCCAATATCTAAGAGACTGTTTGCCTGAAAGGACAGAGGGTTTTCAGTTCCAAAATCAATTTCAAGGACACATAACACAATGAATTTTATTTTATTTTGTTGTTAATTTATTAATTTTCTTGATTTTATGTTAGTTCATGTGATGTTTCTTCGTGTCATTTTTTTTCCCTTTGTGACTCTGTTTCAGAACCCAGGCTCACAAGCATTAGCTCAAGCCCAAGTGTAGCCAGGAGTAGGCTGAGGCATTCTTCAGTTTAGCCTGAGAAAAGATCCCTTGCAGGCTGGCAAAGGCAAGTCCCAGAGCTGCAGAGAGCAGCAGCAGGAATAGAGGCCAAGCTGTGCGCGGTTCCTGCAGAGGGAGAACCTTGACAAGGAGTTGTGGGACTGACCATGCACAAAAGAGGAGGTAGAAGAAGAAGAAGAAGAAGAAGAAGAGGAAGAAGAGGAAGAAGAGGAAGAAGAGGTGAGTGGTACCGTGGCATCTCTTCCAAAGCGTGACATGTAGCGATGACGAGCAGACTTTTTGCCTTCCACAACTTGTTTGGCTGCTGTGCTTCTTGGGCAGGGATGCATGAGAAGCGCTCTGGTCCCTGCCAGGCGCTTGTGTTTCCTGCAGGGAGAGCTGAGAAGTGGCAGCTGCGGCTGCCAGCATGGTGGAGCATGAGCAGCCGGCTCCCAGGCCAAATGGCCCAAAGAAATGGTGGCAAGGGGCGGTGCTGAGAACTGCAGAGGAAGGCAAAAAACCGCCGGGGACCAGTGCCAATGTGCCCCGGGGGAAAAAGTTCCTTGCTGAGCCCAGTGCTGGCCATGGGCTGTTCCCTGAGCATGTGAGCCAGACCTGGCTCCTTGTCCCACAGGCTGCTCATGCTTCCCAGGAGCTGCCCAAGCCCTATCCTCCCTTGAGCTGGAGCTATCTGGCGGACTTGCCAGAGTGCCCAAGTGCCTCTGAGCTGATAGACCTTGTGGGCAAGAATCCTTGCTGTCCCTGTGTAGGACACCAGTGGGTGTTCCAAAGCACTGCAAGCCCTTGCAAGCCCTTGCAAGCCCTCGACATCCTATCTCTTAGGACTCCTGAGCGTTGCTGTGTAGGAGATGAGGATGGTGAGCTGTGCAGTGCTCCTCAAGAAGGAATTGCCTTGGTCTTGCCACTGCTATCTAGTTGAAAAGGATTTGCATCCATGAGCCGAGCTTGGAAGGTGGCCCTGCCAGCAGAATGTCTTGCAGCGGAGAACCTCCAGCAGCCTCATGCAAGGTTTTCTTCCCTCAGCCCCTGGCCTGTGATTCCAGCAGCTCCTCAAGTGCTTCCTGTCAGATGTGCTGGGGCTGCCCCCGGGCCAGCTCTGGCAGTGGACACGGGAGGCTGCTCCTCTGGATCGTGCGTGGGGCCTCGTGACCACTGCGTTGCCGGGTGCTGGCATCGTGACATGGGGCTGACACAGCCGCATATGTGCAGCCCTTTGGAGGAAGCCTTTGGGGTGCTGGCTCCAAATCAGTCCCTGTACCTACAAAATAGGGGAGTAAGCAACCTCATAGAGTCCCTTTTTTGCAAAAAGACAGTGTGGATTTGTTGCCAGTGCAGCCTTACTTCCAGTAGCAATACTGCCTGTAGTATCATATATGGAGGCCTCAGGGCTCGCTCAGGGCTTGTCACGCAGAACTGCAGGCCTGACAGAGCAGAACTGCTCTCCTCTCCTCTCCTCTCCTCTCCACTCCTCTCCTGTGCGCCAGTCCAATATCTAAGAGACTGTTTGCCTGAAAGCACAGAGGGGTTTCAGTTCCAAAATCAATTTCAAGGACACATAACACAATGAATTTTATTTTATTTTATTGTTAATTTATTAATTTTCTTGATTTTATGTTAGTTCATGTGATGTTTCTTCGCGTCATTTTTTTTCCCTTTGTGACTCTGTTTCAGAACCCAGGCTCACAAGCATTAGCTCAAGCCCAAGTGTAGCCAGGAGTAGGCTGAGGCATTCTTCAGTTTAGCCTGAGAAAAGATCCCTTGCAGGCTGGCAAAGGCAAGTCCCAGAGCTGCAGAGAGCAGCAGCAGGAATAGAGGCCAAGCTGTGCGCGGTTCCTGCAGAGGGAGAACCTTGACAAGGACTTGTGGGACTGACCATGCACAAAAGAGGAGGTAGAAGAAGAAGAAGAAGAAGAAGAAGAGGAAGAAGAGGAAGAAGAGGAAGAAGAGGTGAGTGGTACCGTGGCATCTCTTCCAAAGCATGACATGTAGCGATGACGAGCAGACTTTTTGCCTTCCACAACTTGTTTGTCTGCTGTGCTTCTTGGCCAGGGATGCATGAGAAGCGCTCTGGTCCCTGCCAGGCGCTTGTGTTTCCTGCAGGGAGAGCTGAGAAGTGGCAGCTGCGGCTGCCAGCATGGTGGAGCATGAGCAGCCGGCTCCCAGGCCAAATGGCCCAAAGAAATGGTGGCAAGGGGCGGTGCTGAGAACTGCAGAGGAAGGCAAAAAACCGCCGGGGACCAGTGCCAATGTGCCCCGGGGGAAGAAGTTCCTTGCTGAGCCCAGTGCTGGCCATGGGCTGTTCCCTGAGCATGTGAGCCAGACCTGGCTCCTTGTCCCACAGGCTGCTCATGCTTCCCAGGAGCTGCCCAAGCCCTATCCTCCCTTGAGCTGGAGCTATCTGGCGGACTTGCCAGAGTGCCCAAGTGCCTCTGAGCTGATAGACCTTGTGGGCAAGAATCCTTGCTGTCCCTGTGTAGGACACCAGTGGGTGTTCCAAAGCACTGCAAGCCCTTGCAAGCCCTTGCAAGCCCTCGACATCCTATCTCTTAGGGCTCCTGAGCGTTGCTGTGTAGGAGATGAGGATGGTGAGCTGTGCAGTGCTCCTCAAGAAGGAATTGCCTTGGTCTTGCCACTGCTATCCAGTTGAAAAGGATTTGCATCCATGAGCCGAGCTTGGAAGGTGGCCCTGCCAGCACATTGTCTTGCAGCGGAGAACCTCCAGCAGCCTCATGCAAGGTTTTCTTCCCTCAGCCCCTGGCCTGTGATTCCAGCAGCTCCTCAAGTGCTTCCTGTCAGATGTGCTGGGGCTGCCCCCGGGCCAGCTCTGGCAGTGGACACGGGAGGCTGCTCCTCTGGATCGTGCGTGGGGCCTCGTGACCACTGCGTTGCCGGGTGCTGGCATTGTGACATGGGGCTGACACAGCCGCATATGTGCAGCCCTTTGGAGGAAGCCTTTGGGGTGCTGGCTCCAAATCAGTCCCTGTACCTACAAAATAGGGGAGTAAGCAACCTCATAGAGTCCCTTTTTTGCAAAAAGACAGTGTGGATTTGTTGCCAGTGCAGCCTTACTTCCAGTAGCAATACTGCCTGTAGTATCATATATGGAGGCCTCAGGGCTCGCTCAGGGCTTGTCACGCAGAACTGCAGGCCTGACAGAGCAGAACTGCTCTCCTCTCCTCTCCTCTCCTCTCCTCTCCTCTCCACTCCTCTCCTGTGCGCCAGTCCAATATCTAAGAGACTGTTTGCCTGAAAGGACAGAGGGGTTTCAGTTCCAAAATCAATTTCAAGGACACATAACACAATGAATTTTATTTTATTTTGTTGTTAATTTATTAATTTTCTTGATTTGATGTTAGTTCATGTTATGTTTCTTCGCGTCATTTTTTTTCCCTTTGTGACTCTCTTTCAGAACCCAGGCTCACAAGCATTAGCTCAAGCCCAAGTGTAGCCAGGAGTAGGCTGAGGCATTCTTCAGTTTAGCCTGAGAAAAGATCCCTTGCAGGCTGGCAAAGGCAAGTCCCAGAGCTGCAGAGAGCAGCAGCAGGAATAGAGGCCAAGCTGTCCGCGGTTCCTGCAGAGGGAGAACCTTGACAAGGAGTTGTGGGACTGACCATGCACAAAAGAGGAGGAAGAAGAAGAAGAAGAAGAAGAGGAAGAAGAGGAAGAAGAGGAAGAAGAGGAAGAAGAGGTGAGTGGTACCGTGGCATCTCTTCCAAAGCGTGACATGTAGCGATGACGAGCAGACTTTTTGCCTTGCACAACTTGTTTGGCTGCTGTGCTTCTTGGGCAGGGATGCATGAGAAGCGCTCTGGTCCCTGCCAGGCGCTTGTGTTACCTGCAGGGAGAGCTGAGAAGTGGCAGCTGCGGCTGCCAGCATGGTGGAGCATGAGCAGCCGGCTCCCAGGCCAAATGGCCCAAAGAAATGGTGGCAAGGGGCGGTGCTGAGAACTGCAGAGGAAGGCAAAAAACCGCCGGGGACCAGTGCCAATGTGCCCCAGGGGAAAAAGGTTCCTTGCTGAGCCCAGTGCTGGCCATGGGCTGTTCCCTGAGCATGTGAGCCAGACCTGGCTCCTTGTCCCACAGGCTGCTCATGCTTCCCAGGAGCTGCCCAAGCCCTATCCTCCCTTGAGCTGGAGCTATCTGGCGGACTTGCCAGAGTGCCCAAGTGCCTCTGAGCTGATGGAGCTTGTGGGCAAGAATCCTTGCTGTCCCTGTGTAGGACACCAGTGGGTGTTCCAAAGCACTGCAAGCCCTTGCAAGCACTCGACATCCTATCTCTTACGGCTCCTGAGCGTTGCTCTGTAGGAGATGAGGATGGTGAGCTGTGCAGTGCTCCTCAAGAAGGAATTGCCTTGGTCTTGCCACTGCTATCCAGTTGAAAAGGATTTCAATCCATGAGCCGAGCTTGCAAGGTGGCCCTGCCAGCAGATTGTCTTGCAGCGGAGAACCTCCAGCAGCCTCATGCAAGGTTTTCTTCCCTCAGCCCCTGGCCTGTGATTCCAGCAGCTCCTCAAGTGCTTCCTGTCAGATGTGCTGGGGCTGCCCCCGGGCCAGCTCTGGCAGTGGACACGGAAGGCTGCTCCTCTGGATCGTGCGTGGGGCCTGGCGACAACTGCGTTGCCGGGTGCTGGCATTGTGACATGGGGCTGACACAGCCGCATATGTGCAGCCCTTTGGAGGAAGCCTTTGGGGTGCTGGCTCCAAATCAGTCCCTGTAGCTACAAAATAGGGGAGTAAGCAACCTCATAGAGTCCCTTTTTTGCAAAAAGACAGTGTGGATTTGTTGCCAGTGCAGCCTTACTTCCAGTAGCAATACTGCCTGTAGTATCATGTATGGAGGCCTCAGGGCTCGATCAGGGCTTGTCATGCAGAACTGCAGGCCTGACAGAGCAGAACTGCTCTCCTCTCCTCTCCTCTCCTCTCCTCTCCTCTCCTCTCCTCTCCTCTCCTCTCCTCTCCACTCCTCTCCTGTGTGCCAGTCCAATATCTAAGAGACTGTTTGCCTGAAAGGACAGAGGGTTTTCAGTTCCAAAATCAATTTCAAGGACACAGAACACAATGAATTTTATTTTATTTTGTTGTTAATTTATTAATTTTCTTGATTTTATGTTAGTTCATGTTATGTTTCTTCGCGTCATTTTTTTTCCCTTTGTGACTCTGTTTCAGAACCCAGGCTCACAAGCATTAGCTCAAGCCAAAGTGTAGCCAGGAGTAGGCTGAGGCATTCTTCAGTTTAGCCTGAGAAAAGATCCCTTGCAGGCTGGCAAAGGCAAGTCCCAGAGCTGCAGAGAGCAGCAGCAGGAATAGAGGCCAAGCTGTGCGCGGTTCCTGCAGAGGGAGAACCTTGACAAGGACTTGTGGGACTGACCATGCACAAAAGAGGAGGAAGAAGAAGAAGAAGAAGAAGAAGAAGAGGAAGAAGAAGAGGAAGAAGAGGAAGAAGAGGTGAGTGGTACCGTGGCATCTCTTCCAAAGCGTGACATGTAGCGATGACGAGCAGACTTTTTGCCTTCCACAACTTGTTTGGCTGCTGTGCTTCTTGGCCAGGGATGCATGAGAAGCGCTCTGGTCCCTGCCAGGCGCTTGTGTTTCCTGCAGGGAGAGCTGAGAAGTGACAGCTGCGGCTGGCAGCATGGTGGAGCATGAGCAGCCGGCTCCCAGGCCAAATGGCCCAAAGAAGTGGTGGCAAGGGGCGGTGCTGAGAACTGCAGAGGAAGGCAAAAAACCGCCGGGGACCAGTGCCAATGTGCCCCGGGGGAAAAGGTTCCTTGCTGAGCCCAGTGCTGGCCATGGGCTGTTCCCTGAGCATGTGAGCCAGACCTGGCTCCTTGTCCCACAGGCTGCTCATGCTTCCCAGGAGCTGCCCAAGCCCTATCCTCCCTTGAGCTGGAGCTATCTGGCGGACTTGCCAGAGTGCCCAAGTGCCTCTGAGCTGATAGACCTTGTGGGCAAGAATCCTTGCTGTCCCTGTGTAGGACACCAGTGGGTGTTCCAAAGCACTGCAAGCCCTTGCAAGCCCTTGCAAGCCCTCGACATCCTATCTCTTAGGGCTCCTGAGCGTTGCTCTGTAGGAGATGAGGATGGTGAGCTGTGCAGTGCTCCTCAAGAAGGAATTGCCTTGGTCTTGCCACTGCTATCCAGTTGAAAAGGATTTGCATCCATGAGCCGAGCTTGGAAGGTGGCCCTGCCAGCACATTGTCTTGCAGCGGAGAACCTCCAGCAGCCTCATGCAAGGTTTTCTTCCCTCAGCCCCTGGCCTGTGATTCCAGCAGCTCCTCAAGTGCTTCCTGTCAGATGTGCTGGGGCTGCCCCCGGGCCAGCTCTGGCAGTGGACACGGGAGGCTGCTCCTCTGGATCGTGCGTGGGGCCTCGTGACCACTGCGTTGCCGGGTGCTGGCATTGTGACATGGGGCTGACACAGCCGCATATGTGCAGCCCTTTGGAGGAAGCCTTTGGGGTGCTGGCTCCAAATCAGTCCCTGTACCTACAAAATAGGGGAGTAAGCAACCTCATAGAGTCCCTTTTTTGCAAAAAGACAGTGTGGATTTGTTGCCAGTGCAGCCTTACTTCCAGTAGCAATACTGCCTGTAGTATCATATATGGAGGCCTCAGGGCTCGCTCAGGGCTTGTCACGCAGAACTGCAGGCCTGACAGAGCAGAACTGCTCTCCTCTCCTCTCCTCTCCTCTCCTCTCCTCTCCACTCCTCTCCTGTGCGCCAGTCCAATATCTAAGAGACTGTTTGCCTGAAAGGACAGAGGGGTTTCAGTTCCAAAATCAATTTCAAGGACACATAACACAATGAATTTTATTTTATTTTGTTGTTAATTTATTAATTTTCTTGATTTGATGTTAGTTCATGTTATGTTTCTTCGCGTCATTTTTTTTCCCTTTGTGACTCTGTTTCAGAACCCAGGCTCACAAGCATTAGCTCAAGCCCAAGTGTAGCCAGGAGTAGGCTGAGGCATTCTTCAGTTTAGCCTGAGAAAAGATCCCTTGCAGGCTGGCAAAGGCAAGTCCCAGAGCTGCAGAGAGCAGCAGCAGGAATAGAGGCCAAGCTGTGCGCGGTTCCTGCAGAGGGAGAACCTTGACAAGGAGTTGTGGGACTGACCATGCACAAAAGAGGAGGAAGAAGAAGAAGAAGAAGAAGAGGAAGAAGAGGAAGAAGAGGAAGAAGAGGAAGAAGAGGTGAGTGGTACCGTGGCATCTCTTCCAAAGCGTGACATGTAGCGATGACGAGCAGACTTTTTGCCTTGCACAACTTGTTTGGCTGCTGTGCTTCTTGGGCAGGGATGCATGAGAAGCGCTCTGGTCCCTGCCAGGCGCTTGTGTTACCTGCAGGGAGAGCTGAGAAGTGGCAGCTGCGGCTGCCAGCATGGTGGAGCATGAGCAGCCGGCTCCCAGGCCAAATGGCCCAAAGAAATGGTGGCAAGGGGCGGTGCTGAGAACTGCAGAGGAAGGCAAAAAACCGCCGGGGACCAGTGCCAATGTGCCCCAGGGGAAAAAGGTTCCTTGCTGAGCCCAGTGCTGGCCATGGGCTGTTCCCTGAGCATGTGAGCCAGACCTGGCTCCTTGTCCCACAGGCTGCTCATGCTTCCCAGGAGCTGCCCAAGCCCTATCCTCCCTTGAGCTGGAGCTATCTGGCGGACTTGCCAGAGTGCCCAAGTGCCTCTGAGCTGATGGAGCTTGTGGGCAAGAATCCTTGCTGTCCCTGTGTAGGACACCAGTGGGTGTTCCAAAGCACTGCAAGCCCTTGCAAGCACTCGACATCCTATCTCTTACGGCTCCTGAGCGTTGCTCTGTAGGAGATGAGGATGGTGAGCTGTGCAGTGCTCCTCAAGAAGGAATTGCCTTGGTCTTGCCACTGCTATCCAGTTGAAAAGGATTTCAATCCATGAGCCGAGCTTGCAAGGTGGCCCTGCCAGCAGATTGTCTTGCAGCGGAGAACCTCCAGCAGCCTCATGCAAGGTTTTCTTCCCTCAGCCCCTGGCCTGTGATTCCAGCAGCTCCTCAAGTGCTTCCTGTCAGATGTGCTGGGGCTGCCCTTGGGCCAGCTCTGGCAGTGGACACGGAAGGCTGCTCCTCTGGATCGTGCGTGGGGCCTGGCGACAACTGCGTTGCCGGGTGCTGGCATTGTGACATGGGGCTGACACAGCCGCATATGTGCAGCCCTTTGGAGGAAGCCTTTGGGGTGCTGGCTCCAAATCAGTCCCTGTAGCTACAAAATAGGGGAGTAAGCAACCTCATAGAGTCCCTTTTTTGCAAAAAGACAGTGTGGATTTGTTGCCAGTGCAGCCTTACTTCCAGTAGCAATACTGCCTGTAGTATCATGTATGGAGGCCTCAGGGCTCGATCAGGGCTTGTCATGCAGAACTGCAGGCCTGACAGAGCAGAACTGCTCTCCTCTCCTCTCCTCTCCTCTCCTCTCCTCTCCTCTCCTCTCCTCTCCTCTCCTCTCCTCTCCACTCCTCTCCTGTGTGCCAGTCCAATATCTAAGAGACTGTTTGCCTGAAAGGACAGAGGGTTTTCAGTTCCAAAATCAATTTCAAGGACACAGAACACAATGAATTTTATTTTATTTTGTTGTTAATTTATTAATTTTCTTGATTTTATGTTAGTTCATGTTATGTTTCTTCGCGTCATTTTTTTTCCCTTTGTGACTCTGTTTCAGAACCCAGGCTCACAAGCATTAGCTCAAGCCCAAGTGTAGCCAGGAGTAGGCTGAGGCATTCTTCAGTTTAGCCTGAGAAAAGATCCCTTGCAGGCTGGCAAAGGCAAGTCCCAGAGCTGCAGAGAGCAGCAGCAGGAATAGAGGCCAAGCTGTGCGCGGTTCCTGCAGAGGGAGAACCTTGACAAGGACTTGTGGGACTGACCATGCACAAAAGAGGAGGAAGAAGAAGAAGAAGAAGAAGAAGAAGAGGAAGAAGAAGAGGAAGAAGAGGAAGAAGAGGTGAGTGGTACCGTGGCATCTCTTCCAAAGCGTGACATGTAGCGATGACGAGCAGACTTTTTGCCTTCCACAACTTGTTTGGCTGCTGTGCTTCTTGGCCAGGGATGCATGAGAAGCGCTCTGGTCCCTGCCAGGCGCTTGTGTTTCCTGCAGGGAGAGCTGAGAATTGACAGCTGCGGCTGGCAGCATGGTGGAGCATGAGCAGCCGGCTCCCAGGCCAAATGGCCCAAAGAAGTGGTGGCAAGGGGCGGTGCTGAGAAGTGCAGAGGAAGGCAAAAAACCGCCGGGGACCAGTGCCAATGTGCCCCGGGGGAAAAGGTTCCTTGCTGAGCCCAGTGCTGGCCATGGGCTGTTCCCTGAGCATGTGAGCCAGACCTGGCTCCTTGTCCCACAGGCTGCTCATGCTTCCCAGGAGCTGCCCAAGCCCTATCCTCCCTTGAGCTGGAGCTATCTGGCGGACTTGCCAGAGTGCCCAAGTGCCTCTGAGCTGATAGACCTTGTGGGCAAGAATCCTTGCTGTCCCTGTGTAGGACACCAGTGGGTGTTCCAAAGCACTGCAAGCCCTTGCAAGCCCTTGCAAGCCCTCGACATCCTATCTCTTATGGCTCCTGAGCGTTGCTCTGTAGGAGATGAGGATGGTGAGCTCTGCAGTGCTCCTCAAGAAGGAATTGCCTTGGTCATGCCACTGCTATCTAGTTGAAAAGGATTTGCATCCATGAGCCGAGCTTGGAAGGTGGCCCTGCCAGCAGATTGTCTTGCAGCGGAGAACCTCCAGCAGCCTCATGCAAGGTTTTCTTCCCTCAGCCCCTGGCCTGTGATTCCAGCAGCTCCTCAAGTGCTTCCTGTCAGATGTGCTGGGGCTGCCCCCGGGCCAGCTCTGGCAGTAGACACGGGAGGCTGCTCCTCTGGATCCTGCGTGGGGCCTCGTGACCACTGCGTTGCCGGGTGCTGGCATTGTGACATGGGGGTGACACAGCCGCATATGTGCAGCCCTTTGGAGGAAGCCTTTGGGGTGCTGGCTCCAAATCAGTCCCTGTAGCTACAAAATAGGGGAGTAAGCAACCTAATAGAGTCCCTTTTTTGCAAAAAGACAGTGTGGATTTGTTGCCAGTGCAGCCTTACTTCCAGTAGCAATACTGCCTGTAGTATCATGTATGGAGGCCTCAGGGCTCGCTCAGGGCTTGTCACGCAGAACTGCAGGCCTGACAGAGCAGAACTGTTCTCCTCTCCTCTCCTCTCCTCTCCTCTCCTCTCCTCTCCTTTCCTCTCCTCTCCTCTTCTCTTCTCTCCTGTCCACCAATCCAATATCTAACAGACTGCTTGTCTGAAAGGACAGAGGGTTTTCAGTTCCAAAATCAATTTCAAGGACACATAACACAATGAATTTTATTTTATTTTGTTGTTAATTTATTAATTTTCTTGATTTTATGTTAATTCATGTGATGTTTCTTCGTGTCATTTTTTTTCCCTTTGTGACTCTGTTTCAGAACCCAGGCTCACAAGCATTAGCTCAAGCCCAAGTGTAGCCAGGAGTAGGCTGAGGCATTCTTCAGTTTAGCCTGAGAAAAGATCCCTTGCAGGCTGGCAAAGGCAAGTCCCAGAGCTGCAGAGAGCAGCAGCAGGAATAGAGGCCAAGCTGTCCGCGGTTCCTGCAGAGGGAGAACCTTGACAAGGAGTTGTGGGACTGACCATGCACAAAAGAGGAGGAAGAAGAAGAAGAAGAAGAAGAAGAAGAAGAAGAAGAAGAGGAAGAAGAGGAAGAAGAGGAAGAAGAGGTGAGTGGTACCGTGACATCTCTTCCAAAGCGTGACATGTAGCGATGACGAGCAGACTTTTTGCCTTCCACAACTTGTTTGGCTGCTGTGCTTCTTGGGCAGGGATGCATGAGAAGCGCTCTGGTCCCTGCCAGGCGCTTGTGTTAGCTGCAGGGAGAGCTGAGAAGTGGCAGCTGCGGCTGCCAGCATGGTGGAGCATGAGCAGCCGGCTCCCAGGCCAAATGGCCCAAAGAAATGGTGGCAAGGGGCGGTGCTGAGAACTGCAGAGGAAGGCAAAAAACCGCCGGGGACCAGTGCCAATGTGCCCCGGGGGAAAAAGTTCCTTGCTGAGCCCAGTGCTGGCCATGGGCTGTTCCCTGAGCATGTGAGCCAGACCTGGCTCCTTGTCCCACAGGCTGCTCATGCTTCCCAGGAGCTGCCCAAGCCCTATCCTCCCTTGAGCTGGAGCTATGTCGCGGACTTGCCAGAGTGCCCAAGTGCCTCTGAGCTGATGGACCTTGTGGGCAAGAATCCTTGCTGTCCCTGTGTAGGACACCAGTGGGTGTTCCAAAGCACTGCAAGCCCTTGCAAGCCCTTGCAAGCCCTCGACATCCTATCTCTTACGGCTCCTGAGCGTTGCTGTGTAGGAGATGAGGATGGTGAGCTCTGCAGTGCTCCTCAAGAAGGAATTGCCTTGGTCTTGCCACTGCTATCCAGTTGAAAAGGATTTGCATCCATGAGCCGAGCTTGGAAGGTGGCCCTGCCAGCACATTGTCTTGCAGCGGAGAACCTCCAGCAGCCTCATGCAAGGTTTTCTTCCCTCAGCCCCTGGCCTGTGATTCCAGCAGCTCCTCAAGTGCTTCCTGTCAGATGTGCTGGGGCTGCCCCCGGGCCAGCTCTGGCAGTGGACACGGGAGGCTGCTCCTCTGGATCCTGCGTGGGGCCTGGTGACCACTGCGTTGCCGGGTGCTGGCATTGTGACATGGGGGTGACACAGCCGCATATGTGCAGCCCTTTGGAGGAAGCCTTTGGGGTGCTGGCTCCAAATCAGTCCCTGTACCTACAAAATAGGGGAGTAAGCAACCTAATAGAGTCCCTTTTTTGCAAAAAGACAGTGTGGATTTGTTGCCAGTGCAGCCTTACTTCCAGTAGCAATACTGCCTGTAGTATCATGTATGGAGGCCTCAGGGCTCGCTCAGGGCTTGTCACGCAGAACTGCAGGCCTGACAGAGCAGAACTGCTCTCCTCTCCTCTCCTCTCCTCTCCTCTCCTCTCCTCTCCTCTCCTCTCCTGTCCGCCAGTCCAATATCTAAGAGACTGTTTGACTGAAAGGACAGAGGAGTTTCAGTTCCAAAATCAATTTCAAGGACACATAACACAATGAATTTTATTTTATTTTGTTGTTAATTTAGTAATTTTCTTGATTTTATGTTAATTCATGTGATGTGTCTTTGTGTCATTTTTTTTCCCTTTGTGACTCTGTTTCAGAACCCAGGCTCACAAGCATTAGCTCAAGCCCAAGTGTAGCCAGGAGTAGGCTGAGGCATTCTTCAGTTTAGCCTGAGAAAAGATCCCTTGCAGGCTGGCAAAGGCAAGTCCCAGAGCTGCAGAGAGCAGCAGCAGGAATAGAGGCCAAGCTGTGCGCGGTTCCTGCAGAGGGAGAACCTTGACAAGGAGTTGTGGGACTGACCATGCACAAAAGAGGAGGAAGAAGAAGAAGAAGAAGAAGAAGAGGAAGAAGAAGAAGAAGAGGAAGAAGAGGAAGAAGAGGAAGAAGAGGTGAGTGGTACCGTGGCATCTCTTCCAAAGCGTGACATGTAGCGATGACGAGCAGACTTTTTGCCTTCCACAACTTGTTTGGCTGCTGTGCTTCTTGGGCAGGGATGCATGAGAAGCGCTCTGGTCCCTGCCAGGCGCTTGTGTTAGCTGCAGGGAGAGCTGAGAAGTGGCAGCTGCGGCTGCCAGCATGGTGGAGCATGAGCAGCCGGCTCCCAGGCCAAATGGCCCAAAGAAATGGTGGCAAGGGGCGGTGCTGAGAACTGCAGAGGAAGGCAAAAAACCGCCGGGGACCAGTGCCAATGTGCCCTGGGGGAAAAGGTTCCTTGCTGAGCCCAGTGCTGGCCATGGGCTGTTCCCTGAGCATGTGAGCCAGACCTGGCTCCTTGTCCCACAGGCTGCTCATGCTTCCCAGGAGCTGCCCAAGCCCTATCCTCCCTTGAGCTGGAGCTATGTCGCGGACTTGCCAGAGTGCCCAACTGCCTCTGAGCTGATGGAGCTTGTGGGCAAGAATCCTTGCTGTCCCTGTGTAGGACACCAGTGGGTGTTCCAAAGCACTGCAAGCCCTTGCAAGCCCTTGCAAGCCCTCGACATCCTATCTCTTACGGCTCCTGAGCGTTGCTGTGTAGGAGATGAGGATGGTGAGCTGTGCAGTGCTCCTCAAGAAGGAATTGCCTTGGTCTTGCCACTGCTATCCAGTTGAAAAGGATTTGCATCCATGAGCCGAGCTTGGAAGGTGGCCCTGCCAGCAGATTGTCTTGCAGCGGAGAACCTCCAGCAGCCTCATGCAAGGTTTTCTTCCCTCAGCCCCTGGCCTGTGATTCCAGCAGCTCCTCAAGTGCTTCCTGTCAGATGTGCTGGGGCTGCCCCCGGGCCAGCTCTGGCAGTGGACACGGGAGGCTGCTCCTCTGGATCCTGCGTGGGGCCTGGTGACCACTGCGTTGCCGGGTGCTGGCATTGTGACATGGGGGTGACACAGCCGCATATGTGCAGCCCTTTGGAGGAAGCCTTTGGGGTGCTGGCTCCAAATCAGTCCCTGTAGCTACAAAATAGGGGAGTAAGCAACCTAATAGAGTCCCTTTTTTGCAAAAAGACAGTGTGGATTTGTTGCCAGTGCAGCCTTACTTCCAGTAGCAATACTGCCTGTAGTATCATGTATGGAGGCCTCAGGGCTCGCTCAGGGCTTGTCACGCAGAACTGCAGGCCTGACAGAGCAGAACTGCTCTCCTCTCCTCTCCTCTCCTCTCCTCTCCTCTCCTCTCCTCTCCTCTCCTGTCCGCCAGTCCAATATCTAAGAGACTGTTTGACTGAAAGAACAGAGGAATTTCAGTTCCAAAATCAATTTCAAGGACACATAACACAATGAATTTTATTTTATTTTGTTGTTAATTTAGTAATTTTCTTGATTTTATGTTAATTCATGTGATGTGTCTTTGTGTCATTTTTTTTCCCTTTGTGACTCTGTTTCAGAACCCAGGCTCACAAGCATTAGCTCAAGCCCAAGTGTAGCCAGGAGTAGGCTGAGGCATTCTTCAGTTTAGCCTGAGAAAAGATCCCTTGCAGGCTGGCAAAGGCAAGTCCCAGAGCTGCAGAGAGCAGCAGCAGGAATAGAGGCCAAGCTGTGCGCGGTTCCTGCAGAGGGAGAACCTTGACAAGGAGTTGTGGGATTGACCATGCACAAAAGAGGAGGAAGAAGAAGAAGAAGAAGAAGAAGAGGAAGAAGAAGAAGAAGAGGAAGAAGAGGAAGAAGAGGAAGAAGAGGTGAGTGGTACCGTGGCATCTCTTCCAAAGCGTGACATGTAGCGATGACGAGCAGACTTTTTGCCTTCCACAACTTGTTTGGCTGCTGTGCTTCTTGGGCAGGGATGCATGAGAAGCGCTCTGGTCCCTGCCAGGCGCTTGTGTTACCTGCAGGGAGAGCTGAGAAGTGGCAGCTGCGGCTGCCAGCATGGTGGAGCATGAGCAGCCGGCTCCCAGGCCAAATGGCCCAAAGAAATGGTGGCAAGGGGCGGTGCTGAGAACTGCAGAGGAAGGCAAAAAACCGCCGGGGACCAGTGCCAATGTGCCCTGGGGGAAAAGGTTCCTTGCTGAGCCCAGTGCTGGCCATGGGCTGTTCCCTGAGCATGTGAGCCAGACCTGGCTCCTTGTCCCACAGGCTGCTCATGCTTCCCAGGAGCTGCCCAAGCCCTATCCTCCCTTGAGCTGGAGCTATGTCGCGGACTTGCCAGAGTGCCCAACTGCCTCTGAGCTGATGGAGCTTGTGGGCAAGAATCCTTGCTGTCCCTGTGTAGGACACCAGTGGGTGTTCCAAAGCACTGCAAGCCCTTGCAAGCCCTTGCAAGCCCTCGACATCCTATCTCTTACGGCTCCTGAGCGTTGCTGTGTAGGAGATGAGGATGGTGAGCTCTGCAGTGCTCCTCAAGAAGGAATTGCCTTGGTCTTGCCACTGCTATCCAGTTGAAAAGGATTTGCATCCATGAGCCGAGCTTGGAAGGTGGCCCTGCCAGCAGATTGTCTTGCAGCGGAGAACCTCCAGCAGCCTCATGCAAGGTTTTCTTCCCTCAGCCCCTGGCCTGTGATTCCAGCAGCTCCTCAAGTGCTTCCTGTCAGATGTGCTGGGGCTGCCCCCGGGCCAGCTCTGGCAGTGGACACGGGAGGCTGCTCCTCTGGATCCTGCGTGGGGCCTGGTGACCACTGCGTTGCCGGGTGCTGGCATTGTGACATGGGGCTGACACAGCCGCATATGTGCAGCCCTTTGGAGGAAGCCTTTGGGGTGCTGGCTCCAAATCAGTCCCTGTAGCTACAAAATAGGGGAGTAAGCAACCTAATAGAGTCCCTTTTTTGCAAAAAGACAGTGTGGATTTGTTGCCAGTGCAGCCTTACTTCCAGTAGCAATACTGCCTGTAGTATCATGTATGGAGGCCTCAGGGCTCGCTCAGGGCTTGTCACGCAGAACTGCAGGCCTGACAGAGCAGAACTGCTCTCCTCTCCTCTCCTCTCCTCTCCTCTCCTCTCCTCTCCTCTCCTCTCCTCTCCTCTCCTCTCCTCTCCTCTCCTCTCCTCTCCTCTCCTCTCCTCTCCTCTCTCTTCTCTCCTGTCCACCAATCCAATATCTAACAGACTGTTTGTCTGAAAGGACAGAGGGTTTTCAGTTCCAAAATCAATTTCAAGGACACATAACACAATGAATTTTATTTTATTTTGTTGTTAATTTATTAATTTTCTTGATTTTATGTTAGTTCATGTTATGTTTCTTCGTGTCATTTTTTTTCCCTTTGTGACTCTGTTTCAGAACCCAGGCTCACAAGCATTAGCTCAAGCCCAAGTGTAGCCAGGAGTAGGCTGAGGCATTCTTCAGTTTAGCCTGAGAAAAGATCCCTTGCAGGCTGGCAAAGGCAAGTCCCAGAGCTGCAGAGAGCAGCAGCAGGAATAGAGGCCAAGCTGTCCGCGGTTCCTGCAGAGGGAGAACCTTGACAAGGAGTTGTGGGACTGACCATGCACAAAAGAGGAGGAAGAAGAAGAAGAAGAAGAAGAAGAAGAAGAAGAAGAAGAGGAAGAAGAGGAAGAAGAGGAAGAAGAGGTGAGTGGTACCGTGACATCTCTTCCAAAGCGTGACATGTAGCGATGACGAGCAGACTTTTTGCCTTCCACAACTTGTTTGGCTGCTGTGCTTCTTGGGCAGGGATGCATGAGAAGCGCTCTGGTCCCTGCCAGGCGCTTGTGTTAGCTGCAGGGAGAGCTGAGAAGTGGCAGCTGCGGCTGCCAGCATGGTGGAGCATGAGCAGCCGGCTCCCAGGCCAAATGGCCCAAAGAAATGGTGGCAAGGGGCGGTGCTGAGAACTGCAGAGGAAGGCAAAAAACCGCCGGGGACCAGTGCCAATGTGCCCCGGGGGAAAAGGTTCCTTGCTGAGCCCAGTGCTGGCCATGGGCTGTTCCCTGAGCATGTGAGCCAGACCTGGCTCCTTGTCCCACAGGCTGCTCATGCTTCCCAGGAGCTGCCCAAGCCCTATCCTCCCTTGAGCTGGAGCTATGTCGCGGACTTGCCAGAGTGCCCAAGTGCCTCTGAGCTGATGGAGCTTGTGAGCAAGAATCCTTGCTGTCCCTGTGTAGGACACCAGTGGGTGTTCCAAAGCACTGCAAGCCCTTGCAAGCCCTTGCAAGCCCTCGACATCCTATCTCTTACGGCTCCTCAGCGTTGCTGTGAAGGAGATGAGGATGGTGAGCTGTGCAGTGCTCCTCAAGAAGGAATTGCCTTGGTCTTGCCACTGCTATCCAGTTGAAAAGGATTTGCATCCATGAGCCGAGCTTGGAAGGTGGCCCTGCCAGCACATTGTCTTGCAGCGGAGAACTTCCAGCAGCCTCATGCAAGGTTTTCTTCCCTCAGCCCCTGGCCTGTGATTCCAGCAGCTCCTCAAGTGCTTCCTGTCAGATGTGCTGGGGCTGCCCCCGGGCCAGCTCTGGCAGTGGACACGGGAGGCTGCTCCTCTGGATCCTGCGTGGGGCCTGGTGACCACTGCGTTGCCGGGTGCTGGCATTGTGACATGGGGGTGACACAGCCGCATATGTGCAGCCCTTTGGAGGAAGCCTTTGGGGTGCTGGCTCCAAATCAGTCCCTGTAGCTACAAAATAGGGGAGTAAGCAACCTAATAGAGTCCCTTTTTTGCAAAAAGACAGTGTGGATTTGTTGCCAGTGCAGCCTTACTTCCAGTAGCAATACTGCCTGTAGTATCATGTATGGAGGCCTCAGGGCTCGCTCAGGGCTTGTCACGCAGAACTGCAGGCCTGACAGAGCAGAACTGCTCTCCTCTCCTCTCCTCTCCTCTCCTCTCCTCTCCTCTCCTCTCCTCTCCTGTCCGCCAGTCCAATATCTAAGAGACTGTTTGACTGAAAGGACAGAGGAGTTTCAGTTCCAAAATCAATTTCAAGGACACATAACACAATGAATTTTATTTTATTTTGTTGTTAATTTAGTAATTTTCTTGATTTTATGTTAATTCATGTGATGTCTCTTTGTGTCATTTTTTTCCCTTTGTGACTCTGTTTCAGAACCCAGGCTCACAAGCATTAGCTCAAGCCCAAGTGTAGCCAGGAGTAGGCTGAGGCATTCTTCAGTTTAGCCTGAGAAAAGATCCCTTGCAGGCTGGCAAAGGCAAGTCCCAGAGCTGCAGAGAGCAGCAGCAGGAATAGAGGCCAAGCTGTGCGCGGTTCCTGCAGAGGGAGAACCTTGACAAGGAGTTGTGGGACTGACCATGCACAAAAGAGGAGGAAGAAGAAGAAGAAGAAGAAGAAGAGGAAGAAGAAGAAGAAGAGGAAGAAGAGGAAGAAGAGGAAGAAGAGGTGAGTGGTACCGTGGCATCTCTTCCAAAGCGTGACATGTAGCGATGACGAGCAGACTTTTTGCCTTCCACAACTTGTTTGGCTGCTGTGCTTCTTGGGCAGGGATGCATGAGAAGCGCTCTGGTCCCTGCCAGGCGCTTGTGTTACCTGCAGGGAGAGCTGAGAAGTGGCAGCTGCGGCTGCCAGCATGGTGGAGCATGAGCAGCCGGCTCCCAGGCCAAATGGCCCAAAGAAATGGTGGCAAGGGGCGGTGCTGAGAACTGCAGAGGAAGGCAAAAAACCGCCGGGGACCAGTGCCAATGTGCCCCAGGGGAAAAAGTTCCTTGCTGAGCCCAGTGCTGGCCATGGGCTGTTCCCTGAGCATGTGAGCCAGACCTGGCTCCTTGTCCCACAGGCTGCTCATGCTTCCCAGGAGCTGCCCAAGCCCTATCCTCCCTTGAGCTGGAGCTATGTCGCGGACTTGCCAGAGTGCCCAAGTGCCTCTGAGCTGATAGACCTTGTGGGCAAGAATCCTTGCTGTCCCTGTGTAGGACACCAGTGGGTGTTCCAAAGCACTGCAAGCCCTTGCAAGCCCTTGCAAGCCCTCGACATCCTATCTCTTACGGCTCCTGAGCGTTGCTCTGTAGGAGATGAGGATGGTGAGCTCTGCAGTGCTCCTCAAGAAGGAATTGCCTTGGTCTTGCCACTGCTATCCAGTTGAAAAGGATTTGCATCCATGAGCCGAGCTTGCAAGGTGGCCCTGCCAGCACATTGTCTTGCAGCGGAGAACCTCCAGCAGCCTCATGCAAGGTTTTCTTCCCTCAGCCCCTGGCCTGTGATTCCAGCAGCTCCTCAAGTGCTTCCTGTCAGATGTGCTGGGGCTGCCCCCGGGCCAGCTCTGGCAGTGGACACGGGAGGCAGCCTGTGGGACAAGAAGCCAGGTCTGGCTCACATGCTCAGGGAACAGCCCATGGCCAGCACTGGGCTCAGCAAGGAACTTTTTCCCCCGGGGCACATTGGCACTGGTCCCCGGCGGTTTTTTGCCTTCCTCTGCAGTTCTCAGCACCGCCCCTTGCCACCATTTCTTTGGGCCATTTGGCCTGGGAGCCGGCTGCTCATGCTCCACCATGCTGGCAGCCGCAGCTGCCACTTCTCAGCTCTCCCTGCAGCTAACACAAGCGCCTGGCAGGGACCAGAGCGCTTCTCATGCATCCCTGCCCAAGAAGCACAGCAGCCAAACAAGTTGTGGAAGGCAAAAAGTCTGCTCGTCATCGCTACATGTCATGCTTTGGAAGAGATGCCACGGTACCACTCACCTCTTCTTCCTCTTCTTCCTCCTCTTCCTCTTCTTCTTCTTCTTCTTCTTCTTCTTCCTCCTCTTTTGTGCATGGTCAGTCCCACAACTCCTTGTCAAGGTTCTCCCTCTGCAGGAACCGCGCACAGCTTGGCCTCTATTCCTGCTGCTGCTCTCTGCAGCTCTGGGACTTGCCTTTGCCAGCCTGCAAGGGATCTTTTCTCAGGCTAAACTGAAGAATGCCTCAGCCTACTCCTGGCTACACTTGGGCTTGAGCTAATGCTTGTGAGCCTGGCTTCTGAAACAGAGTCACAAAGGGAAAAAAAATGACATGAAGAAACATCACATGAATTAACATAAAATCAAGAAAATTAATAAATTAACAACAAAATAAAATAAAATTCATTGTGTTATGTGTCCTTGAAATTGATTTTGGAACTGAAACCCCTCTGTCCTTTCAGGCAAACAGTCTCTTAGATATTGGACTGGCGGACAGGAGAGGAGAGGAGAGGAGAGGAGAGGAGAGCAGTTCTGCTCTGTCAGGCCTGCAGTTCTGCGTGACAAGCCCTGCGTGAGCCCTGAGGCCTCCATACATGATACTACAGGCAGTATTGCTACTGGAAGTAAGGCTGCACTGGCAACAAATCCACACTGTCTTTTTGCAAAAAAGGGACTCTATGAGGTTGCTTACTCCCCTATTTTGTAGGTACAGGGACTGATTTGGAGCCAGCACCCCAAAGGCTTCGTCCAAAGGGCTGCACATATGCGGCTCTGTCACCCCCATGTCACAATGCGAGCACCCGGCAACCCAGTGGTCACCAGGCCCCACGCAGGATCCAGAGGAGCAGCCTCCCGTGTCCACTGCCAGAGCTGGCCCGGGGGCAGCCCCAGCACATCTGACAGGAAGCACTTGAGGAGCTGCTGGAATCACAGGCCAGGGGCTGAGGGAAGAAAACCTTGCATGAGGCTGCTGGAGGTTCTCCGCTGCAAGACAATCTGCTGGCAGGGCCACCTTCCAAGCTCGGCTCATGGATGCAAATCCTTTTCAACTGCATAGCAGTGGCAAGACCAAGGCAATTCCTTCTTGAGGAGCACTGCAGAGCTCACCATCCTCATCTCCTACAGAGCAACGCTCAGGAGCCCTAAGATATAGGATGTCGAGGGCTTGCAAGGGCTTGCAAGGGCTTGCAGTGGTTTGGAACACCCACTGGTGTCCTACACAGGGACAGCAAGGATTCTTGCCCACAAGGTCTATCAGCTCAGAGGCAGCTGGGCACTCTGGCAAGTCCGCCAGATAGCTCCAGCTCAAGGGAGGATAGGGCTTGGGCAGCTCCTGGGAAGCATGAGCAGCCTGTGGGACAAGGAAACAGGTCTGGCTCACATGCTCAGGGAACAGCCCATGGCCAGCACTGGGCTCAGCAAGGAACTTTTTCCCCTGGGGCACATTGGCACTGGTCCCCGGCGGTTTTTTGCCTTCCTCTGCAGTTCTCAGCACCGCCCCTTGCCACCATTTCTTTGGGCCATTTGGCCTGGGAGCCGGCTGCTCATGCTCCACCATTCTGCCAGCGGCAGCTGCCACTTCTCAGCTCTCCCTGCAGGTAACACAAGCGCCTGGCAGGGACCAGAGCGCTTCTCATGCATCCCTGCCCAAGAAGCACAGCAGCCAAACAAGTTGTGGAAGGCAAAAAGTCTGCTCGTCATCGCTACATGTCACGCTTTGGAAGAGATGTCACGGTACCACTCACCTCTTCTTCCTCTTCTTCCTCTTCTTCCTCTTCTTCTTCTTCTTCTTCTTCTTCTTCTTCTTCTTCCTCCTCTTTTGTGCATGGTCAGTCCCACAACTCCTTGTCAAGGTTCTCCCTCTGCAGGAACCGCGGACAGCTTGGCCTCTATTCCTGCTGCTGCTCTCTGCAGCTCTGGGACTTGCCTTTGCCAGCCTGCAAGGGATCTTTTCTCAGGCTAAACTGAAGAATGCCTCAGCCTACTCCTGGCTACACTTGGGCTTGAGCTAATGCTTGTGAGCCTGGGTTCTGAAACAGAGTCACAAAGGGAAAAAAAATGACACGAAGAAACATCACATGAATTAACATCAAATCAAGAAAATTAATAAATTATCAACAAAAACAAATAAAATTCATTGTGTTCTGTGTCCTTGAAATTGATTTTGGAACTGAAAACCCTCTGTCCTTTCAGGCAAACAGTCTCTTAGATATTGGACTGGCGGACAGGAGAGGAGAGGAGAGGAGAGGAGAGGAGAGGAGAGGAGAGCAGTTCTGCTGTGTCAGGCCTGCAGTTCTGCGTGACAAGCCCTGAGCGAGCCCTGAGGCCTCCCTACATGATACTACAGGCAGTATTGCTACTGGAAGGAAGGCTGCACTGGCAACAAATCCACACTGTCTTTTTGCAATAAAGGGACTCTATTAGGTTGCTTACTCCCCTATTTTGTAGGTACAGGGACTGATTTGGAGCCAGCACCCCAAAGGCTTCCTCCAAAGGGCTGCACATATGCGGCTGTGTCACCCCCATGTCACAATGCCAGCACCCGGCAACGCAGTGGTCACGAGGCCCCACGCAGGATCCAGAGGAGCAGCCTCCCGTGTCCACTGCCAGAGCTGGCCCGGGGGCAGCCCCAGCACATCTGACAGGAAGCACTTGAGGAGCTGCTGGAATCACAGGCCAGGGGCTGAGGGAAGAAAACCTTGCATGAGGCTGCTGGAGGTTCTCCGCTGCAAGACAATCTGCTGGCAGGGCCACCTTCCAAGCTCGGCTCATGGATGCAAATCCTTTTCAACTGGATAGCAGTGGCAAGACCAAGGCAATTCCTTCTTGAGGAGCACTGCACAGCTCACCATCCTCATCTCCTACAGAGCAATGCTCAGGAGCCGTAAGAGGTAGGATGTCGAGGGCTTGCAAGGGCTTGCAAGGGCTTGCAGTCCTTTGGAACACCCACTGGTGTCCTACACAGGGACAGCAAGGATTCTTGCCCACAAGCTCCATCAGCTCAGAGGCACTTGGGCACTCTGGCAAGTCCGCGACATAGCTCCAGCTCAAGGGAGGATAGGGCTTGGGCAGCTCCTGGGAAGCATGAGCAGCTTGTGGGACAAGGAGCCAGGTCTGGCTCACATGCTCAGGGAACAGCCCATGGCCAGCACTGGGCTCACAAAGGAACTTTTTCCCCCGGGGCACATTGGCACTGGTCCCCGGCGGTTTTTTGCCTTCCTCTGCAGTTCTCAGCACCGCCCCTTGCCACCATTTCTTTGGGCCATTTGGCCTGGGAGCCAGCTGCTCATGCTCCACCATGCTGGCAGCCGCAGCTGCCACTTCTCAGCTCTCCCTGCAGGTAACACAAGCACCTGGCAGGGACCAGAGCGCTTCTCATGCATCCCTGCCCAAGAAGCACAGCAGCCAAACAAGTTGTGGAAGGCAAAAAGTCTGCTCGTCATCGCTACATGTCACGCTTTGGAAGAGATGCCACGGTACCACTCACCTCTTCTTCCTCTTCTTCCTCTTCTTCCTCTTCTTCTTCTTCTTCTCTTCTTCTTCTTCTTCCTCCTCTTTTGTGCATGGTCAGTCCCACAACTCCTTGTCAAGGTTCTCCCTCTGCAGGAACCGCGCACAGCTTGGCCTCTATTCCTGCTGCTGCTCTCTACAGCTCTGGGACTTGCCTTTGCCAGCCTGCAAGGGATCTTTTCTCAGGCTAACTGAAGAATGCCTCAACCTACTCCTGGCTACACTTGGGTTTGAGCTAATGCTCAGAGCCTGGGTTCTGAAACAGAGTCACAAAGGGAAAAAAATTGACACGAAGAAACATAACATGAATTAACATAAAATCAAGAAAATTACTAAATTAACAACAAAATAAAATAAAATTCATTGTGTTCTGTGTCCTTGAAATTGATTTTGGAACTGAAAACCCTCTGTCCTTTCAGGCAAACAATCTCTTAGATATTGGACTGGCGGACAGGAGAGAAGAGAAGAGGAGAGGAGAGGAGAGGAGAGGAGAGTAGAGGAGAGGAGAGGAGAGGAGAGGAGAGGAGAGGAGAGGAGAGGAGAGGAGAGGAGAGCAGTTCTGCTCTGTCAGGCCTGCAGTTCTGCGTGACAAGCCCTGAGCGAGCCCTGAGGCCTCCATACATGATACTACAGGCAATATTGCTACTGGAAGGAAGGCTGCACTGGCAACAAATCCACACTGTCTTTTTGCAAAAAAGGGACTCTATTAGGTTGCTTACTCCCCTATTTTGTAGCTACAGGGACTGATTTGGAGCCAGCACCCCAAAGGCTTCCTCCAAAGGGCTGCACATATGCGGCTGTGTCACCCCCATGTCACAATGCCAGCACCCGGCAACGCAGTGGTCACGAGGCCCCACGCAGGATCCAGAGCAGCAGTCTCCCGTGTCCACTGCCAGAGCTGGCCCAGGGGCAGCCCCAGCACATCTGACAGGAAGCACTTGAGGAGCTGCTGGAATCACAGGCCAGGGGCTGAGGGAAGAAAACCTTGCATGAGGATGCTGGAGGTTCTCCGCTGCAAGACAATCTGCTGGCAGGGCCACCTTCCAAGCTCGGCTCATGGATGCAAATCCTTTTCAACTGGATAGCAGTGGCAAGACCAAGGCAATTCCTTCTTGAGGAGCACTGCACAGCTCACCATCCTCATCTCCTACACAGCAACGCTCAGGAGCCGTAAGAGATAGGATGTCGAGGGCTTGCAAGGGCTTGCAAGGGCTTGCAGTGCTTTGGAACACCCACTGGTGTCCTACACAGGGACAGCAAGGATTCTTGCCCACAAGCTCCATCAGCTCAGAGGCACTTGGGCACTCTGGCAAGTCCGCGACATAGCTCCAGCTCAAGGGAGGATAGGGCTTGGGCAGCTCCTGGGAAGCATGAGCAGCCTGTGGGACAAGGAGCCAGGTCTGGCTCACATGCTCAGGGAACAGCCCATGGTCAGCACTGGGCTCAGCAAGGAACTTTTTCCCCCGGGGCACATTGGCACTGGTCCCCG
The DNA here is from genome assembly GCF_036013445.1 of Caloenas nicobarica. Taxonomy (NCBI): domain Eukaryota; kingdom Metazoa; phylum Chordata; class Aves; order Columbiformes; family Columbidae; genus Caloenas; species Caloenas nicobarica. Next base: position 18,711,517 of record NC_088258.1, read on the forward strand.
GCGGATTTTTGCCTTCCTCTGCAGTTCTCAGCACCGCCCCTTGCCACCATTTCTTTGGGCCATTTGGCCTGGGAGCCGGCTGCTCATGCTCCACCATGCTGGCAGCCGCAGCTGCCACTTCTCAGCTCTCCCTGCAGCTAACACAAGCGCCTGGCAGGGACCAGAGCGCTTCTCATGCATCCCTGCCCAAGAAGCACAGCAGCCAAACAAGTTGTGGAAGGCAAAAAGTCTGCTCGTCATCGCTACATGTCACGCTTTGGAAGAGATGCCACGGTACCACTCACCTCTTCTTCCTCTTCTTCCTCTTCTTCTTCTTCTTCTTCTTCTTCTTCTTCTTCTTCTTCTTCTTCTTCTTCTTCCTCCTCTTTTGTGCATGGTCAGTCCCACAACTCCTTGTCAAGGTTCTCCCTCTGCAGGAACCGCGCACAGCTTGGCCTCTATTCCTGCTGCTGCTCTCTGCAGCTCTGGGACTTGCCTTTGCCAGCCTGCAAGGGATCTTTTCTCAGGCTAAACTGAAGAATGCCTCAGCCTACTCCTGGCTACACTTGGGCTTGAGCTAATGCTTGTGAGTCTGGGTTCTGAAACAGAGTCACAAAGGGAAAAAAAATGACACGAAGAAACATCACATGAATTAACATAAAATCAAGAAAATTACTAAATTAACAACAAAATAAAATAAAATTCATTATGTTCTGTGTCCTTGTAATTGATTTTGGAACTGAAAACCCTCTGTCCTTTCAGGCAAACAGTCTCTTAGATATTGGACTGGCGGACAGGAGAGAAGAGGAGAGGAGAGGAGAGTAGAGGAGAGGAGAGGAGAGGAGAGGAGAGGAGAGGAGAGGAGAAGAAAGGAGAGGAGGGCAGAGGAGAGGAGAGGAGAGGAGAGTAGAGCAGTTCTGCTCTGTCAGGCCTGCAGTTCTGTGTGACAAGCCCTGAGCGAGCCCTGAGGCCTCCATACATGATACTACAGGCAGTATTGCTACTGGAAGGAAGGCTGCACTGGCAACAAATCCACACTGTCTTTTTGCAAAAAGGGGACTCTATTAGGTTGCTTACTCCCCTATTTTGTAGGTACAGGGACTGATTTGGAGCCAGCACCCCAAAGGCTTCCTCCAAAGGGCTGCACATACGCGGCTGTGTCACCCCCATGTCACAATGCCAGCACCCGGCAACGCAGTGGTCACCAGGCCCCACGCAGGATCCAGAGGAGCAGCCTCCCGTGTCCACTGCCAGAGCTGGCCCGGGGGCAGCCCCAGCACATCTGACAGGAAGCACTTGAGGAGCTGCTGGAATCACAGGCCAGGGGCTGAGGGAAGAAAACCTTGCATGAGGCTGCTGGAGGTTCTCCGCTGCAAGACAATCTGCTGGCAGGGCCACCTTCCAAGCTCGGCTCATGGATGCAAATCCTTTTCAACTGGATAGCAGTGGCAAGACCAAGGCAATTCCTTCTTGAGGAGCACTGCAGAGCTCACCATCCTCATCTCCTACAGAGCAACGCTCAGGAGCCGTAAGAGATAGGATGTCGAGGTCTTGCAAGGGCTTGCAAGGGCTTGCAGTGCTTTGGAACACCCACTGGTGTCCTACACAGGGACAGCAAGGATTCTTGCCCACAAGCTCCATCAGCTCAGAGGCAGTTGGGCACTCTGGCAAGTCCGCGACATAGCTCCAGCTCAAGGGAGGATAGGGCTTGGGCAGCTCCTGGGAAGCATGAGCAGCCTGTGGGACAAGGAGCCAGGTCTGGCTCACATGCTCAGGGAACAGCCCATGGCCAGCACTGGGCTCAGCAAGGAACTTTTTCCCCCGGGGCACATTGGCACTGGTCCCCGGCGGTTTTTTGCCTTCCTCTGCAGTTCTCAGCACCGCCCCTTGCCACCATTTCTTTGGGCCATTTGGCCTGGGAGCCGGCTGCTCATGCTCCACCATCATGGCAGCCGCAGCTGCCACTTCTCAGCTCTCCCTGCAGGTAACACAAGCACCTGGCAGGGACCAGAGCGCTTCTCATGCATCCCTGCCCAAGAAGCACAGCAGCCAAACAAGTTGTGGAAGGCAAAAAGTCTGCTCGTCATAGCTACATGTCACGCTTTGGAAGAGATGCCACGGTACCACTCACCTCTTCTTCCTCTTCTTCCTCTTCTTCTTCTTCTTCTTCTTCTTCTTCCTCCTCTTTTGTGCATGGTCAGTCCCACAACTCCTTGTCAAGGTTCTCCCTCTGCAGGAACCGCGGACAGCTTGGCCTCTATTCCTGCTGCTGCTCTCTGCAGCTCTGGGACTTGCCTTTGCCAGCCTGCAAGGGATCTTTTCTCAGGCTAAACTGAAGAATGCCTCAGCCTACTCCTGGCTACACTTGGGCTTGAGCTAATGCTTGTGAGCCTGGGTTCTGAAACAGAGTCACAAAGGGAAAAAAAATGACATGAAATAACATAACATGAATTAACATAAAATCAAGAAAATTAATAAATTAACAACAAAATAAAATAAAATTCATTGTGTTAGTGTCCTTGACATTGATTTTGGAACTGAAAACCCTCTGTCCTTTCAGGCAAACAGTCTCTTAGATATTGGACTGACAGACAGGAGAGAAGAGAAGAGGAGAGGAGAGGAAAGGAGAGGAGAGGAGAGGAGAGGAGAGGAGAGGAGAGGAGAGCAGTTCTGCTCTGTCAGGCCTGCAGTTCTGTGTGACAAGCCCTGAGCGAGCCCTGAGGCCTCCATACATGATACTACAGGCAGTATTGCTACTGGAAGTAAGGCTGCACTGGCAAGAAATCCACACTGTCTTTTTGCAAAAAAGGGACTCTATTAGGTTGCTTACTCCCCTATTTTGTAGGTACAGGGACTGATTTGGAGCCAGCACCCCAAAGGCTTCCTCCAAAGGGCTGCACATATGCGGCTGTGTCACCCCCATGTCACAATGCCAGCACCCGGCAACGCAGTGGTCACGAGGCCCCACGCAGGATCCAGAGGAGCAGCCTCCCATGTCCACTGCCAGAGCTGGCCCGGGGGCAGCCCCAGCACATCTGACAGGAAGCACTTGAGGAGCTGCTGGAATCACAGGCCAGGGGCTGAGGGAAGAAAACCTTGCATGAGGACGCTGGAGGTTCTCCGCTGCAAGGCAATCTGCTGGCAGGGCCACCTTCCAAGCTCGGCTCATGGATGCAAATCCTTTTCAACTGGATAGCAGTGGCAAGACCAAGGCAATTCCTTCTTGAGGAGCACTGCACAGCTCACCATCCTCATCTCCTACAGAGCAACGCTCAGGAGCCGTAAGAGATAGGATGTCGAGGGCTTGCAAGGGCTTGCAAGGGCTTGCAGTGCTTTGGAACACCCACTGGTGTCCTACACAGGGACAGCAAGGATTCTTGCCCACAAGGTCCATCAGCTCAGAGGCACTTGGGCACTCTGGCAAGTCCGCGACATAGCTCCAGCTCAAGGGAGGATAGGGCTTGGGCAGCTCCTGGGAAGCATGAGCAGCCTGTGGGACAAGGAGCCAGGTCTGGCTCACATGCTCAGGGAACAGCCCATGGCCAGCACTGGGCTCACAAAGGAACTTTTTCCCCTGGGGCACATTGGCACTGGTCCCCGGCGGTTTTTTGCCTTCCTCTGCAGTTCTCAGCACGGCCCCTTGCCACCATTTCTTTGGGCCATTTGGCCTGGGAGCCGGCTGCTCATGCTCCACCATGCTGGCAGCCGCAGCTGCCACTTCTCAGCTCTCCCTGCAGGTAACACAAGCGCCTGGCAGGGACCAGAGCGCTTCTCATGCATCCCTGCCCAAGAAGCACAGCAGCCAAACAAGTTGTGGAAGGCAAAAAGTCTGCTCGTCATCGCTACATGTCACGCTTTGGAAGAGATGCCACGGTACCACTCACCTCTTCTTCCTCTTCTTCCTCTTCTTCTTCTTCTTCCTCCTCTTTTGTGCATGGTCAGTCCCACAACTCCTTGTCAAGGTTCTCCCTCTGCAGGAACTGCGGACAGCTTGGCCTCTATTCCTGCTGCTGCTCTCTGCAGCTCTGGGACTTGCCTTTGCCAGCCTGCAAGGGATCTTTTCTCAGGCTAAACTGAAGAATGCCTCAGCCTACTCCTGGCTACACTTGGGCTTGAGCTAATGCTTGTGAGCCTGGGTTCTGAAACAGAGTCACAAAGGGAAAAAAAATGACACGAAGAAACATCACATGAATTAACATAAAATCAAGAAAATTAATAAATTAACAACAAAATAAAAGAAAATTCATTGTGTTATGTGTCCTTGAAATTGATTTTGGAACTGAAAACCCTCTGTCCTTTCAGGCAAACAGTCTCTTAGATATTGGACTGGCAGACAGGAGAGAAGAGAAGAGGAGAGGAGAGGAGAGGAGAGGAGAGCAGTTCTGCTCTGTCAGGCCTGCAGTTCTGCGTGACAAGCCCTGAGCGAGCCCTGAGGCCTCCATACATGATACTACAGGCAGTATTGCTACTGGAAGTAAGGCTGCACTGGCAAGAAATCCACACTGTCTTTTTGCAAAAAAGGGACTCTATTAGGTTGCTTACTCCCCTATTTTGTAGCTACAGGGACTGATTTGGAGCCAGCACCCCAAAGGCTTCCTCCAAAGGGCTGCACATATGCGGCTGTGTCACCCCCATGTCACAATGCCAGCACCCGGCAACGCAGTGGTCACCAGGCCCCACGCAGGATCCAGAGGAGCAGCCTCCCGTGTCCACTGCCAGAGCTGGCCCGGGGGCAGCCCCAGCACATCTCACAGGAAGCACTTGAGGAGCTGCTGGAATCACAGGCCAGGGGCTGAGGGAAGAAAACCTTGCATGAGGCTGCTGGAGGTTCTCCGCTGCAAGGCAATCTGCTGGCAGGGCCACCTTCCAAGCTCGGCTCATGGATGCAAATCCTTTTCAACTGGATAGCAGTGGCAAGACCAAGGCAATTCCTTCTTGAGGAGCACTGCACAGCTCACCATCCTCATCTCCTACAGAGCAACGCTCAGGAGCCGTAAGAGGTAGGATGTCGAGGTCTTGCAAGGGCTTGCAAGGGCTTGCAGTGCTTTGGAACACCCACTGGTGTCCTACACAGGGACAGCAAGGATTCTTGCCCACAAGCTCCATCAGCTCAGAGGCACTTGGGCACTCTGGCAAGTCCGCGACATAGCTCCAGCTCAAGGGAGGATAGGGCTTGGGCAGCTCCTGGGAAGCATGAGCAGCCTGTGGGACAAGGAGCCAGGTCTGGCTCACATGCTCAGGGAACAGCCCATGGCCAGCACTGGGCTCAGCAAGGAACTTTTTCCCCCGGGGCACATTGGCACTGGTCCCCGGCGGTTTTTTGCCTTCCTCTGCAGTTCTCAGCACCGCCCCTTGCCACCATTTCTTTGGGCCATTTGGCCTGGGAGCCGGCTGCTCATGCTCCACCATGCTGGCAGCCGCAGCTGCCACTTCTCAGCTCTCCCTGCAGCTAACACAAGCGCCTGGCAGGGACCAGAGCGCTTCTCATGCATCCCTGCCCAAGAAGCACAGCAGCCAAACAAGTTGTGGAAGGCAAAAAGTCTGCTCATCATCGCTACATGTCACGCTTTGGAAGAGATGCCACGGTACCACTCACCTCTTCTTCCTCTTCTTCCTCTTCTTCTTCTTCTTCCTCCTCTTTTGTGCATGGTCAGTCCCACAACTCCTTGTCAAGGTTCTCCCTCTGCAGGAACTGCGGACAGCTTGGCCTCTATTCCTGCTGCTGCTCTCTGCAGCTCTGGGACTTGCCTTTGCCAGCCTGCAAGGGATCTTTTCTCAGGCTAAACTGAAGAATGCCTCAGCCTACTCCTGGCTACACTTGGGCTTGAGCTAATGCTTGTGAGCCTGGGTTCTGAAACAGAGTCACAAAGGGAAAAAAAATGACACGAAGAAACATCACATGAATTAACATAAAATCAAGAAAATCAATAAATTAACAACAAAATAAAATAAAATTCATTGTGTTCTGTGTCCTTGAAATTGATTTTGGAACTGAAAACCCTCTGTCCTTTCAGGCAAACAGTCTCTTAGATATTGGACTGGCAGACAGGAGAGAAGAGAAGAGGAGAGGAGAGGAGAGAAGAGAAGAGGAGAGGAGAGGAGAGGAGAGGAGAGGAGAGGAGAGCAGTTCTGCTCTGTCAGGCCTGCAGTTCTGCGTGACAAGCCCTGAGCGAGCCCTGAGGCCTCCATACATGATACTACAGGCAGTATTGCTACTGGAAGTAAGGCTGCACTGGCAACAAATCCACACTGTCTTTTTGCAAAAAAGGGAGTCTATGAGGTTGCTTACTCCCCTATTTTGTAGCTACAGGGACTGATTTGGAGCCAGCACCCCAAAGGCTTCCTCCAAAGGGCTGCACATATGCGGCTGTGTCACCCCCATGTCACAATGCCAGCACCCGGCAACGCAGTGGTCACCAGGCCCCACGCAGGATCCAGAGGAGCAGCCTCCCGTGTCCACTGCCAGAGCTGGCCCGGGGGCAGCCCCAGCACATCTGACAGGAAGCACTTGAGGAGCTGCTGGAATCACAGGCCAGGGGCTGAGGGAAGAAAACCTTGCATGAGGCTGCTGGAGGTTCTCCGCTGCAAGGCAATCTGCTGGCAGGGCCACCTTCCAAGCTCGGCTCATGGATGCAAATCCTTTTCAACTGGATAGCAGTGGCAAGACCAAGGCAATTCCTTCTTGAGGAGCACTGCACATCTCACCATCCTCATCTCCTACAGAGCAACGCTCAGGAGCCGTAAGAGGTAGGATGTCGAGGTCTTGCAAGGGCTTGCAAGGGCTTGCAGTGCTTTGGAACACCCACTGGTGTCCTACACAGGGACAGCAAGGATTCTTGCCCACAAGCTCCATCAGCTCAGAGGCACTTGGGCACTCTGGCAAGTCCGCGACATAGCTCCAGCTCAAGGGAGGATAGGGCTTGGGCAGCTCCTGGGAAGCATGAGCAGCCTGTGGGACAAGGAGCCAGGTCTGGCTCACATGCTCAGGGAACAGCCCATGGCCAGCACTGGGCTCAGCAAGGAACTTTTTCCCCCGCGGCACATTGGCACTGGTCCCCGGCGGCTTTTTGCCTTCCTCTGCAGTTCTCAGCACGGCCCCTTGCCACCATTTCTTTGGGCCATTTGGCCTGGGAGCCAGCTGCTCATGCTCCACCATGCTGGCAGCCGCAGCTGCCACTTCTCAGCTCTCCCTGCAGGTAACACAAGCGCCTGGCAGGGACCAGAGCGCTTCTCCTGCATCCCTGGCCAAGAAGCACAGCAGCCAAACAAGTTGTGGAAGGCAAAAAGTCTGCTCGTCATCGCTACATGTCACGCTTTGGAAGAGATGCCACGGTACCACTCACCTCTTCTTCCTCTTCTTCCTCTTCTTCTTCTTCTTCCTCCTCTTTTGTGCATGGTCAGTCCCACAACTCCTTGTCAAGGTTCTCCCTCTGCAGGAACTGCGGACAGCTTGGCCTCTATTCCTGCTGCTGCTCTCTGCAGCTCTGGGACTTGCCTTTGCCAGCCTGCAAGGGATCTTTTCTCAGGCTAAACTGAAGAATGCCTCAGCCTACTCCTGGCTACACTTGGGCTTGAGCTAATGCTTGTGAGCCTGGGTTCTGAAACAGAGTCACAAAGGGAAAAAAAATGACACGAAGAAACATCACATGAATTAACATAAAATCAAGAAAATCAATAAATTAACAACAAAATAAAATAAAATTCATTGTGTTCTGTGTCCTTGAAATTGATTTTGGAACTGAAAACCCTCTGTCCTTTCAGGCAAACAGTCTCTTAGATATTGGACTGGCAGACAGGAGAGAAGAGAAGAGGAGAGGAGAGGAGAGAAGAGAAGAGGAGAGGAGAGGAGAGGAGAGGAGAGGAGAGGAGAGCAGTTCTGCTCTGTCAGGCCTGCAGTTCTGCGTGACAAGCCCTGAGCGAGCCCTGAGGCCTCCATACATGATACTACAGGCAGTATTGCTACTGGAAGTAAGGCTGCACTGGCAACAAATCCACACTGTCTTTTTGCAAAAAAGGGACTCTATTAGGTTGCTTACTCCCCTATTTTGTAGCTACAGGGACTGATTTGGAGCCAGCACCCCAAAGGCTTCCTCCAAAGGGCTGCACATATGCGGCTGTGTCACCCCCATGTCACAATGCCAGCACCCGGCAACGCAGTGGTCACCAGGCCCCACGCAGGATCCAGAGGAGCAGCCTCCCGTGTCCACTGCCAGAGCTGGCCCGGGGGCAGCCCCAGCACATCTGACAGGAAGCACTTGAGGAGCTGCTGGAATCACAGGCCAGGGCCTGAGGGAAGAAAACCTTGCATGAGGACGCTGGAGGTTCTCCGCTGCAAGACAATCTGCTGGCAGGGCCACCTTCCAAGCTCGGCTCATGGATGCAAATCCTTTTCAACTGGATAGCAGTGGCAAGACCAAGGCAATTCCTTCTTGAGGAGCACTGCACAGCTCACCATCCTCATCTCCTACAGAGCAACGCTCAGGAGCCGTAAGAGATAGGATGTCGAGGGCTTGCAAGGGCTTGCAAGGGCTTGCAGTGCTTTGGAACACCCACTGGTGTCCTACACAGGGACAGCAAGGATTCTTGCCCACAAGCTCCATCAGCTCAGAGGCACTTGGGCACTCTGGCAAGTCCGCGACATAGCTCCAGCTCAAGGGAGGATAGGGCTTGGGCAGCTCCTGGGAAGCATGAGCAGCCTGTGGGACAAGGAGCCAGGTCTGGCTCACATGCTCAGGGAACAGCCCATGGCCAGCACTGGGCTCAGCAAGGAACTTCTTCCCCCGGGGCACATTGGCACTGGTCCCCGGCGGTTTTTTGCCTTCCTCTGCAGTTCTCAGCACGGCCCCTTGCCACCATTTCTTTGGGCCATTTGGCCTGGGAGCCGGCTGCTCATGCTCCACCATGCTGGCAGCCGCAGCTGCCACTTCTCAGCTCTCCCTGCAGCTAACACAAGCGCCTGGCAGGGACCAGAGCGCTTCTCATGCATCCCTGCCCAAGAAGCACAGCAGCCAAACAAGTTGTGGAAGGCAAAAAGTCTGCTCGTCATCGCTACATGTCACGCTTTGGAAGAGATGCCACGGTACCACTCACCTCTTCTTCCTCTTCTTCCTCTTCTTCTTCTTCTTCCTCCTCTTTTGTGCATGGTCAGTCCCACAACTCCTTGTCAAGGTTCTCCCTCTGCAGGAACTGCGGACAGCTTGGCCTCTATTCCTGCTGCTGCTCTCTGCAGCTCTGGGACTTGCCTTTGCCAGCCTGCAAGGGATCTTTTCTCAGGCTAAACTGAAGAATGCCTCAGCCTACTCCTGGCTACACTTGGGCTTGAGCTAATGCTTGTGAGTCTGGGTTCTGAAACAGAGTCACAAAGGGAAAAAAAATGACACGAAGAAACATCACATGAATTAACATAAAATCAAGAAAATTAATAAATTAACAACAAAATAAAATAAAATTCATTGTGTTCTGTGTCCTTGAAATTGATTTTGGAACTGAAACCCCTCTGTCCTTTCAGGCAAACAGTCTCTTAAATATTGGACTGGCAGACAGGAGAGAAAAGAAGAGGAGAGGAGAGGAGAGGAGAGGAGAGGAGAGGAGAGGAGAGGAGAGGAGAGGAGAGGAGAGGAGAGGAGAGGAGAGGAGAGGAGAGGAGAGGAGAGGAGAGGAGAGGAGAGCAGTTCTGCTCTGTCAGGCCTGCAGTTCTGCGTGACAAGCCCTGAGCGAGCCCTGAGGCCTCCATACATGATACTACAGGCAGTATTGCTACTGGAAGTAAGGCTGCACTGGCAACAAATCCACACTGTCTTTTTGCAAAAAAGGGACTCTATTAGGTTGCTTACTCCCCTATTTTGTAGGTACAGGGACTGATTTGGAGCCAGCACCCCAAAGGCTTCCTCCAAAGGGCTGCACATATGCGGCTGTGTCAGCCCCATGTCACAATGCCAGCACCCGGCAACGCAGTGGTCACCAGGCCCCACGCAGGATCCAGAGGAGCAGCCTCCCGTGTCCACTGCCAGAGCTGGCCCGGGGGCAGCCCCAGCACATCTGACAGGAAGCACTTGAGGAGCTGCTGGAATCACAGGCCAGGGGCTGAGGGAAGAAAACCTTGCATGAAGACGCTGGAGGTTCTCCGCTGCAAGACAATCTGCTGGCAGGGCCACCTTCCAAGCTCGGCTCATGGATGCAAATCCTTTTCAACTGGATAGCAGTGGCAAGACCAAGGCAATTCCTTCTTGAGGAGCACTGCAGAGCTCACCATCCTCATCTCCTACAGAGCAACGCTCAGGAGCCGTAAGAGATAGGATGTCGAGGGCTTGCAAGGGCTTGCAAGGGCTTGCAGTGCTTTGGAACACCCACTGGTGTCCTACACAGGGACAGCAAGGATTCTTGCCCACAAGGTCCATCAGCTCAGAGGCACTTGGGCACTCTGGCAATTCCGCGACATAGCTCCAGCTCAAGGGAGGATAGGGCTTGGGCAGCTCCTGGGAAGCATGAGCAGCCTGTGGGACAAGGAGCCAGGTCTGGCTCACATGCTCAGGAAAGAGCCCATGGCCAGCACTGGGCTCAGCAAGGAACTTTTTCCCCTGGGGCACGTTGGCACTGGTCCCCGGCGGATTTTTGCCTTCCTCTGCAGTTCTCAGCACGGCCCCTTGCCACCATTTCTTTGGGCCATTTGGCCTGGGAGCCGGCTGCTCATGCTCCACCATGCTGGCAGCCGCAGCTGCCACTTCTCAGCTCTCCCTGCAGGTAACACAAGCACCTGGCAGGGACCAGAGCGCTTCTCATGCATCCCAGGCCAAGAAGCACAGCAGCCAAACAAGTTGTGGAAGGCAAAAAGTCTGCTCGTCATCGCTACATGTCACGCTTTGGAAGAGATGCCACAGTACTACTCACCTCTTCTTCCTCTTCTTCCTCTTCTTCTTCTTCTTCCTCCTCTTTTGTGCATGGTCAGTCCCACAACTCCTTGTCAAGGTTCTCCCTCTGCAGGAACCGCGCACAGCTTGGCCTCTATTCCTGCTGCTGCTCTCTGCAGCTCTGGGACTTGCCTTTGCCAGCCTGCAAGGGATCTTTTCTCAGGCTAAACTGAAGAATGCCTCAGCCTACTCCTGGCTACACTTGGGCTTGAGCTAATGCTTGTGAGCCTGGGTTCTGAAACAGAGTCACAAAGGGAAAAAAAATGACACGAAGAAACATCACATGAATTAACATAAAATCAAGAAAATTAATAAATTAACAACAAAATAAAATAAAAATCATTGTGTTCTGTGTCCTTGACATTGATTTTGGAACTGAAAACCCTCTGTCCTTTCAGGCAAACAGTCTCTTAGATATTGGACTGGCAGACAGGAGAGAAGAGGAGAGGAGAGGAGAGGAGAGGAGAGGAGAGGAGAGGAGAGGAGAGGAGAGGAGAGGAGAGGAGAGGAGAGGAAAAGAGAGGAGAGGAGAGAAGAGGAGGGGAGAGGAGAGGAGAGGAGAGGAGAGGAGAGGAGAGGAGAGGAGAGGAGAGCAGTTCTGCTCTGTCAGGCCTGCAGTTCTGCGTGACAAGCCCTGAGCGAGCCCTGAGGCCTCCATACATGATACTACAGGCAGTATTGCTACTGGAAGGAAGGCTGCGCTGGCAACAAATCCACACTGTCTTTTTGCAAAAAAGGGACTCTATTAGGTTGCTTACTCCCCTATTTTGTAGCTACAGGGACTGATTTGGAGCCAGCACCCCAAAGGCTTCCTCCAAAGGGCTGCACATATGCGGCTGTGTCACCCCCATGTCACAATGCCAGCACCCGGCAACGCAGTGGTCACGAGGCCCCACGCAGGATCCAGAGGAGCAGCCTCCCGTGTCCACTGCCAGAGCTGGCCCGGGGGCAGCCCCAGCACATCTGACAGGAAGCACTTGAGGAGCTGCTGGAATCACAGGCCAGGGGCTGAGGGAAGAAAACCTTGCATGAGGCTGCTGGAGGTTCTCCGCTGCAAGACAATCTGCTGGCAGGGCCACCTTCCAAGCTCGGCTCATGGATGCAAATCCTTTTCAACTGGATAGCAGTGGCAAGACCAAGGCAATTCCTTCTTGAGGAGCACTGCAGAGCTCACCATCCTCATCTCCTACAGAGCAACGCTCAGGAGCCGTAAGAGATAGGATGTCGAGGGCTTGCAAGGGCTTGCAAGGGCTTGCAGTGCTTTGGAACACCCACTGGTGTCCTACACAGGGACAGCAAGGATTCTTGCCCACAAGCTCCATCAGCTCAGAGGCACTTGGGCACTCTGGCAAGTCCGCGACATAGCTCCAGCTCAAGGGAGGATAGGGCTTGGGCAGCTCCTGGGAAGCATGAGCAGCCTGTGGGACAAGGAGCCAGGTCTGGCTCACATGCTCAGGGAACAGCCCATGGCCAGCACTGGGCTCAGCAAGGCACTTTTTCCCCCTGGGGCACATTGGCACTGGTCCCCGGTGGCTTTTTGCCTTCCTCTGCAGTTCTCAGCACCGCCCCTTGCCACCATTTCTTTGGGCCATTTGGCCTGGGAGCCGGCTGCTCATGCTCCACCATGCTGGCAGCCGCAGCTGCCACTTCTCAGCTCTCCCTGCAGGTAACACAAGCACCTGGCAGGGACCAGAGCGCTTCTCATGCATCCCTGGCCAAGAAGCACAGCAGCCAAACAAGTTGTGGAAGGCAAAAAGTCTGCTCGTCATCGCTACATGTCACGCTTTGGAAGAGATGCCACGGTACCACTCAACTCTTCTTCCTCTTCTTCCTCTTCTTCTTCTTCTTCCTCCTCTTTTGTGCATGGTCAGTCCCACAACTCCTTGTCAAGGTTCTCCCTCTGCAGGAACTGCGGACAGCTTGGCCTCTATTCCTGCTGCTGCTCTCTGCAGCTCTGGAACTTGCCTTTGCCAGCCTGCAAGGGATCTTTTCTCAGGCTAAACTGAAGAATGCCTCAGCCTACTCCTGGCTACACTTGGGCTTGAGCTAATGCTTGTGAGTCTGGGTTCTGAAACAGAGTCACAAAGGGAAAAAAAATGACACGAAGAAACATCACATGAATTAACATAAAATCAAGAAAATTAATAAATTAACAACAAAATAAAATAAAATTCATTGTGTTCTGTGTCCTTGAAATTTATTTTGGAACTGAAAACCCTCTGTCCTTTCAGGCAAACAGTCTCTTAGATATTGGACTGGCAGACAGGAGAGAAGAGAAGAGGAGAGGAGAGGAGAGAAGAGAAGAGGAGAGGAGAGGAGAGGAGAGGAGAGGAGAGGAGAGCAGTTCTGCTCTGTCAGGCCTGCAGTTCTGCGTGACAAGCCCTGAGCGAGCCCTGAGGCCTCCATACATGATACTACAGGCAGTATTGCTACTGGAAGTAAGGCTGCACTGGCAACAAATCCACACTGTCTTTTTGCAAAAAAGGGACTCTATTAGGTTGCTTACTCCCCTATTTTGTAGCTACAGGGACTGATTTGGAGCCAGCACCCCAAAGGCTTCCTCCAAAGGGCTGCACATATGCGGCTGTGTCACCCCCATGTCACAATGCCAGCACCCGGCAACGCAGTGGTCACCAGGCCCCACGCAGGATCCAGAGGAGCAGCCTCCCGTGTCCACTGCCAGAGCTGGCCCGGGGGCAGCCCCAGCACATCTGACAGGAAGCACTTGAGGAGCTGCTGGAATCACAGGCCAGGGGCTGAGGGAAGAAAACCTTGCATGAGGCTGCTGGAGGTTCTCCGCTGCAAGACAATCTGCTGGCAGGGCCACCTTCCAAGCTCGGCTCATGGATGCAAATCCTTTTCAACTGGATAGCAGTGGCAAGACCAAGGCAATTCCTTCTTGAGGAGCACTGCACAGCTCACCATCCTCATCTCCTACAGAGCAACGCTCAGGAGCCGTAAGAGATAGGATGTCGAGGGCTTGCAAGGGCTTGCAAGGGCTTGCAGTGCTTTGGAACACCCACTGGTGTCCTACACAGGGACAGCAAGGATTCTTGCCCACAAGCTCCATCAGCTCAGAGGCACTTGGGCACTCTGGCAAGTCCGCGACATAGCTCCAGCTCAAGGGAGGATAGGGCTTGGGCAGCTCCTGGGAAGCATGAGCAGCCTGTGGGACAAGGAGCCAGGTCTGGCTCACATGCTCAGGGAACAGCCCATGGCCAGCACTGGGCTCAGCAAGGCACTTTTTCCCCCTGGGGCACAATGGCACTGGTCCCCGGTGGCTTTTTGCCTTCCTCTGCAGTTCTCAGCACCGCCCCTTGCCACCATTTCTTTGGGCCATTTGGCCTGGGAGCCGGCTGCTCATGCTCCACCATGCTGGCAGCCGCAGCTGCCACTTCTCAGCTCTCCCTGCAGGTAACACAAGCACCTGGCAGGGACCAGAGCGCTTCTCATGCATCCCTGCCCAAGAAGCACAGCAGCCAAACAAGTTGTGGAAGGCAAAAAGTCTGCTCGTCATCGCTACATGTCACGCTTTGGAAGAGATGCCACGGTACCACTCAACTCTTCTTCCTCTTCTTCCTCTTCTTCTTCTTCTTCCTCCTCTTTTGTGCATGGTCAGTCCCACAACTCCTTGTCAAGGTTCTCCCTCTGCAGGAACTGCGGACAGCTTGGCCTCTATTCCTGCTGCTGCTCTCTGCAGCTCTGGAACTTGCCTTTGCCAGCCTGCAAGGGATCTTTTCTCAGGCTAAACTGAAGAATGCCTCAGCCTACTCCTGGCTACACTTGGGCTTGAGCTAATGCTTGTGAGTCTGGGTTCTGAAACAGAGTCACAAAGGGAAAAAAAATGACACGAAGAAACATCACATGAATTAACATAAAATCAAGAAAATTAATAAATTAACAACAAAATAAAATAAAATTCATTGTGTTCTGTGTCCTTGACATTGATTTTGGAACTGAAAACCCTCTGTCCTTTCAGGCAAACAGTCTCTTAGATATTGGACTGGCAGACAGGAGAGAAGAGGAGAGGAGATTAGAGGAAAGGAGAGGAGAGGAGAGGAGAGGAGAGGAGAGGAGAGGAGAGGAGAGGAGAGGAGAGGAGAGGAGAGGAGAGGAAAGGAAAGGAGAGGAGAGGAGAGTAAAGGAGAGGAGAGGAGAGGAGAGGAGAGGAGAGGAGAGGAGAGGAGAGGAGAGGAAAAGAGAGGAGAGGAGAGAAGAGGAGGGGAGAGGAGAGGAGAGGAGAGGAGAGGAGAGGAGAGGAGAGGAGAGGAGAGCAGTTCTGCTCTGTCAGGCCTGCAGTTCTGCGTGACAAGCCCTGAGCGAGCCCTGAGGCCTCCATACATGATACTACAGGCAGTATTGCTACTGGAAGTAAGGCTGCGCTGGCAACAAATCCACACTGTCTTTTTGCAAAAAAGGGACTCTATTAGGTTGCTTACTCCCCTATTTTGTAGCTACAGGGACTGATTTGGAGCCAGCACCCCAAAGGCTTCCTCCAAAGGGCTGCACATATGCGGCTGTGTCACCCCCATGTCACAATGCCAGCACCCGGCAACGCAGTGGTCACGAGGCCCCACGCAGGATCCAGCGGAGCAGCCTCCCGTGTCCACTGCCAGAGCTGGCCCGGGGGCAGCCCCAGCACATCTCACAGGAAGCACTTGAGGAGCTGCTGGAATCACAGGCCAGGGGCTGAGGGAAGAAAACCTTGCATGAGGCTGCTGGAGGTTCTCCGCTGCAAGACAATCTGCTGGCAGGGCCACCTTCCAAGCTCGGCTCATGGATGCAAATCCTTTTCAACTGGATAGCAGTGGCAAGACCAAGGCAATTCCTTCTTGAGGAGCACTGCACAGCTCACCATCCTCATCTCCTACAGAGCAACGCTCAGGAGCCGTAAGAGATAGGATGTCGAGGGCTTGCAAGGGCTTGCAAGGGCTTGCAGTGCTTTGGAACACCCACTGGTGTCCTACACAGGGACAGCAAGGATTCTTGCCCACAAGGTCCATCAGCTCAGAGGCACTTGGGCACTCTGGCAAGTCCGCGACATAGCTCCAGCTCAAGGGAGGATAGGGCTTGGGCAGCTCCTGGGAAGCATGAGCAGCCTGTGGGACAAGGAGCCAGGTCTGGCTCACATGCTCAGGGAACAGCCCATGGCCAGCACTGGGCTCAGCAAGGCACTTTTTCCCCCTGGGGCACATTGGCACTGGTCCCCGGTGGCTTTTTGCCTTCCTCTGCAGTTCTCAGCACCGCCCCTTGCCACCATTTCTTTGGGCCATTTGGCCTGGGAGCCGGCTGCTCATGCTCCACCATGCTGGCAGCCGCAGCTGCCACTTCTCAGCTCTCCCTGCAGGTAACACAAGCACCTGGCAGGGACCAGAGCGCTTCTCATGCATCCCTGGCCAAGAAGCACAGCAGCCAAACAAGTTGTGGAAGGCAAAAAGTCTGCTCGTCATCGGTACATGTCACGCTTTGGAAGAGATGCCACGGTACCACTCAACTCTTCTTCCTCTTCTTCCTCTTCTTCTTCTTCTTCCTCCTCTTTTGTGCATGGTCAGTCCCACAACTCCTTGTCAAGGTTCTCCCTCTGCAGGAACTGCGGACAGCTTGGCCTCTATTCCTGCTGCTGCTCTCTGCAGCTCTGGAACTTGCCTTTGCCAGCCTGCAAGGGATCTTTTCTCAGGCTAAACTGAAGAATGCCTCAGCCTACTCCTGGCTACACTTGGGCTTGAGCTAATGCTTGTGAGTCTGGGTTCTGAAACAGAGTCACAAAGGGAAAAAAAATGACACGAAGAAACATCACATGAATTAACATAAAATCAAGAAAATTAATAAATTAACAACAAAATAAAATAAAATTCATTGTGTTCTGTGTCCTTGAAATTGATTTTGGAACTGAAAACCCTCTGTCCTTTCAGGCAAACAGTCTCTTAGATATTGGACTGGCAGACAGGAGAGAAGAGAAGAGGAGAGGAGAGGAGAGAAGAGAAGAGGAGAGGAGAGGAGAGGAGAGGAGAGGAGAGGAGAGCAGTTCTGCTCTGTCAGGCCTGCAGTTCTGCGTGACAAGCCCTGAGCGAGCCCTGAGGCCTCCATACATGATACTACAGGCAGTATTGCTACTGGAAGTAAGGCTGCACTGGCAACAAATCCACACTGTCTTTTTGCAAAAAAGGGAGTCTATGAGGTTGCTTACTCCCCTATTTTGTAGCTACAGGGACTGATTTGGAGCCAGCACCCCAAAGGCTTCCTCCAAAGGGCTGCACATATGCGGCTGTGTCACCCCCATGTCACAATGCCAGCACCCGGCAACGCAGTGGTCACCAGGCCCCACGCAGGATCCAGAGGAGCAGCCTCCCGTGTCCACTGCCAGAGCTGGCCCGGGGGCAGCCCCAGCACATCTGACAGGAAGCACTTGAGGAGCTGCTGGAATCACAGGCCAGGGGCTGAGGGAAGAAAACCTTGCATGAGGACGCTGGAGGTTCTCCGCTGCAAGACAATCTGCTGGCAGGGCCACCTTCCAAGCTCGGCTCATGGATGCAAATCCTTTTCAACTGGATAGCAGTGGCAAGACCAAGGCAATTCCTTCTTGAGGAGCACTGCACAGCTCACCATCCTCATCTCCTACAGAGCAACGCTCAGGAGCCCTAAGAGATAGGATGTCGAGGGCTTGCAAGGGCTTGCAAGGGCTTGCAGTGCTTTGGAACACCCACTGGTGTCCTACACAGGGACAGCAAGGATTCTTGCCCACAAGCTCCATCAGCTCAGAGGCACTTGGGCACTCTGGCAAGTCCGCGACATAGCTCCAGCTCAAGGGAGGATAGGGCTTGGGCAGCTCCTGGGAAGCATGAGCAGCCTGTGGGACAAGGAGCCAGGTCTGGCTCACATGCTCAGGGAACAGCCCATGGCCAGCACTGGGCTCAGCAAGGCACTTTTTCCCCCTGGGGCACATTGGCACTGGTCCCCGGCGGCTTTTTGCCTTCCTCTGCAGTTCTCAGCACCGCCCCTTGCCACCATTTCTTTGGGCCATTTGGCCTGGGAGCCGGCTGCTCATGCTCCACCATGCTGGCAGCCGCAGCTGCCACTTCTCAGCTCTCCCTGCAGGTAACACAAGCGCCTGGCAGGGACCAGAGCGCTTCTCATGCATCCCTGGCCAAGAAGCACAGCAGCCAAACAAGTTGTGGAAGGCAAAAAGTCTGCTCGTCATCGCTACATGTCACGCTTTGGAAGAGATGCCACGGTACCACTCACCTCTTCTTCCTCTTCTTCCTCTTCTTCTTCTTCTTCCTCCTCTTTTGTGCATGGTCAGTCCCACAACTCCTTGTCAAGGTTCTCCCTCTGCAGGAACTGCGGACAGCTTGGCCTCTATTCCTGCTGCTGCTCTCTGCAGCTCTGGGACTTGCCTTTGCCAGCCTGCAAGGGATCTTTTCTCAGGCTAAACTGAAGAATGCCTCAGCCTACTCCTGGCTACACTTGGGCTTGAGCTAATGCTTGTGAGTCTGGGTTCTGAAACAGAGTCACAAAGGGAAAAAAAATGACACGAATAAACATCACATGAATTAACATAAAATCAAGAAAATTAATAAATTAACAACAAAATAAAATAAAATTCATTGTGTTCTGTGTCCTTGAAATTTATTTTGGAACTGAAAACCCTCTGTCCTTTCAGGCAAACAGTCTCTTAGATATTGGACTGGCAGACAGGAGAGAAAAGAAGAGGAGAGGAGAGGAGAGGAGAGGAGAGGAGAGGAGAGGAGAGGAGAGGAGAGGAGAGGAGAGGAGAGGAGAGGAGAGGAGAGGAGAGGAGAGGAGAGGAGAGGAGAGGAGAGCAGTTCTGCTCTGTCAGGCCTGCAGTTCTGCGTGACAAGCCCTGAGCGAGCCCTGAGGCCTCCATACATGATACTACAGGCAGTATTGCTACTGGAAGTAAGGCTGCACTGGCAACAAATCCACACTGTCTTTTTGCAAAAAAGGGACTCTATTAGGTTGCTTACTCCCCTATTTTGTAGCTACAGGGACTGATTTGGAGCCAGCACCCCAAAGGCTTCCTCCAAAGGGCTGCACATATGCGGCTGTGTCACCCCCATGTCACAATGCCAGCACCCGGCAACGCAGTGGTCACGAGGCCCCACGCAGGATCCAGAGGAGCAGCCTCCCGTGTCCACTGCCAGAGCTGGCCCGGGGGCAGCCCCAGCACATCTCACAGGAAGCACTTGAGGAGCTGCTGGAATCACAGGCCAGGGGCTGAGGGAAGAAAACCTTGCATGAGGCTGCTGGAGGTTCTCCGCTGCAAGACAATCTGCTGGCAGGGCCACCTTCCAAGCTCGGCTCATGGATGCAAATCCTTTTCAACTGGATAGCAGTGGCAAGACCAAGGCAATTCCTTCTTGAGGAGCACTGCAGAGCTCACCATCCTCATCTCCTACAGAGCAACGCTCAGGAGCCGTAAGAGATAGGATGTCGAGGGCTTGCAAGGGCTTGCAAGGGCTTGCAGTGCTTTGGAACACCCACTGGTGTCCTACACAGGGACAGCAAGGATTCTTGCCCACAAGCTCCATCAGCTCAGAGGCACTTGGGCACTCTGGCAAGTCCGCGACATAGCTCCAGCTCAAGGGAGGATAGGGCTTGGGCAGCTCCTGGGAAGCATGAGCAGCCTGTGGGACAAGGAGCCAGGTCTGGCTCACATGCTCAGGGAACAGCCCATGGCCAGCACTGGGCTCAGCAAGGCACTTTTTCCCCCTGGGGCACAATGGCACTGGTCCCCGGTGGCTTTTTGCCTTCCTCTGCAGTTCTCAGCACCGCCCCTTGCCACCATTTCTTTGGGCCATTTGGCCTGGGAGCCGGCTGCTCATGCTCCACCATGCTGGCAGCCGCAGCTGCCACTTCTCAGCTCTCCCTGCAGGTAACACAAGCACCTGGCAGGGACCAGAGCGCTTCTCATGCATCCCTGCCCAAGAAGCACAGCAGCCAAACAAGTTGTGGAAGGCAAAAAGTCTGCTCGTCATCGCTACATGTCACGCTTTGGAAGAGATGCCACGGTACCACTCACCTCTTCTTCCTCTTCTTCCTCTTCTTCTTCTTCTTCTTCTTCTTCTTCTTCTTCTTCTTCTTCTTCTTCTTCTTCCTCCTCTTTTGTGCATGGTCAGTCCCACAACTCCTTGTCAAGGTTCTCCCTCTGCAGGAACCACGGACAGCTTGGCCTCTATTCCTGCTGCTGCTCTCTGCAGCTCTGGGACTTGCCTTTGCCAGCCTGCAAGGGATCTTTTCTCAGGCTAAACTGAAGAATGCCTCAGCCTACTCCTGGCTACACTTGGGCTTGAGCTAATGCTTGTGAGCCTGGGTTCTGAAACAGAGTCACAAAGGGAAAAAAAATGACACGAAGAAACATAACATGAATTAACATAAAATCAAGAAAATTAATAAATTAACAACAAAATAAAATAAAATTCATTGTGTTATGTGTCCTTGACATTGATTTTGGAACTGAAAACCCTCTGTCCTTTCAGACAAACAGTCTCTTAGATATTGGACTGGCAGACAGGAGAGAAGAGAAGAGGAGAGAAGAGAAGAGGAGAGGAGAGGAAAGGAGAGGAGAGGAGAGGAGAGGAGATGAGAGGAGAGGAGAGGAGAGGAGAGGAGAGGAGAGGAGAGGAGAGGAGAGGAGAGGAGAGGAGAGGAGAGGAGAGGAGAGGAGAGGAGAGCAGTTCTGCTCTGTCAGGCTGCGGTTCTGCGTGACAAGCCCTGAGCGAGCCCTGAGGCCTCCATACATGATACTACAGGCAGTATTGCTACTAGAGGGAAGGCTGCACTGGCAACAAATCCACACTGTCTTTTTGCAAAAAAGGGACTCTATTAGGTTGCTTACTCCCCTATTTTGTAGGTACAGGGACTGATTTGGAGCCAGCACCCCAAAGGCTTCCTCCAAAGGGCTGCACATATGTGGCTGTGTCACCCCCATGTCACAATGCCAGCACCCGGCAACGCAGTGGTCACGAGGCCCCACGCAGGATCCAGAGGAGCAGCCTCCCGTGTCCACTGCCAGAGCTGGCCCGGGGGCAGCCCCAGCACATCTCACAGGAAGCACTTGAGGAGCTGCTGGAATCACAGGCCAGGGGCTGAGGGAAGAAAACCTTGCATGAGGCTGCTGGAGGTTCTCCGCTGCAAGACAATCTGCTGGCAGGGCCACCTTCCAAGCTCGGCTCATGGATGCAAATCCTTTTCAACTGGATAGCAGTGGCAAGACCAAGGCAATTCCTTCTTGAGGAGCACTGCAGAGCTCACCATCCTCATCTCCTACAGAGCAATGCTCAGGAGCCGTAAGAGATAGGATGTCGAGGGCTTGCAAGGGCTTGCAAGGGCTTTGGAACACCCACTGGTGTCCTACACAGGGACAGCAAGGATTCTTGCCCACAAGGTCTAGCAGCTCAGAGGCACTTGGGCACTCTGGCAAGTCCGCGACATAGCTCCAGCTCAAGGGAGGATAGGGCTTGGGCAGCTCCTGGGAAGCATGAGCAGCCTGTGGGACAAGGAGCCAGGTCTGGCTCACATGCTCAGGGAACAGCCCATGGCCAGCACTGGGCTCACAAAGGAACTTTTTCCCCTGCGGCACATTGGCACTGGTCCCCGGCGGTTTTTTGCCTTCCTCTGCAGTTCTCAGCACGGCCCC
Source organism: Caloenas nicobarica (assembly GCF_036013445.1). NCBI lineage: Eukaryota > Metazoa > Chordata > Aves > Columbiformes > Columbidae > Caloenas > Caloenas nicobarica. Next base: position 18,733,060 of record NC_088258.1, read on the forward strand.
TTGCCACCATTTCTTTGGGCCATTTGGCCTGGGAGCCGGCTGCTCATGCTCCACCATGCTGGCAGCCGCAGCTGCCACTTCTCAGCTCTCCCTGCAGCTAACACAAGCGCCTGGCAGGGACCAGAGCGCTTCTCATGCATCCCTGGCCAAGAAGCACAGCAGGCAAACAAGTTGTGGAAGGCAAAAAGTCTGCTCGTCATCGCTACATGTCACGCTTTGGAAGAGATGCCACGGTACCACACACCTCTTCTTCCTCTTCTTCCTCTTCTTCTTCTTCTTCCTCCTCTTTTGTGCATGGTCAGTCCCACAACTCCTTGTCAAGGTTCTCCCTCTGCAGGAACTGCGGACAGCTTGGCCTCTATTCCTGCTGCTGCTCTCTGCAGCTCTGGGACTTGCCTTTGCTAGCCTGCAAGGGATATTTTCTCAGGCTAAACTGAACAATGCCTCAGCCTACTCCTGGCTACACTTGGGCTTGAGCTAATGCTTGTGAGTCTGGGTTCTGAAACAGAGTCACAAAGGGAAAAAAAATGACACGAAGAAACATAACATGAATTAACATAAAATCAAGAAAATTAATAAATTAACAACAAAATAAAATAAAATTCATTGTGTTCTGTGTCCTTGAAATTGATTTTGGAACTGAAAACCCTCTGTCCTTTCAGGCAAACAGTCTCTTAGATATTGGACTGGCGGACAGAAGAGAAGAGGAGAGGAGAGGAGAGGAGAGTAGAGGAGAGGAGAGGAGAGCAGTTCTGCTCTGTCAGGCCTGCAGTTCTGCGTGACAAGCCCTGAGCGAGCCCTGAGGCCTCCATACATGAGACTACAGGCAGTATTGCTACTGGAAGGAAGGCTGCACTGGCAACAAATCCACACTGTCTTTTTGCAAAAAAGGGACTCTATGAGGTTGCTTACTCCCCTATTTTGTAGCTACAGGGACTGATATGGAGCCAGCACCCCAAAGGCTTCCTCCAAAGGGCTGCACATACGCGGCTGTGTCACCCCCATGTCACAATGCCAGCACCCGGCATCGCAGTGGGCACGAGGCCCCACGCAGGATCCAGAGGAGCAGCCTCCCGTGTCCACTGCCAGAGCTGGCCCGGGGGCAGCCCCAGCACATCTGACAGGAAGCACTTGAGGAGCTTCTGGAATCACAGGCCAGGGGCTGAGGGAAGAAAACCTTGCATGAGGCTGCTGGAGGTTCTCCGCTGCAAGACAATCTGCTGGCAGGGCCACCTTCCAAGCTCGGCTCATGGATGCAAATCCTTTTCAACTGGATAGCAGTGGCAAGACCAAGGCAATTCCTTCTTGAGGAGCACTGCAGAGCTCACCATCCTCATCTCCTAAAGAGCAATGCTCAGGAGTCGTAAGAGATAGGATGTCGAGGGCTTGCAAGGGCTTGCAGTGCTTTGGAACACCCACTGGTGTCCTACACAGGGACAGCAAGGATTCTTGCCCACAAGGTCCATCAGCTCAGAGGCACTTGGGCACTCTGGCAAGTCCGCGACATAGCTCCAGCTCAAGGGAGGATAGGGCTTGGGCAGCTCCTGGGAAGCATGAGCAGCCTGTGGGACAAGGAGCCAGGTCTGGCTCACATGCTCAGGGAACAGCCCATGGCCAGCACTGGGCTCAGCAAGGAACTTTTTCCCCCGGGGCACATTGGCACTGGTCCCCGGCGGTTTTTTGCCTTCCTCTGCAGTTCTCAGCACGGCCCCTTGCCACCATTTCTTTGGGCCATTTGGCCTGGGAGCCGGCTGCTCATGCTCCACCATGCTGGCAGCCGCAGCTGCCACTTCTCAGCTCTCCCTGCAGCTAACACAAGTGCCTGGCAGGGACCAGAGCGCTTCTCATGCATCCCTGCCCAAGAAGCACAGCAGCCAAACAAGTTGTGGAAGGCAAAAAGTCTGCTCGTCTTTGCTACATGTCACGCTTTGGAAGAGATGCCACGGTACCACTCACCTCTTCTTCCTCTTCTTCCTCTTCTTCTTCTTCTTCTTCTTCCTCTTTTGTGCATGGTCAGTCCCACAACTCCTTGTCAAGGTTCTCCCTCTGCAGGAACCGCGGACAGCTTGGCCTCTATTCCTGCTGCTGCTCTCTGCAGCTCTGGGACTTGCCTTTGCCAGCCTGCAAGGGATCTTTTCTCAGGCTAAACTGAAGAATGCCTCAGCCTACTCCTGGCTACACTTGGCCTTGAGCTAATGCTTGTGAGCCTGGGTTCTGAAACAGAGTCACAAAGGGAAAAAAAATGACACGAAGAAACATCACATGAATTAACATAAAATCAAGAAAATTAATAAATTAACAACAAAATCAAATACAATTCATTGTGTTATGTGTCCTTGACATTGATTTTGGAACTGAAAACCCTCTGTCCTTTCAGGCAAACAGTCTCTTAGATATTGGACTGGCGAACAGGAGAGAAGAGGAGAGGAGAGGAGAGGAGAGGAGAGGAGAGGAGAGGAGAGGAGAGGAGAGGAGAGGAGAGGAGAGGAGAGGAGAGGAGAGGAGAGGAGAGCAGTTCTGCTCTGTCAGGCCTGCAGTTCTGCGTGACAAGCCCTGAGCGAGCCCTGAGGACTCCATACGTGATACTACAGGCAGTATTGCTACTGGAAGTAAGGCTGCACTGGCAACAAATCCACACTGTCTTTTTGCAAAAAAGGGACTCTGTTAGGTTGCTTACTCCCCTATTTTGTAGGTACAGGGACTGATTTGGAGCCAGCACCCCAAAGGCTTCCTCCAAAGGGCTGCACATACGCGGCTGTGTCACCCCCATGTCACAATGCCAGCACCCGGCAACGCAGTGGTCACCAGGCCCCACGCAGGATCCAGAGGAGCAGCCTCCCGTGTCCACTGCCAGAGCTGGCCCGGGGGCAGCCCCAGCACATCTGACAGGAAGCACTTGAGGAGCTGCTGGAATCACAGGCCAGGGGCTGAGGGAAGAAAACCTTGCATGAGGCTGCTGGAGGTTCTCCGCTGCAAGACAATCTGCTGGCAGGGCCACCTTCCAAGCTCGGCTCATGGATGCAAATCCTTTTCAACTGGATAGCAGTGGCAAGACCAAGGCAATTCCTTCTTGAGGAGCACTGCACAGCTCACCATCCTCATCTCCTACAGAGCAACGCTCAGGAGCCGTAAGAGATAGGATGTTGAGGGCTTGCAAGGGCTTGCAAGGGCTTGCAGTGCTTTGGAACACCCACTGGTGTCCTACACAAGGACAGCAAGGATTCTTGCCCACAAGGTCTATCAGCTCAGAGGCACTTGGGCACTCTGGCAAGTCCGCGACATAGCTCCAGCTCAAGGGAGGATAGGGCTTGGGCAGCTCCTGGGAAGCACGAGCAGCCTGTGGGACAAGGAGCCAGGTCTGGCTCACATGCTCAGGGAACAGCCCATGGCCAGCACTGGGCTCACAAAGGAACTTCTTCACCTGGGGCACGTTGGCACTGGTCCCCGGCGGTTTTTTGCCTTCCTCTGCAGTTCTCAGCACGGCCCCTTGCCACCATTTCTTTGGGCCATTTGGCCTGGGAGCCAGCTGCTCATGCTCCACCATGCTGGCAGCCGCAGCTGCCACTTCTCAGCTCTCCCTGCAGCTAACACAAGCGCCTGGCAGGGACCAGAGCGCTTCTCATGCATCCCTGCCCAAGAAGCACAGCAGCCAAACAAGTTGTGGAAGGCAAAAAGTCTGCTCGTCATCGCTACATGTCACGCTTTGGAAGAGATGCCACGGTACCACTCACCTCTTCTTCCTCTTCTTCCTCTTCTTCTACTTCTTCTTCCTCTTTTGTGCATGGTCAGTCCCACAACTCCTTGTCAAGGTTCTCCCTCTGCAGGAACCGCGGACAGCTTGGCCTCTATTCCTGCTGCTGCTCTCTGCAGCTCTGGGACTTGCCTTTGCCAGCCTGCAAGGGATCTTTTCTCATGCTAAACTGAAGAATGCCTCAGCCTACTCCTGGCTACACTTGGGCTTGAGCTAATGCTTGTGAGCCTGGGTTCTGAAACAGAGTCACAAAGGGAAAAAAAATAACATGAAATAACATAACATGAATTAACATAAAATCAAGAAAATTTATAAATTAACAACAAAATAAAATAAAATTCATTGTGTTATGTGTCCTTGACATTGATTTTGGAACTGAAAACCCTCTGTCCTTTCAGGCAAACAGTCTCTTAGATATTGGACTGGCGGACAGGAGAGGAGAGGAGAGGAAAGGAGAGGAGAGGAGAGGAGAGGAGAGGAGAGGAGAGGAGAGGAGAGGAGAGGAGAGGAGAGGAGAGTAGTTCTGCTCTGTCAGGCCTGCAGTTCTGCGTGACAAGCCCTGAGCGAGCCCTGAGGCCTCCATGCATGATACTACAGGCAGTATTGCTACTGGAAGGAAGGCTGCACTGGCAACAAATCCACACTGTCTTTTTGCAAAAAAGGGATTCTATTAGGTTGCTTACTCCCCTATTTTGTAGGTACAGGGACTGATTTGGAGCCAGCACCCCAAAGGCTTCCTCCAAAGGGCTGCACATATGCGGCTGTGTCACCCCCATGTCACAATGCCAGCACCCAGCAACGCAGTGGTCGCCAGGCCCCACGCAGGATCCAGAGGAGCAGCCTCCCGTGTCCACTGCCAGAGCTGGCCCGGGGGCAGCCCCAGCACATCTGACAGGAAGCACTTGAGGAGCTGCTGGAATCACAGGCCAGGGGCTGAGGGAAGAAAACCTTGCATGAGGCTGCTGGAGGTTCTCCGCTGCAAGACAATCTGCTGGCAGGGCCACCTTCCAAGCTCGGCTCATGGATGAAAATCCTTTTCAACTGGATAGCAGTGGCAAGACCAAGGCAATTCCTTCTTGAGGAGCACTGCACAGCTCACCATCCTCATCTCCTACACAGCAATGCTCAGGAGTCGTAAGAGATAGGATGTCGAGGGCTTGCAAGGGCTTGCAGTGCTTTGGAACACCCACTGGTGTCCTACACAGGGACAGCAAGGATTCTTGCCCACAAGGTCCATCAGCTCAGAGGCACTTGGGCACTCTGGCAAGTCCGCGACATAGCTCCAGCTCAAGGGAGGATAGGGCTTGGGCAGCTCCTGGGAAGCATGAGCAGCCTGTGGGACAAGGAGCCAGGTCTGGCTCACATGCTCAGGGAACAGCCCATGGCCAGCACTGGGCTCAGCAAGGAACTTTTTCCCCCGGGGCACATTGGCACTGGTCCCCGGCGGTTTTTTGCCTTCCTCTGCAGTTCTCAGCACCGCCCCTTGCCACCATTTCTTTGGGCCATTTGGCCTGGGAGCCGGCTGCTCATGCTCCACCATGCTGGCAGCCGCAGCTGCCACTTCTCAGCTCTCCCTGCAGGTAACACAAGCGCCTGGCAGGGACCAGAGCGCTTCTCATGCATCCCTGACCAAGAAGCACAGCAGCCAAACAAGTTGTGGAAGGCAAAAAGTCTGCTCGTCTTTGCTACATGTCACGCTTTGGAAGAGATGCCACGGTACCACTCACCTCTTCTTCCTCTTCTTCCTCTTCTTCTTCTTCTTCTTCTTCCTCCTCTTTTGTGCATGGTCAGTCCCACAACTCCTTGTCAAGGTTCTCCCTCTGCAGGAACCGCGGACAGCTTGGCCTCTATTCCTGCTGCTGCTCTCTGCAGCTCTGGGACTTGCCTTTGCCAGCCTGCAAGGGATCTTTTCTCAGGCTAAACTGAAGAATGCCTCAGCCTACTCCTGGCTACACTTGGGCTTGAGCTAATGCTTGTGAGCCTGGGTTCTGAAACAGAGTCACAAAGGGAAAAAAAATGACACGAAGAAACATCACGTGAATTAACATAAAATCAAGAAAATTAATAAATTAACAACAAAATAAAATAAAATTCATTGTGTTCTGTGTCCTTGACATTGATTTTGGAACTGAAAACCCTCTGTCCTTTCAGGCAAACAGTCTCTTAGATATTGGACTGGCGAACAGGAGAGAAGAGGAGAGGAGAGGAGAGGAGAGGAGAGGAGAGGAGAGGAGAGGAGAGGAGAGGAGAGGAGAGGAGAGGAGAGGAGAGGAGAGCAGTTCTGCTCTGTCAGGCCTGCAGTTCTGCGTGACAAGCCCTGAGCGAGCCCTGAGGCCTCCATACGTGATACTACAGGCAGTATTGCTACTGGAAGGAAGGCTGCACTGGCAACAAATCCACACTGTCTTTTTGCAAAAAAGGGACTCTGTTAGGTTGCTTACTCCCCTATTTTGTAGGTACAGGGACTGATTTGGAGCCAGCACCCCAAAGGCTTCCTCCAAAGGGCTGCACATATGCGGCTGTGTCACCCCCATGTCACAATGCCAGCACCCGGCAACGCAGTGGTCACCAGGCCCCACGCAGGATCCAGAGGAGCAGCCTCCCGTGTCCACTGCCAGAGCTGGCCCGGGGGCAGCCCCAGCACATCTGACAGGAAGCACTTGAGGAGCTGCTGGAATCACAGGCCAGGGGCTGAGGGAAGAAAACCTTGCAGGAGGCTGCTGGAGGTTCTCCGCTGCAAGACAATCTGCTGGCAGGGCCACCTTCCAAGCTCGGCTCATGGATGCAAATCCTTTTCAACTGGATAGCAGTGGCAAGACCAAGGCAATTCCTTCTTGAGGAGCACTGCACAGCTCACCATCCTCATCTCCTACAGAGCAACGCTCAGGAGCCGTAAGAGATAGGATGTTGAGGGCTTGCAAGGGCTTGCAAGGGCTTGCAGTGCTTTGGAACACCCACTGGTGTCCTACACAGGGACAGCAAGGATTCTTGCCCACAAGGTCTATCAGCTCAGAGGCACTTGGGCACTCTGGCAAGTCCGCCAGATAGCTCCAGCTCAAGGGAGGATAGGGCTTGGGCAGCTCCTGGGAAGCATGAGCAGCCTGTGGGACAAGGAGCCAGGTCTGGCTCACATGCTCAGGGAACAGCCCATGGCCAGCACTGGGCTCACAAAGGAACTTCTTCACCTGGGGCACGTTGGCACTGGTCCCCGGCGGTTTTTTGCCTTCCTCTGCAGTTCTCAGCACGGCCCCTTGCCACCATTTCTTTGGGCCATTTGGCCTGGGAGCCAGCTGCTCATGCTCCACCATGCTGGCAGCCGCAGCTGCCACTTCTCAGCTCTCCCTGCAGGTAACACAAGCGCCTGGCAGGGACCAGAGCGCTTCTCATGCATCCCTGCCCAAGAAGCACAGCAGCCAAACAAGTTGTGGAAGGCAAAAAGTCTGCTCGTCATCGCTACATGTCACGCTTTGGAAGAGATGCCACGGTACCACTCACCTCTTCTTCCTCTTCTTCCTCTTATTCTTCTTCTTCTTCCTCTTTTGTGCATGGTCAGTCCCACAACTCCTTGTCAAGGTTCTCCCTCTGCAGGAACCGCGGACAGCTTGGCCTCTGTTCCTGCTGCTGCTCTCTGCAGCTCTGGGACTTGCCTTTGCCAGCCTGCAAGGGATCTTTTCTCAGGCTAAACTGAAGAATGCCTCAGCCTACTCCTGGCTACACTTGGGCTTGAGCTAATGCTTGTGAGCCTGGCTTCTGAAACAGAGTCACAAAGGGAAAAAAAATGACACGAAGAAACATCACATGAATTAACATAAAATCAAGAAAATTAATAAATTAACAACAAAATAAAATAAAATTCATTGTGTTATGTGTCCTTGACATTGATTTTGGAACTGAAAACCCTCTGTCCTTTCAGGCAAACAGTCTCTTAGATATTGGACTGGCGAACAGGAGAGAAGAGGAGAGGAGAGGAGAGGAGAGGAGAGGAGAGGAGAGGAGAGGAGAGGAGAGCAGTTCTGCTCTGTCAGGCCTGCAGTTCTGCATGACAAGCCCTGAGCGAGCCCTGAGGCCTCCATGCGTGATACTACAGGCAGTATTGCTACTGGAAGGAAGGCTGCACTGGCAACAAATCCACACTGTCTTTTTGCAAAAAAGGGACTCTATTAGGTTGCTTACTCCCCTATTTTGTAGGTACAGGGACTGATTTGGAGCCAGCACCCCAAAGGCTTCCTCCAAAGGGCTGCACATATGCGGCTGTGTCACCCCCATGTCACAATGCCAGCACCCAGCAACGCAGTGGTCGCCAGGCCCCACGCAGGATCCAGAGGAGCAGCCTCCCATGTCCACTGCCAGAGCTGGCCCGGGGGCAGCCCCAGCACATCTGACAGGAAGCACTTGAGGAGCTGCTGGAATCACAGGCCAGGGGCTGAGGGAAGAAAACCTTGCATGAGGCTGCTGGAGGTTCTCCGCTGCAAGACAATCTGCTGGCAGGGCCACCTTCCAAGCTCGGCTCATGGATGCAAATCCTTTTCAACTGGATAGCAGTGGCAAGACCAAGGCAATTCCTTCTTGAGGAGCACTGCACAGCTCACCATCCTCATCTCCTACAGAGCAACGCTCAGGAGCCGTAAGAGATAGGATGTCGAGGGCTTGCAAGGGCTTGCAAGGGCTTGCAGTGCTTTGGAACACCCACTGGTGTCCTACACAGGGACAGCAAGGATTCTTGCCCACAAGGTCTATCAGCTCAGAGGCACTTGAGCACTCTGGCAAGTCCGCCAGATAGCTCCAGCTCAAGGGAGGATAGGGCTTGGGCAGCTCCTGGGAAGCATGAGCAGCCTGTGGGACAAGGAGCCAGGTCTGGCTCACATGCTCAGGGAACAGCCCATGGCCAGCACTGGGCTCACAAAGGAACTTTTTCCCCTGGGGCACATTGGCACTGGTCCCCGGCGGTTTTTTGCCTTCCTCTGCAGTTCTCAGCACGGCCCCTTGCCACCATTTCTTTGGGCCATTTGGCCTGGGAGCTGGCTGCTCATGCTCCACCATGCTGGCAGCCGCAGCTGCCACTTCTCAGCTCTCCCTGCAGCTAACACAAGCGCCTGGCAGGGACCAGAGCGCTTCTCATGCATCCCTGGCCAAGAAGCACAGCAGCCAAACAAGTTGTGGAAGGCAAAAAGTCTGCTCGTCATCGCTACATGTCACGCTTTGGAAGAGATCACAGAATCACAGAATCACAGAATGTTAGGGATTGGAAGGGACCTCGAAAGATCATCTAGTCCATTCCCCCTGCCAGAGCAGGAACACCTAGGTGAGGTTACACAGGAAGGCGTCCAGGCGGGTTTTGAATGTCTCCAGAGAAGGAGAATCCACAACCCCCCTGGGCAGCCTGTTCCAGTGTTCCGTCACCCTCACTGAGAAGAAGTTTCTTCTCACATTTAAGTGGAACCTCTTGTGTTCCAGCTTGAACCCATTACCCCTTGTCTTACTGTTGGTTGTCACCGAGAAGAGCCTGGCTCCATCCTCGTGACACCCACCCTTTATATATTTATAAACATTGACGAGGTCACCCCTCAGTCTCCTCTTCTCCAAGCTAAAGAGACCCAGCTCCCTCAGCCTTTCCTCATAAGGGAGATGCTCCACTCCCTTCATCATCTTTGTGGCCCTGCGCTGGACTCTCTCCAGCAGTTCCCTGTCCTTCTTGAACTGAGGGGCCCAGAACTGGACACAATATTCCAGATGAGGTCTCACCAGGGCAGAGTAGAGGGGAAGGAGAACCTCTCTGGACCTACTAACCACTCCCCTTCTAATACACCCCAGGATGCCATTGGCCTTCTTGGCCACAAGGGCACAGTGCTGGCTCATGGTCATCCTGCTGTCCACCAGGACCCCCAGGTCCCTTTCCCCTACACTGCTCTCTAATAGGTCATTCCCCAACCTGTAGTGGAACCTGGGGTTGTTCCTGCCCAGATGCAAGACTCTACATTTCCCCTTGTTATATTTCATTAAATTTTTCCCCGCCCAACTCTCCAGCCTGTCCAGATCTCGCTGGATGGCAGCACAGCCCTCTGGCGTGTCAGCCACTCCTCCCAGCTTGGTGTCATCAGCAAACTTACTGATAGTACACTCAATTCCCTCATCCAAGTCATTGATGAATATATTGAACAGTATTGGTCCCAGAACTGACCCTTGAGGCACTCCACTAGATACAGGCCTCCAACCAGACTCCGCCCCATTGATCACAACTCTCTGGCTTCTCTCCTTCAGCCAGTTTGCAGTCCACCTCACTACCCGATCATCCAGTCCACACTTCCTCAGTTTTGCCGTGAGGATGCTGTGGGAGACGGTGTCAAATGCTTTGCTGAAGTCAAGGTAGACCACATCCACTGCTCTGCCATCGTCAATCCACCTTGTTACGTCTTCATAAAAGGCTATGAGGTTGGTCAAACACGACTTCCCCTTGGTGAAGCCATGTTGACTGTCCCTGATGACCCTCTTATCCTTGATATGTCTTAAGATGGCACCAAGGATAAGGTGTTCCATCACTTTCCCAGGGATGGAGGTGAGGCTGACCGGTCTATAGTTGCCCGGGTCCTCCTTCTTGCCCTTTTTGAAGACCGGAGTGACATTTGCTTTCCTCCAGTCCTCAGGCACCTCTCCCGTTTCCCAAGACTTGGCAAAGATGATGGAGAGCGGTCCAGCAATGACTTCAGCCAGCTCCCTCAGCACCCGCGGGTGCATCCCATCTGGACCCATGGATTTATGGATGTCCAGATTGCTTAATTGCTCCCTAACCCAGTCCTCATCAACTGAGGCAGACTCCTCCATTGCCCTGCCTTCCTCTGGGGCCTCAGGGGTACGGGGCTCCTCAGGACAGCCTCCGGCAGAGTAGACAGAGACAAAGAAGGCATTCAGTAATTCTGCCTTCTCTGTATCTTCTGTCACCAGGGCACCCACCCCGTTCATCAGTGGGCCTACATTGCCTCTGGTGTTAGTTTTATCTGCCGTGTATTTGAAGAACCTCTTCCTGTTGTCCTTGACCCCTCTCGCCAGGTTTAACTCTAAGGAGGCCTTAGCTTTCCTAGTTGCCTCCCTACATCCTCTGACAACAGCCTTATATTCTTCCCAAGTGGCCAGCCCCTCCTTCCATGATTTGTAAACCCTCCTCTTCCACTTGAGCTTACGATGCCACGGTACCACTCACCTCTTCTTCCTCTTCTTCCTCTTCTTCTTCTTCTTCTTCTTCTTCTTCTTCTTCTTCTTCTTCTTCTTCTTCTTCTTCTTCTTCTTCTTCTTCTTCTTCCTCTTTTGTGCATGGTCAGTCCCACAACTCCTTGTCAAGGTTCTCCCTCTGCAGGAACCGCGGACAGCTTGGCCTCTGTTCCTGCTGCTGCTCTCTGCAGCTCTGGGACTTGCCTTTGCCAGCCTGCAAGGGATCTTTTCTCAGGCTAAACTGAAGAATGCCTCAGCCTACTCCTGGCTACACTTGGGCTTGAGCTAATGCTTGTGAGCCTGGGTTCTGAAACAGAGTCACAAAGGGAAAAAAAATGACACGAAGAAACATCACATGAATTAACATAAAATCAAGAAAATTAATAAATTAACAACAAAATAAAATAAAATTCATTGTGTTCTGTGTCCTTGACATTGATTTTGGAACTGAAAACCCTCTGTCCTTTCAGGCAAACAGTCTCTTAGATATTGGACTGGCGAACAGGAGAGAAGAGGAGAGGAGAGGAGAGGAGAGGAGAGGAGAGGAGAGCAGTTCTGCTCTGTCAGGCCTGCAGTTCTGCGTGACAAGCCCTGAGCGAGCCCTGAGGCCTCCATACGTGATACTACAGGCAGTATTGCTACTGGAAGGAAGGCTGCACTGGCAACAAATCCACACTGTCTTTTTGCAAAAAAGGGACTCTGTTAGGTTGCTTACTCCCCTATTTTGTAGGTACAGGGACTGATTTGGAGCCAGCACCCCAAAGGCTTCCTCCAAAGGGCTGCACATACGCGGCTGTGTCACCCCCATGTCACAATGCCAGCACCCGGCAACGCAGTGGGCACGAGGCCCCACGCAGGATCCAGAGGAGCAGCCTCCCGTGTCCACTGCCAGAGCTGGCCCGGGGGCAGCCCCAGCACATCTGACAGGAAGCACTTGAGGAGCTGCTGGAATCACAGGCCAGGGGCTGAGGGAAGAAAACCTTGCATGAGGCTGCTGGAGGTTCTCCGCTGCAAGACAATCTGCTGGCAGGGCCACCTTCCAAGCTCGGCTCATGGATGCAAATCCTTTTCAACTGGATAGCAGTGGCAAGACCAAGGCAATTCCTTCTTGAGGAGCACTGCACAGCTCACCATCCTCATCTCCTACAGAGCAACGCTCAGGAGCCGTAAGAGATAGGATGTTGAGGGCTTGCAAGGGCTTGCAAGGGCTTGCAGTGCTTTGGAACACCCACTGGTGTCCTACACAGGGACAGCAAGGATTCTTGCCCACAAGGTCTATCAGCTCAGAGGCACTTGGGCACTCTGGCAAGTCCGCCAGATAGCTCCAGCTCAAGGGAGGATAGGGCTTGGGCAGCTCCTGGGAAGCATGAGCAGCCTGTGGGACAAGGAGCCAGGTCTGGCTCACATGCTCAGGGAACAGCCCATGGCCAGCACTGGGCTCACAAAGGAACTTCTTCACCTGGGGCACGTTGGCACTGGTCCCCGGCGGTTTTTTGCCTTCCTCTGCAGTTCTCAGCACGGCCCCTTGCCACCATTTCTTTGGGCCATTTGGCCTGGGAGCCAGCTGCTCATGCTCCACCATGCTGGCAGCCGCAGCTGCCACTTCTCAGCTCTCCCTGCAGCTAACACAAGCGCCTGGCAGGGACCAGAGCGCTTCTCATGCATCCCTGGCCAAGAAGCACAGCAGCCAAACAAGTTGTGGAAGGCAAAAAGTCTGCTCGTCATCGCTACATGTCACGCTTTGGAAGAGATCACAGAATCACAGAATCACAGAATGTTAGGGATTGGAAGGGACCTCGAAAGATCATCTAGTCCATTCCCCCTGCCAGAGCAGGAACACCTAGGTGAGGTTACACAGGAAGGCGTCCAGGCGGGTTTTGAATGTCTCCAGAGAAGGAGAATCCACAACCCCCCTGGGCAGCCTGTTCCAGTGTTCCGTCACCCTCACTGAGAAGAAGTTTCTTCTCACATTTAAGTGGAACCTCTTGTGTTCCAGCTTGAACCCATTACCCCTTGTCTTACTGTTGGTTGTCACCGAGAAGAGCCTGGCTCCATCCTCGTGACACCCACCCTTTATATATTTATAAACATTGACGAGGTCACCCCTCAGTCTCCTCTTCTCCAAGCTAAAGAGACCCAGCTCCCTCAGCCTTTCCTCATAAGGGAGATGCTCCACTCCCTTCATCATCTTTGTGGCCCTGCGCTGGACTCTCTCCAGCAGTTCCCTGTCCTTCTTGAACTGAGGGGCCCAGAACTGGACACAATATTCCAGATGAGGTCTCACCAGGGCAGAGTAGAGGGGAAGGAGAACCTCTCTGGACCTACTAACCACTCCCCTTCTAATACACCCCAGGATGCCATTGGCCTTCTTGGCCACAAGGGCACAGTGCTGGCTCATGGTCATCCTGCTGTCCACCAGGACCCCCAGGTCCCTTTCCCCTACACTGCTCTCTAATAGGTCATTCCCCAACCTGTAGTGGAACCTGGGGTTGTTCCTGCCCAGATGCAAGACTCTACATTTCCCCTTGTTATATTTCATTAAATTTTTCCCCGCCCAACTCTCCAGCCTGTCCAGATCGCGCTGGATGGCAGCACAGCCCTCTGGCGTGTCAGCCACTCCTCCCAGCTTGGTGTCATCAGCAAACTTACTGATAGTACACTCAATTCCCTCATCCAAGTCATTGATGAATATATTGAACAGTATTGGTCCCAGAACTGACCCTTGAGGCACTCCACTAGATACAGGCCTCCAACCAGACTCCGCCCCATTGATCACAACTCTCTGGCTTCTCTCCTTCAGCCAGTTTGCAGTCCACCTCACTACCCGATCATCCAGTCCACACTTCCTCAGTTTTGCCGTGAGGATGCTGTGGGAGACGGTGTCAAATGCTTTGCTGAAGTCAAGGTAGACCACATCCACTGCTCTGCCATCGTCAATCCACCTTGTTACGTCTTCATAAAAGGCTATGAGGTTGGTCAAACACGACTTCCCCTTGGTGAAGCCATGTTGACTGTCCCTGATGACCCTCTTATCCTTGATATGTCTTAAGATGGCACCAAGGATAAGGTGTTCCATCACTTTCCCAGGGATGGAGGTGAGGCTGACCGGTCTATAGTTGCCCGGGTCCTCCTTCTTGCCCTTTTTGAAGACCGGAGTGACATTTGCTTTCCTCCAGTCCTCAGGCACCTCTCCCGTTTCCCAAGACTTGGCAAAGATGATGGAGAGCGGTCCAGCAATGACTTCAGCCAGCTCCCTCAGCACCCGCGGGTGCATCCCATCTGGACCCATGGATTTATGGATGTCCAGATTGCTTAATTGCTCCCTAACCCAGTCCTCATCAACTGAGGCAGACTCCTCCATTGCCCTGCCTTCCTCTGGGGCCTCAGGGGTACGGGGCTCCTCAGGACAGCCTCCGGCAGAGTAGACAGAGACAAAGAAGGCATTCAGTAATTCTGCCTTCTCTGTATCTTCTGTCACCAGGGCACCCACCCCGTTCATCAGTGGGCCTACATTGCCTCTGGTGTTAGTTTTATCTGCCGTGTATTTGAAGAACCTCTTCCTGTTGTCCTTGACCCCTCTCGCCAGGTTTAACTCTAAGGAGGCCTTAGCTTTCCTAGTTGCCTCCCTACATCCTCTGACAACAGCCTTATATTCTTCCCAAGTGGCCAGCCCCTCCTTCCATGATTTGTAAACCCTCCTCTTCCACTTGAGCTTACGATGCCACGGTACCACTCACCTCTTCTTCCTCTTCTTCCTCTTCTTCCTCTTCTTCTTCTTCTTCTTCTTCTTCTTCTTCTTCTTCTTCTTCTTCTTCTTCTTCTTCCTCTTTTGTGCATGGTCAGTCCCACAACTCCTTGTCAAGGTTCTCCCTCTGCAGGAACCGCGGACAGCTTGGCCTCTGTTCCTGCTGCTGCTCTCTGCAGCTCTGGGACTTGCCTTTGCCAGCCTGCAAGGGATCTTTTCTCAGGCTAAACTGAAGAATGCCTCAGCCTACTCCTGGCTACACTTGGGCTTGAGCTAATGCTTGTGAGCCTGGGTTCTGAAACAGAGTCACAAAGGGAAAAAAAATGACACGAAGAAACATCACATGAATTAACATAAAATCAAGAAAATTAATAAATTAACAACAAAATAAAATAAAATTCATTGTGTTATGTGTCCTTGACATTGATTTTGGAACTGAAAACCCTCTGTCCTTTCAGGCAAACAGTCTCTTAGATATTGGACTGGCGAACAGGAGAGAAGAGGAGAGGAGAGGAGAGGAGAGGAGAGGAGAGGAGAGCAGTTCTGCTCTGTCAGGCCTGCAGTTCTGCGTGACAAGCCCTGAGCGAGCCCTGAGGCCTCCATACGTGATACTACAGGCAGTATTGCTACTGGAAGTAAGGCTGCACTGGCAACAAATCCACACTGTCTTTTTGCAAAAAAGGGACTCTGTTAGGTTGCTTACTCCCCTATTTTGTAGGTACAGGGACTGATTTGGAGCCAGCACCCCAAAGGCTTCCTCCAAAGGGCTGCACATACGCGGCTGTGTCACCCCCATGTCACAATGCCAGCACCCGGCAACGCAGTGGGCACCAGGCCCCACGCAGGATCCAGAGGAGCAGCCTCCCGTGTCCACTGCCAGAGCTGGCCCGGGGGCAGCCCCAGCACATCTGACAGGAAGCACTTGAGGAGCTGCTGGAATCACAGGCCAGGGGCTGAGGGAAGAAAACCTTGCATGAGGCTGCTGGAGGTTCTCCGCTGCAAGACAATCTGCTGGCAGGGCCACCTTCCAAGCTCGGCTCATGGATGCAAATCCTTTTCAACTGGATAGCAGTGGCAAGACCAAGGCAATTCCTTCTTGAGGAGCACTGCACAGCTCACCATCCTCATCTCCTACAGAGCAACGCTCAGGAGCCGTAAGAGATAGGATGTTGAGGGCTTGCAAGGGCTTGCAAGGGCTTGCAGTGCTTTGGAACACCCACTGGTGTCCTACACAGGGACAGCAAGGATTCTTGCCCACAAGGTCTATCAGCTCAGAGGCACTTGGGCACTCTGGCAAGTCCGCCAGATAGCTCCAGCTCAAGGGAGGATAGGGCTTGGGCAGCTCCTGGGAAGCATGAGCAGCCTGTGGGACAAGGAGCCAGGTCTGGCTCACATGCTCAGGGAACAGCCCATGGCCAGCACTGGGCTCACAAAGGAACTTCTTCACCTGGGGCACGTTGGCACTGGTCCCCGGCGGTTTTTTGCCTTCCTCTGCAGTTCTCAGCACGGCCCCTTGCCACCATTTCTTTGGGCCATTTGGCCTGGGAGCCAGCTGCTCATGCTCCACCATGCTGGCAGCCGCAGCTGCCACTTCTCAGCTCTCCCTGCAGCTAACACAAGCGCCTGGCAGGGACCAGAGCGCTTCTCATGCATCCCTGGCCAAGAAGCACAGCAGCCAAACAAGTTGTGGAAGGCAAAAAGTCTGCTCGTCATCGCTACATGTCACGCTTTGGAAGAGATCACAGAATCACAGAATCACAGAATGTTAGGGATTGGAAGGGACCTCGAAAGATCATCTAGTCCATTCCCCCTGCCAGAGCAGGAACACCTAGGTGAGGTTACACAGGAAGGCGTCCAGGCGGGTTTTGAATGTCTCCAGAGAAGGAGAATCCACAACCCCCCTGGGCAGCCTGTTCCAGTGTTCCGTCACCCTCACTGAGAAGAAGTTTCTTCTCACATTTAAGTGGAACCTCTTGTGTTCCAGCTTGAACCCATTACCCCTTGTCTTACTGTTGGTTGTCACCGAGAAGAGCCTGGCTCCATCCTCGTGACACCCACCCTTTATATATTTATAAACATTGACGAGGTCACCCCTCAGTCTCCTCTTCTCCAAGCTAAAGAGACCCAGCTCCCTCAGCCTTTCCTCATAAGGGAGATGCTCCACTCCCTTAATCATCTTTGTGGCCCTGCGCTGGACTCTCTCCAGCAGTTCCCTGTCCTTCTTGAACTGAGGGGCCCAGAACTGGACACAATATTCCAGATGAGGTCTCACCAGGGCAGAGTAGAGGGGAAGGAGAACCTCTCTGGACCTACTAACCACTCCCCTTCTAATACACCCCAGGATGCCATTGGCCTTCTTGGCCACAAGGGCACAGTGCTGGCTCATGGTCATCCTGCTGTCCACCAGGACCCCCAGGTCCCTTTCCCCTACACTGCTCTCTAATAGGTCATTCCCCAACCTGTAGTGGAACCTGGGGTTGTTCCTGCCCAGATGCAAGACTCTACATTTCCCCTTGTTATATTTCATTAAATTTTTCCCCGCCCAACTCTCCAGCCTGTCCAGATCTCGCTGGATGGCAGCACAGCCCTCTGGCGTGTCAGCCACTCCTCCCAGCTTGGTGTCATCAGCAAACTTACTGATAGTACACTCAATTCCCTCATCCAAGTCATTGATGAATATATTGAACAGTATTGGTCCCAGAACTGACCCTTGAGGCACTCCACTAGATACAGGCCTCCAACCAGACTCCGCCCCATTGATCACAACTCTCTGGCTTCTCTCCTTCAGCCAGTTTGCAGTCCACCTCACTACCCGATCATCCAGTCCACACTTCCTCAGTTTTGCCGTGAGGATGCTGTGGGAGACGGTGTCAAATGCTTTGCTGAAGTCAAGGTAGACCACATCCACTGCTCTGCCATCGTCAATCCACCTTGTTACGTCTTCATAAAAGGCTATGAGGTTGGTCAAACACGACTTCCCCTTGGTGAAGCCATGTTGACTGTCCCTGATGACCCTCTTATCCTTGATATGTCTTAAGATGGCACCAAGGATAAGGTGTTCCATCACTTTCCCAGGGATGGAGGTGAGGCTGACCGGTCTATAGTTGCCCGGGTCCTCCTTCTTGCCCTTTTTGAAGACCGGAGTGACATTTGCTTTCCTCCAGTCCTCAGGCACCTCTCCCGTTTCCCAAGACTTGGCAAAGATGATGGAGAGCGGTCCAGCAATGACTTCAGCCAGCTCCCTCAGCACCCGCGGGTGCATCCCATCTGGACCCATGGATTTATGGATGTCCAGATTGCTTAATTGCTCCCTAACCCAGTCCTCATCAACTGAGGCAGACTCCTCCATTGCCCTGCCTTCCTCTGGGGCCTCAGGGGTACGGGGCTCCTCAGGACAGCCTCCGGCAGAGTAGACAGAGACAAAGAAGGCATTCAGTAATTCTGCCTTCTCTGTATCTTCTGTCACCAGGGCACCCACCCCGTTCATCTGTGGGCCTACATTGCCTCTGGTGTTAGTTTTATCTGCCGTGTATTTGAAGAACCTCTTCCTGTTGTCCTTGACCCCTCTCGCCAGGTTTAACTCTAAGGAGGCCTTAGCTTTCCTAGTTGCCTCCCTACATCCTCTGACAACAGCCTTATATTCTTCCCAAGTGGCCAGCCCCTCCTTCCATGATTTGTAAACCCTCCTCTTCCACTTGAGCTTACGATGCCACGGTACCACTCACCTCTTCTTCCTCTTCTTCCTCTTCTTCCTCTTCTTCTTCTTCTTCTTCTTCTTCTTCTTCTTCTTCTTCTTCTTCTTCTTCTTCTTCTTCCTCTTTTGTGCATGGTCAGTCCCACAACTCCTTGTCAAGGTTCTCCCTCTGCAGGAACCGCGGACAGCTTGGCCTCTGTTCCTGCTGCTGCTCTCTGCAGCTCTGGGACTTGCCTTTGCCAGCCTGCAAGGGATCTTTTCTCAGGCTAAACTGAAGAATGCCTCAGCCTACTCCTGGCTACACTTGGGCTTGAGCTAATGCTTGTGAGCCTGGGTTCTGAAACAGAGTCACAAAGGGAAAAAAAATGACACGAAGAAACATCACATGAATTAACATAAAATCAAGAAAATTAATAAATTAACAACAAAATAAAATAAAATTCATTGTGTTATGTGTCCTTGACATTGATTTTGGAACTGAAAACCCTCTGTCCTTTCAGGCAAACAGTCTCTTAGATATTGGACTGGCGAACAGGAGAGAAGAGGAGAGGAGAGGAGAGGAGAGGAGAGGAGAGGAGAGGAGAGCAGTTCTGCTCTGTCAGGCCTGCAGTTCTGCGTGACAAGCCCTGAGCGAGCCCTGAGGCCTCCATACGTGATACTACAGGCAGTATTGCTACTGGAAGTAAGGCTGCACTGGCAACAAATCCACACTGTCTTTTTGCAAAAAAGGGACTCTGTTAGGTTGCTTACTCCCCTATTTTGTAGGTACAGGGACTGATTTGGAGCCAGCACCCCAAAGGCTTCCTCCAAAGGGCTGCACATACGCGGCTGTGTCACCCCCATGTCACAATGCCAGCACCCGGCAACGCAGTGGGCACCAGGCCCCACGCAGGATCCAGAGGAGCAGCCTCCCGTGTCCACTGCCAGAGCTGGCCCGGGGGCAGCCCCAGCACATCTGACAGGAAGCACTTGAGGAGCTGCTGGAATCACAGGCCAGGGGCTGAGGGAAGAAAACCTTGCATGAGGCTGCTGGAGGTTCTCCGCTGCAAGACAATCTGCTGGCAGGGCCACCTTCCAAGCTCGGCTCATGGATGCAAATCCTTTTCAACTGGATAGCAGTGGCAAGACCAAGGCAATTCCTTCTTGAGGAGCACTGCACAGCTCACCATCCTCATCTCCTACACAGCAACGCTCAGGAGCCGTAAGAGATAGGATGTCGAGGGCTTGCAAGGGCTTGCAAGGGCTTGCAGTGCTTTGGAACACCCACTGGTGTCCTACACAGGGACAGCAAGGATTCTTGCCCACAAGGTCTATCAGCTCAGAGGCACTTGGGCACTCTGGCAAGTCCGCGACATAGCTCCAGCTCAAGGGATTATAGGGCTTGGGCAGCTCCTGGGAAGCATGAGCAGCCTGTGGGACAAGGAGCCAGGTCTGGCTCACATGCTCAGGGAACAGCCCATGGCCAGCACTGGGCTCACAAAGGAACTTTTTCCCCCGGGGCACATTGGCACTGGTCCCCGGCGGTTTTTTACCTTCCTCTGCAGTTCTCAGCACGGCCCCTTGCCACCATTTCTTTGGGCCATTTGGCCTGGGAGCCGGCTGCTCATGCTCCACCATGCTGGCAGCCGCAGCTGCCACTTCTCAGCTCTCCCTGCAGCTAACACAAGCGCCTGGCAGGGACCAGAGCGCTTCTCATGCATCCCTGCCCAAGAAGCACAGCAGCCAAACAAGTTGTGGAAGGCAAAAAGTCTGCTCGTCATCGCTACATGTCACGCTTTGGAAGAGATGCCACGGTACCACACACCTCTTCTTCCTCTTCTTCCTCTTCTTCTTCTTCTTCCTCCTCTTTTGTGCATGGTCAGTCCCACAACTCCTTGTCAAGGTTCTCCCTCTGCAGGAACTGCGGACAGCTTAGCCTCTATTCCTGCTGCTGCTCTCTGCAGCTCTGGGACTTGCCTTTGCTAGCCTGCAAGGGATATTTTCTCAGGCTAAACTGAACAATGCCTCAGCCTACTCCTGGCTACACTTGGGCTTGAGCTAATGCTTGTGAGTCTGGGTTCTGAAACAGAGTCACAAAGGGAAAAAAAATGACACGAAGAAACATCACATGAATTAACATCAAATCAAGAAAATTAATAAATTAACAACAAAATAAAATAAAATTCATTGTGTTCTGTGTCCTTGAAATTGATTTTGGAACTGAAAACCCTCTGTCCTTTCAGGCAAACAGTCTCTTAGATATTGGACTGGCGGACAGAAGAGAAGAGGAGAGGAGAGGAGAGGAGAGGAGAGGAGAGGAGAGGAGAGCAGTTCTGCTCTGTCAGGCCTGCAGTTCTGCGTGACAAGCCCTGAGCGAGCCCTGAGGCCTCCATACATGAGACTACAGGCAGTATTGCTACTGGAAGGAAGGCTGCACTGGCAACAAATCCACACTGTCTTTTTGCAAAAAAGGGACTCTATGAGGTTGCTTACTCCCCTATTTTGTAGCTACAGGGACTGATATGGAGCCAGCACCCCAAAGGCTTCCTCCAAAGGGCTGCACATACGCGGCTGTGTCACCCCCATGTCACAATGCCAGCACCCGGCATCGCAGTGGGCACGAGGCCCCACGCAGGATCCAGAGGAGCAGCCTCCCGTGTCCACTGCCAGAGCTGGCCCGGGGGCAGCCCCAGCACATCTGACAGGAAGCACTTGAGGAGCTGCTGGAATCACAGGCCAGGGGCTGAGGGAAGAAAACCTTGCATGAGGCTGCTGGAGGTTCTCCGCTGCAAGACAATCTGCTGGCAGGGCCACCTTCCAAGCTCGGCTCATGGATGCAAATCCTTTTCAACTGGATAGCAGTGGCAAGACCAAGGCAATTCCTTCTTGAGGAGCACTGCAGAGCTCACCATCCTCATCTCCTAAAGAGCAATGCTCAGGAGTCGTAAGAGATAGGATGTCGAGGGCTTGCAAGGGCTTGCAGTGCTTTGGAACACCCACTGGTGTCCTACACAGGGACAGCAAGGATTCTTGCCCACAAGGTCCATCAGCTCAGAGGCACTTGGGCACTCTGGCAAGTCCGCGACATAGCTCCAGCTCAAGGGAGGATAGGGCTTGGGCAGCTCCTGGGAAGCATGAGCAGCCTGTGGGACAAGGAGCCAGGTCTGGCTCACATGCTCAGGGAACAGCCCATGGCCAGCACTGGGCTCAGCAAGGAACTTTTTCCCCCGGGGCACATTGGCACTGGTCCCCGGCGGTTTTTTGCCTTCCTCTGCAGTTCTCAGCACGGCCCCTTGCCACCATTTCTTTGGGCCATTTGGCCTGGGAGCCGGCTGCTCATGCTCCACCATGCTGGCAGCCGCAGCTGCCACTTCTCAGCTCTCCCTGCAGCTAACACAAGTGCCTGGCAGGGACCAGAGCGCTTCTCATGCATCCCTGCCCAAGAAGCACAGCAGCCAAACAAGTTGTGGAAGGCAAAAAGTCTGCTCGTCATCGCTACATGTCACGCTTTGGAAGAGATGCCACGGTACCACTCACCTCTTCTTCCTCTTCTTCCTCTTCTTCTTCTTCTTCTTCTTCTTCCTCTTTTGTGCATGGTCAGTCCCACAACTCCTTGTCAAGGTTCTCCCTCTGCAGGAACCGCGGACAGCTTGGCCTCTATTCCTGCTGCTGCTCTCTGCAGCTCTGGGACTTGCCTTTGCCAGCCTGCAAGGGATCTTTTCTCAGGCTAAACTGAAGAATGCCTCAGCCTACTCCTGGCTACACTTGGCCTTGAGCTAATGCTTGTGAGCCTGGGTTCTGAAACAGAGTCACAAAGGGAAAAAAAATGACACGAAGAAACATCACATGAATTAACATAAAATCAAGAAAATTAATAAATTAACAACAAAATAAAATAAAATTCATTGTGTTCTGTGTCCTTGACATTGATTTTGGAACTGAAAACCCTCTGTCCTTTCAGGCAAACAGTCTCTTAGATATTGGACTGGCGAACAGGAGAGAAGAGGAGAGGAGAGGAGAGGAGGGGAGAGGAGAGGAGAGGAGAGGAGAGGAGAGGAGAGGAGAGGAGAGGAGAGGAGAGCAGTTCTGCTCTGTCAGGCCTGCAGTTCTGCGTGACAAGCCCTGAGCGAGCCCTGAGGCCTCCATACGTGATACTACAGGCAGTATTGCTACTGGAAGTAAGGCTGCACTGGCAACAAATCCACACTGTCTTTTTGCAAAAAAGGGACTCTGTTAGGTTGCTTACTCCCCTATTTTGTAGGTACAGGGACTGATTTGGAGCCAGCACCCCAAAGGCTTCCTCCAAAGGGCTGCACATACGCGGCTGTGTCACCCCCATGTCACAATGCCAGCACCCGGCAACGCAGTGGTCACCAGGCCCCACGCAGGATCCAGAGGAGCAGCCTCCCGTGTCCACTGCCAGAGCTGGCCCGGGGGCAGCCCCAGCACATCTGACAGGAAGCACTTGAGGAGCTGCTGGAATCACAGGCCAGGGGCTGAGGGAAGAAAACCTTGCATGAGGCTGCTGGAGGTTCTCCGCTGCAAGACAATCTGCTGGCAGGGCCACCTTCCAAGCTCGGCTCATGGATGCAAATCCTTTTCAACTGGATAGCAGTGGCAAGACCAAGGCAATTCCTTCTTGAGGAGCACTGCACAGCTCACCATCCTCATCTCCTACAGAGCAACGCTCAGGAGCCGTAAGAGATAGGATGTTGAGGGCTTGCAAGGGCTTGCAAGGGCTTGCAGTGCTTTGGAACACCCACTGGTGTCCTACACAAGGACAGCAAGGATTCTTGCCCACAAGGTCTATCAGCTCAGAGGCACTTGGGCACTCTGGCAAGTCCGCGACATAGCTCCAGCTCAAGGGAGGATAGGGCTTGGGCAGCTCCTGGGAAGCATGAGCAGCCTGTGGGACAAGGAGCCAGGTCTGGCTCACATGCTCAGGGAACAGCCCATGGCCAGCACTGGGCTCACAAAGGAACTTCTTCACCTGGGGCACGTTGGCACTGGTCCCCGGCGGTTTTTTGCCTTCCTCTGCAGTTCTCAGCACCGCCCCTTGCCACCATTTCTTTGGGCCATTTGGCCTGGGAGCCAGCTGCTCATGCTCCACCATGCTGGCAGCCGCAGCTGCCACTTCTCAGCTCTCCCTGCAGCTAACACAAGCGCCTGGCAGGGACCAGAGCGCTTCTCATGCATCCCTGGCCAAGAAGCACAGCAGCCAAACAAGTTGTGGAAGGCAAAAAGTCTGCTCGTCATCGCTACATGTCACGCTTTGGAAGAGATGCCACGGTACCACTCACCTCTTCTTCCTCTTCTTCCTCTTCTTCTTCTTCTTCTTCCTCTTTTGTGCATGGTCAGTCCCACAACTCCTTGTCAAGGTTCTCCCTCTGCAGGAACCGCGGACAGCTTGGCCTCTGTTCCTGCTGCTGCTCTCTGCAGCTCTGGGACTTGCCTTTGCCAGCCTGCAAGGGATCTTTTCTCATGCTAAACTGAAGAATGCCTCAGCCTACTCCTGGCTACACTTGGGCTTGAGCTAATGCTTGTGAGCCTGGGTTCTGAAACAGAGTCACAAAGGGAAAAAAAATGACACGAAGAAACATCACATGAATTAACATGAAATCAAGAAAATTAATAAATTAACAACAAAATAAAATAAAATTCATTGTGTTATGTGTCCTTGACATTGATTTTGGAACTGAAAACCCTCTGTCCTTTCAGGCAAACAGTCTCTTAGATATTGGACTGGCGGACAGGAGAGGAGAGGAGAGGAGAGGAGAGGAGAGGAGAGTAGTTCTGCTCTGTCAGGCCTGCAGTTCTGCGTGACAAGCCCTGAGCGAGCCCTGAGGCCTCCATGCATGATACTACAGGCAGTATTGCTACTGGAAGGAAGGCTGCACTGGCAACAAATCCACACTGTCTTTTTGCAAAAAAGGGATTCTATTAGGTTGCTTACTCCCCTATTTTGTAGGTACAGGGACTGATTTGGAGCCAGCACCCCAAAGGCTTCCTCCAAAGGGCTGCACATACGCGGCTGTGTCACCCCCATGTCACAATGCCAGCACCCGGCAACGCAGTGGTCACCAGGCCCCACGCAGGATCCAGAGGAGCAGCCTCCCGTGTCCACTGCCAGAGCTGGCCCGGGGGCAGCCCCAGCACATCTGACAGGAAGCACTTGAGGAGCTGCTGGAATCACAGGCCAGGGGCTGAGGGAAGAAAACCTTGCATGAGGCTGCTGGAGGTTCTCCGCTGCAAGACAATCTGCTGGCAGGGCCACCTTCCAAGCTCGGCTCATGGATGAAAATCCTTTTCAACTGGATAGCAGTGGCAAGACCAAGGCAATTCCTTCTTGAGGAGCACTGCACAGCTCACCATCCTCATCTCCTACACAGCAATGCTCAGGAGTCGTAAGAGATAGGATGTCGAGGGCTTGCAAGGGCTTGCAGTGCTTTGGAACACCCACTGGTGTCCTACACAGGGACAGCAAGGATTCTTGCCCACAAGGTCCATCAGCTCAGAGGCACTTGGGCACTCTGGCAAGTCCGCGACATAGCTCCAGCTCAAGGGAGGATAGGGCTTGGGCAGCTCCTGGGAAGCATGAGCAGCCTGTGGGACAAGGAGCCAGGTCTGGCTCACATGCTCAGGGAACAGCCCATGGCCAGCACTGGGCTCAGCAAGGAACTTTTTCCCCCGGGGCACATTGGCACTGGTCCCCGGCGGTTTTTTGCCTTCCTCTGCACTTCTCAGCACCGCCCCTTGCCACCATTTCTTTGGGCCATTTGGCCTGGGAGCCGGCTGCTCATGCTCCACCATGCTGGCAGCCGCAGCTGCCACTTCTCAGCTCTCCCTGCAGGTAACACAAGCGCCTGGCAGGGACCAGAGCGCTTCTCATGCATCCCTGACCAAGAAGCACAGCAGCCAAACAAGTTGTGGAAGGCAAAAAGTCTGCTCGTCTTTGCTACATGTCACGCTTTGGAAGAGATGCCACGGTACCACTCACCTCTTCTTCCTCTTCTTCCTCTTCTTCTTCTTCTTCTTCTTCCTCCTCTTTTGTGCATGGTCAGTCCCACAACTCCTTGTCAAGGTTCTCCCTCTGCAGGAACCGCGGACAGCTTGGCCTCTATTCCTGCTGCTGCTCTCTGCAGCTCTGGGACTTGCCTTTGCCAGCCTGCAAGGGATCTTTTCTCAGGCTAAACTGAAGAATGCCTCAGCCTACTCCTGGCTACACTTGGGCTTGAGCTAATGCTTGTGAGCCTGGGTTCTGAAACAGAGTCACAAAGGGAAAAAAAATGACACGAAGAAACATCACGTGAATTAACATAAAATCAAGAAAATTTATAAATTAACAACAAAATAAAATAAAATTCATTGTGTTATGTGTCCTTGACATTGATTTTGGAACTGAAAACCCTCTGTCCTTTCAGGCAAACAGTCTCTTAGATATTGGACTGGCGGACAGGAGAGGAGAGGAGAGGAAAGGAGAGGAGAGGAGAGGAGAGGAGAGGAGAGGAGAGGAGAGGAGAGGAGAGGAGAGGAGAGGAGAGGAGAGTAGTTCTGCTCTGTCAGGCCTGCAGTTCTGCGTGACAAGCCCTGAGCGAGCCCTGAGGCCTCCATGCGTGATACTACAGGCAGTATTGCTACTGGAAGGAAGGCTGCACTGGCAACAAATCCACACTGTCTTTTTGCAAAAAAGGGACTCTATTAGGTTGCTTACTCCCCTATTTTGTAGGTACAGGGACTGATTTGGAGCCAGCACCCCAAAGGCTTCCTCCAAAGGGCTGCACATATGCGGCTGTGTCACCCCCATGTCACAATGCCAGCACCCGGCAACGCAGTGGTCACCAGGCCCCACGCAGGATCCAGAGGAGCAGCCTCCCATGTCCACTGCCAGAGCTGGCCCGGGGGCAGCCCCAGCACATCTGACAGGAAGCACTTGAGGAGCTGCTGGAATCACAGGCCAGGGGCTGAGGGAAGAAAACCTTGCATGAGGCTGCTGGAGGTTCTCCGCTGCAAGACAATCTGCTGGCAGGGCCACCTTCCAAGCTCGGCTCATGGATGCAAATCCTTTTCAACTGGATAGCAGTGGCAAGACCAAGGCAATTCCTTCTTGAGGAGCACTGCACAGCTCACCATCCTCATCTCCTACAGAGCAACGCTCAGGAGCCGTAAGAGATAGGATGTCGAGGGCTTGCAAGGGCTTGCAAGGGCTTGCAGTGCTTTGGAACACCCACTGGTGTCCTACACAGGGACAGCAAGGATTCTTGCCCACAAGGTCTATCAGCTCAGAGGCACTTGAGCACTCTGGCAAGTCCGCCAGATAGCTCCAGCTCAAGGGAGGATAGGGCTTGGGCAGCTCCTGGGAAGCATGAGCAGCCTGTGGGACAAGGAGCCAGGTCTGGCTCACATGCTCAGGGAACAGCCCATGGCCAGCACTGGGCTCACAAAGGAACTTTTTCCCCTGGGGCACATTGGCACTGGTCCCCGGCGGTTTTTTGCCTTCCTCTGCAGTTCTCAGCACCGCCCCTTGCCACCATTTCTTTGGGCCATTTGGCCTGGGAGCTGGCTGCTCATGCTCCACCATGCTGGCAGCCGCAGCTGCCACTTCTCAGCTCTCCCTGCAGCTAACACAAGCGCCTGGCAGGGACCAGAGCGCTTCTCATGCATCCCTGGCCAAGAAGCACAGCAGCCAAACAAGTTGTGGAAGGCAAAAAGTCTGCTCGTCATCGCTACATGTCACGCTTTGGAAGAGATCACAGAATCACAGAATCACAGAATGTTAGGGATTGGAAGGGACCTCGAAAGATCATCTAGTCCATTCCCCCTGCCAGAGCAGGAACACCTAGGTGAGGTTACACAGGAAGGCGTCCAGGCGGGTTTTGAATGTCTCCAGAGAAGGAGAATCCACAACCCCCCTGGGCAGCCTGTTCCAGTGTTCCGTCACCCTCACTGAGAAGAAGTTTCTTCTCACATTTAAGTGGAACCTCTTGTGTTCCAGCTTGAACCCATTACCCCTTGTCTTACTGTTGGTTGTCACCGAGAAGAGCCTGGCTCCATCCTCGTGACACCCACCCTTTATATATTTATAAACATTGACGAGGTCACCCCTCAGTCTCCTCTTCTCCAAGCTAAAGAGACCCAGCTCCCTCAGCCTTTCCTCATAAGGGAGATGCTCCACTCCCTTAATCATCTTTGTGGCCCTGCGCTGGACTCTCTCCAGCAGTTCCCTGTCCTTCTTGAACTGAGG
Source organism: Caloenas nicobarica (assembly GCF_036013445.1). Lineage (NCBI taxonomy): Eukaryota > Metazoa > Chordata > Aves > Columbiformes > Columbidae > Caloenas > Caloenas nicobarica. The sequence goes on from NC_088258.1 coordinate 18,760,673, forward strand.
GGCCCAGAACTGGACACAATATTCCAGATGAGGTCTCACCAGGGCAGAGTAGAGGGGAAGGAGAACCTCTCTGGACCTACTAACCACTCCCCTTCTAATACACCCCAGGATGCCATTGGCCTTCTTGGCCACAAGGGCACAGTGCTGGCTCATGGTCATCCTGCTGTCCACCAGGACCCCCAGGTCCCTTTCCCCTACACTGCTCTCTAATAGGTCATTCCCCAACCTGTAGTGGAACCTGGGGTTGTTCCTGCCCAGATGCAAGACTCTACATTTCCCCTTGTTATATTTCATTAAATTTTTCCCCACCCAACTCTCCAGCCTGTCCAGATCTCGCTGGATGGCAGCACAGCCCTCTGGCGTGTCAGCCACTCCTCCCAGCTTGGTGTCATCAGCAAACTTACTGATAGTACACTCAATTCCCTCATCCAAGTCATTGATGAATATATTGAACAGTATTGGTCCCAGAACTGACCCTTGAGGCACTCCACTAGATACAGGCCTCCAACCAGACTCCGCCCCATTGATCACAACTCTCTGGCTTCTCTCCTTCAGCCAGTTTGCAGTCCACCTCACTACCCGATCATCCAGTCCACACTTCCTCAGTTTTGCCGTGAGGATGCTGTGGGAGACGGTGTCAAATGCTTTGCTGAAGTCAAGGTAGACCACATCCACTGCTCTGCCATCGTCAATCCACCTTGTTACGTCTTCATAAAAGGCTATGAGGTTGGTCAAACACGACTTCCCCTTGGTGAAGCCATGTTGACTGTCCCTGATGACCCTCTTATCCTTGATATGTCTTAAGATGGCACCAAGGATAAGGTGTTCCATCACTTTCCCAGGGATGGAGGTGAGGCTGACCGGTCTATAGTTGCCCGGGTCCTCCTTCTTGCCCTTTTTGAAGACCGGAGTGACATTTGCTTTCCTCCAGTCCTCAGGCACCTCTCCCGTTTCCCAAGACTTGGCAAAGATGATGGAGAGCGGTCCAGCAATGACTTCAGCCAGCTCCCTCAGCACCCGCGGGTGCATCCCATCTGGACCCATGGATTTATGGATGTCCAGATTGCTTAATTGCTCCCTAACCCAGTCCTCATCAACTGAGGCAGACTCCTCCATTGCCCTGCCTTCCTCTGGGGCCTCAGGGGTACGGGGCTCCTCAGGACAGCCTCCGGCAGAGTAGACAGAGACAAAGAAGGCATTCAGTAATTCTGCCTTCTCTGTATCTTCTGTCACCAGGGCACCCACCCCGTTCATCAGTGGGCCTACATTGCCTCTGGTGTTAGTTTTATCTGCCGTGTATTTGAAGAACCTCTTCCTGTTGTCCTTGACCCCTCTCGCCAGGTTTAACTCTAAGGAGGCCTTAGCTTTCCTAGTTGCCTCCCTACATCCTCTGACAACAGCCTTATATTCTTCCCAAGTGGCCAGCCCCTCCTTCCATGATTTGTAAACCCTCCTCTTCCACTTGAGCTTACGATGCCACGGTACCACTCACCTCTTCTTCCTCTTCTTCCTCTTCTTCTTCTTCTTCTTCTTCTTCTTCTTCTTCTTCTTCTTCTTCTTCTTCTTCTTCTTCTTCTTCTTCTTCTTCTTCTTCTTCTTCTTCTTCTTCTTCTTCTTCTTCTTCTTCTTCCTCTTTTGTGCATGGTCAGTCCCACAACTCCTTGTCAAGGTTCTCCCTCTGCAGGAACCGCGGACAGCTTGGCCTCTGTTCCTGCTGCTGCTCTCTGCAGCTCTGGGACTTGCCTTTGCCAGCCTGCAAGGGATCTTTTCTCAGGCTAAACTGAAGAATGCCTCAGCCTACTCCTGGCTACACTTGGGCTTGAGCTAATGCTTGTGAGCCTGGGTTCTGAAACAGAGTCACAAAGGGAAAAAAAATGACACGAAGAAACATCACATGAATTAACATAAAATCAAGAAAATTAATAAATTAACAACAAAATAAAATAAAATTCATTGTGTTCTGTGTCCTTGACATTGATTTTGGAACTGAAAACCCTCTGTCCTTTCAGGCAAACAGTCTCTTAGATATTGGACTGGCGAACAGGAGAGAAGAGGAGAGGAGAGGAGAGGAGAGGAGAGGAGAGGAGAGCAGTTCTGCTCTGTCAGGCCTGCAGTTCTGCGTGACAAGCCCTGAGCGAGCCCTGAGGCCTCCATACGTGATACTACAGGCAGTATTGCTACTGGAAGTAAGGCTGCACTGGCAACAAATCCACACTGTCTTTTTGCAAAAAAGGGACTCTGTTAGGTTGCTTACTCCCCTATTTTGTAGGTACAGGGACTGATTTGGAGCCAGCACCCCAAAGGCTTCCTCCAAAGGGCTGCACATACGCGGCTGTGTCACCCCCATGTCACAATGCCAGCACCCGGCAACGCAGTGGGCACGAGGCCCCACGCAGGATCCAGAGGAGCAGCCTCCCGTGTCCACTGCCAGAGCTGGCCCGGGGGCAGCCCCAGCACATCTGACAGGAAGCACTTGAGGAGCTGCTGGAATCACAGGCCAGGGGCTGAGGGAAGAAAACCTTGCATGAGGCTGCTGGAGGTTCTCCGCTGCAAGACAATCTGCTGGCAGGGCCACCTTCCAAGCTCGGCTCATGGATGCAAATCCTTTTCAACTGGATAGCAGTGGCAAGACCAAGGCAATTCCTTCTTGAGGAGCACTGCACAGCTCACCATCCTCATCTCCTACAGAGCAACGCTCAGGAGCCGTAAGAGATAGGATGTTGAGGGCTTGCAAGGGCTTGCAAGGGCTTGCAGTGCTTTGGAACACCCACTGGTGTCCTACACAGGGACAGCAAGGATTCTTGCCCACAAGGTCTATCAGCTCAGAGGCACTTGGGCACTCTGGCAAGTCCGCCAGATAGCTCCAGCTCAAGGGAGGATAGGGCTTGGGCAGCTCCTGGGAAGCATGAGCAGCCTGTGGGACAAGGAGCCAGGTCTGGCTCACATGCTCAGGGAACAGCCCATGGCCAGCACTGGGCTCACAAAGGAACTTCTTCACCTGGGGCACGTTGGCACTGGTCCCCGGCGGTTTTTTGCCTTCCTCTGCAGTTCTCAGCACGGCCCCTTGCCACCATTTCTTTGGGCCATTTGGCCTGGGAGCCAGCTGCTCATGCTCCACCATGCTGGCAGCCGCAGCTGCCACTTCTCAGCTCTCCCTGCAGCTAACACAAGCGCCTGGCAGGGACCAGAGCGCTTCTCATGCATCCCTGGCCAAGAAGCACAGCAGCCAAACAAGTTGTGGAAGGCAAAAAGTCTGCTCGTCATCGCTACATGTCACGCTTTGGAAGAGATCACAGAATCACAGAATCACAGAATGTTAGGGATTGGAAGGGACCTCGAAAGATCATCTAGTCCATTCCCCCTGCTAGAGCAGGAACACCTAGGTGAGGTTACACAGGAAGGCGTCCAGGCGGGTTTTGAATGTCTCCAGAGAAGGAGAATCCACAACCCCCCTGGGCAGCCTGTTCCAGTGTTCCGTCACCCTCACTGAGAAGAAGTTTCTTCTCACATTTAAGTGGAACCTCTTGTGTTCCAGCTTGAACCCATTACCCCTTGTCTTACTGTTGGTTGTCACCGAGAAGAGCCTGGCTCCATCCTCGTGACACCCACCCTTTATATATTTATAAACATTGACGAGGTCACCCCTCAGTCTCCTCTTCTCCAAGCTAAAGAGACCCAGCTCCCTCAGCCTTTCCTCATAAGGGAGATGCTCCACTCCCTTAATCATCTTTGTGGCCCTGCGCTGGACTCTCTCCAGCAGTTCCCTGTCCTTCTTGAACTGAGGGGCCCAGAACTGGACACAATATTCCAGATGAGGTCTCACCAGGGCAGAGTAGAGGGGAAGGAGAACCTCTCTGGACCTACTAACCACTCCCCTTCTAATACACCCCAGGATGCCATTGGCCTTCTTGGCCACAAGGGCACAGTGCTGGCTCATGGTCATCCTGCTGTCCACCAGGACCCCCAGGTCCCTTTCCCCTACACTGCTCTCTAATAGGTCATTCCCCAACCTGTAGTGGAACCTGGGGTTGTTCCTGCCCAGATGCAAGACTCTACATTTCCCCTTGTTATATTTCATTAAATTTTTCCCCGCCCAACTCTCCAGCCTGTCCAGATCTCGCTGGATGGCAGCACAGCCCTCTGGCGTGTCAGCCACTCCTCCCAGCTTGGTGTCATCAGCAAACTTACTGATAGTACACTCAATTCCCTCATCCAAGTCATTGATGAATATATTGAACAGTATTGGTCCCAGAACTGACCCTTGAGGCACTCCACTAGATACAGGCCTCCAACCAGACTCCGCCCCATTGATCACAACTCTCTGGCTTCTCTCCTTCAGCCAGTTTGCAGTCCACCTCACTACCCGATCATCCAGTCCACACTTCCTCAGTTTTGCCGTGAGGATGCTGTGGGAGACGGTGTCAAATGCTTTGCTGAAGTCAAGGTAGACCACATCCACTGCTCTGCCATCGTCAATCCACCTTGTTACGTCTTCATAAAAGGCTATGAGGTTGGTCAAACACGACTTCCCCTTGGTGAAGCCATGTTGACTGTCCCTGATGACCCTCTTATCCTTGATATGTCTTAAGATGGCACCAAGGATAAGGTGTTCCATCACTTTCCCAGGGATGGAGGTGAGGCTGACCGGTCTATAGTTGCCCGGGTCCTCCTTCTTGCCCTTTTTGAAGACCGGAGTGACATTTGCTTTCCTCCAGTCCTCAGGCACCTCTCCCGTTTCCCAAGACTTGGCAAAGATGATGGAGAGCGGTCCAGCAATGACTTCAGCCAGCTCCCTCAGCACCCGCGGGTGCATCCCATCTGGACCCATGGATTTATGGATGTCCAGATTGCTTAATTGCTCCCTAACCCAGTCCTCATCAACTGAGGCAGACTCCTCCATTGCCCTGCCTTCCTCTGGGGCCTCAGGGGTACGGGGCTCCTCAGGACAGCCTCCGGCAGAGTAGACAGAGACAAAGAAGGCATTCAGTAATTCTGCCTTCTCTGTATCTTCTGTCACCAGGGCACCCACCCCGTTCATCAGTGGGCCTACATTGCCTCTGGTGTTAGTTTTATCTGCCGTGTATTTGAAGAACCTCTTCCTGTTGTCCTTGACCCCTCTCGCCAGGTTTAACTCTAAGGAGGCCTTAGCTTTCCTAGTTGCCTCCCTACATCCTCTGACAACAGCCTTATATTCTTCCCAAGTGGCCAGCCCCTCCTTCCATGATTTGTAAACCCTCCTCTTCCACTTGAGCTTACGATGCCACGGTACCACTCACCTCTTCTTCCTCTTCTTCCTCTTCTTCCTCTTCTTCTTCTTCTTCTTCTTCTTCTTCTTCTTCTTCTTCTTCTTCTTCTTCTTCCTCTTTTGTGCATGGTCAGTCCCACAACTCCTTGTCAAGGTTCTCCCTCTGCAGGAACCGCGGACAGCTTGGCCTCTGTTCCTGCTGCTGCTCTCTGCAGCTCTGGGACTTGCCTTTGCCAGCCTGCAAGGGATCTTTTCTCAGGCTAAACTGAAGAATGCCTCAGCCTACTCCTGGCTACACTTGGGCTTGAGCTAATGCTTGTGAGCCTGGGTTCTGAAACAGAGTCACAAAGGGAAAAAAAATGACACGAAGAAACATCACATGAATTAACATAAAATCAAGAAAATTAATAAATTAACAACAAAATAAAATAAAATTCATTGTGTTCTGTGTCCTTGACATTGATTTTGGAACTGAAAACCCTCTGTCCTTTCAGGCAAACAGTCTCTTAGATATTGGACTGGCGGACAGGAGAGAAGAGAAGAGGGGAGGAGAGGAGAGGAGAGGAGAGCAGTTCTGCTCTGTCAGGCCTGCAGTTCTGCGTGACAAGCCCTGAGCGAGCCCTGAGGCCTCCATACGTGATACTACAGGCAGTATTGCTACTGGAAGTAAGGCTGCACTGGCAACAAATCCACACTGTCTTTTTGCAAAAAAGGGACTCTGTTAGGTTGCTTACTCCCCTATTTTGTAGCTACAGGGACTGATTTGGAGCCAGCACCCCAAAGGCTTCCTCCAAAGGGCTGCACATACGCGGCTGTGTCACCCCCATGTCACAATGCCAGCACCCGGCAACGCAGTGGTCACCAGGCCCCACGCAGGATCCAGAGGAGCAGCCTCCCATGTCCACTGCCAGAGCTGGCCCGGGGGCAGCCCCAGCACATCTGACAGGAAGCACTTGAGGAGCTGCTGGAATCACAGGCCAGGGGCTGAGGGAAGAAAACCTTGCATGAGGCTGCTGGAGGTTCTCCGCTGCAAGACAATCTGCTGGCAGGGCCACCTTCCAAGCTCAGCTCATGGATACAAATCCTTTTCAACTGGATAGCAGTGGCAAGACCAAGGCAATTCCTTCTTGAGGAGCACTGCACAGCTCACCATCCTCATCTCCTACAGAGCAACGCTCAGGAGCCGTAAGAGATAGGATGTCGAGGGCTTGCAAGGGCTTGCAAGGGCTTGCAAGGGCTTGCAGTGCTTTGGAACACCCACTGGTGTCCTACACAGGGACAGCAAGGATTCTTGCCCACAAGGTCTAGCAGCTCAGAGGCACTTGGGCACTCTGGCAAGTCCGCCAGATAGCTCCAGCTCAAGGGAGGATAGGGCTTGGGCAGCTCCTGGGAAGCATGGGCAGCCTGTGGGACAAGGAGCCAGCTCTGGCTCACATGCTCAGGGAACAGCCCATGGCCAGCACTGGGCTCACAAAGGAACTTTTTCCCCTGGGGCACATTGGCACTGGTCCCCGGCGGATTTTTGCCTTCCTCTGCAGTTCTCAGCACGGCCCCTTGCCACCATTTCTTTGGGCCATTTGGCCTGGGAGCCGGCTGCTCATGCTCCACCATGCTGGCAGCCGCCGCTGCCACTTCTCAGCTCTCCCTGCAGCTAACACAAGTGCCTGGCAGGGACCAGAGCGCTTCTCATGCATCCCTGCCCAAGAAGCACAGCAGCCAAACAAGTTGTGGAAGGCAAAAAGTCTGCTCGTCATCGCTACATGTCACGCTTTGGAAGAGATGCCACGGTACCACTCACCTCTTCTTCCTCTTCTTCCTCTTCTTCCTCTTCTTCTTCTTCTTCTTCTTCTTCTTCTTCTTCTTCTTCTTCTTCGTCTTCCTCTTTTGTGCATGGTCGGTCCCACAACTCCTTGTCAAGGTTCTCCCTCTGCAGGAACCGCGGACAGCTTGGCCTCTGTTCCTGCTGCTGCTCTCTGCAGCTCTGGGACTTGCCATTGCCAGCCTGCAAGGGATCTTTTCTCCTGCTAAACTGAAGAATGCCTCAGCCTACTCCTGGCTACACTTGGGCTTGAGCTAATGCTTGTGAGCCTGGGTTCTGAAACAGAGTCACAAAGGGAAAAAAAATGACATGAAATAACATAAAATGAATTAACATAAAATCAAGAAAATTAATAAATTAACAACAAAATAAAATAAAATTCATTGTGTTCTGTGTCCTTGACATTGATTTTGGAACTGAAAACCCTCTGTCCTTTCAGGCAAACAGTCTCTTAGATATTGGACTGGCGGACAGGAGAGAAGAGAAGAGGGGAGGAGAGGAGAGGAGAGGAGAGCACTTCTGCTCTGTCAGGCCTGCAGTTCTGCGTGACAAGCCCTGAGCGAGCCCTGAGGCCTCCATACGTGATACTACAGGCAGTATTGCTACTGGAAGTAAGGCTGCACTGGCAACAAATCCACACTGTCTTTTTGCAAAAAAGGGACTCTGTTAGGTTGCTTACTCCCCTATTTTGTAGGTACAGGGACTGATTTGGAGCCAGCACCCCAAAGGCTTCCTCCAAAGGGCTGCACATACGCGGCTGTGTCACCCCCATGTCACAATGCCAGCACCCGGCAACGCAGTGGTCACCAGGCCCCACGCAGGATCCAGAGGAGCAGCCTCCCGTGTCCACTGCCAGAGCTGGCCCGGGGGCAGCCCCAGCACATCTGACAGGAAGCACTTGAGGAGCTGCTGGAATCACAGGCCAGGGGCTGAGGGAAGAAAACCTTGCATGAGGCTGCTGGAGGTTCTCCGCTGCAAGACAATCTGCTGGCAGGGCCACCTTCCAAGCTCGGCTCATGGATGCAAATCCTTTTCAACTGGATAGCAGTGGCAAGACCAAGGCAATTCCTTCTTGAGGAGCACTGCACAGCTCACCATCCTCATCTCCTACAGAGCAACGCTCAGGAGCCGTAAGAGATAGGATGTCGAGGGCTTGCAAGGGCTTGCAAGGGCTTGCAGTGCTTTGGAACACCCACTGGTGTCCTACACAGGGACAGCAAGGATTCTTGCCCACAAGGTCTAGCAGCTCAGAGGCACTTGGGCACTCTGGCAAGTCCGCCAGATAGCTCCAGCTCAAGGGAGGATAGGGCTTGGGCAGCTCCTGGGAAGCATGAGCAGCCTGTGGGACAAGGAGCCAGCTCTGGCTCACATGCTCAGGGAACAGCCCATGGCCAGCACTGGGCTCACAAAGGAACTTTTTCCCCTGGGGCACATTGGCACTGGTCCCCGGCGGATTTTTGCCTTCCTCTGCAGTTCTCAGCACGGCCCCTTGCCACCATTTCTTTGGGCCATTTGGCCTGGGAGCCGGCTGCTCATGCTCCACCATGCTGGCAGCCGCCGCTGCCACTTCTCAGCTCTCCCTGCAGCTAACACAAGCGCCTGGCAGGGACCAGAGCGCTTCTCATGCATCCCTGCCCAAGAAGCACAGCAGCCAAACAAGTTGTGGAAGGCAAAAAGTCTGCTCGTCATCGCTACATGTCACGCTTTGGAAGAGATGCCACGGTACCACTCACCTCTTCTTCCTCTTCTTCCTCTTCTTCCTCTTCTTCTTCTTCTTCTTCTTCTTCTTCTTCTTCTTCTTCTTCTTCTTCCTCTTTTGTGCATGGTCAGTCCCACAACTCCTTGTCAAGGTTCTCCCTCTGCAGGAACCGCGGACAGCTTGGCCTCTGTTCCTGCTGCTGCTCTCTGCAGCTCTGGGACTTGCCATTGCCAGCCTGCAAGGGATCTTTTCTCCTGCTAAACTGAAGAATGCCTCAGCCTACTCCTGGCTACACTTGGGCTTGAGCTAATGCTTGTGAGCCTGGGTTCTGAAACAGAGTCACAAAGGGAAAAAAAATGACATGAAATAAAATAACATGAATTAACATAAAATCAAGAAAATTAATAAATTAACAACAAAATAAAATAAAATTCATTGTGTTATGTGTCCTTGACATTGATTTTGGAACTGAAAACCCTCTGTCCTTTCAGGCAAACAGTCTCTTAGATATTGGACTGGCGGACAGGAGAGAAGAGAAGAGGGGAGGAGAGGAGAGGAGAGGAGAGCACTTCTGCTCTGTCAGGCCTGCAGTTCTGCGTGACAAGCCCTGAGCGAGCCCTGAGGCCTCCATACGTGATACTACAGGCAGTATTGCTACTGGAAGTAAGGCTGCACTGGCAACAAATCCACACTGTCTTTTTGCAAAAAAGGGACTCTGTTAGGTTGCTTACTCCCCTATTTTGTAGGTACAGGGACTGATTTGGAGCCAGCACCCCAAAGGCTTCCTCCAAAGGGCTGCACATACGCGGCTGTGTCACCCCCATGTCACAATGCCAGCACCCGGCAACGCAGTGGTCACCAGGCCCCACGCAGGATCCAGAGGAGCAGCCTCCCGTGTCCACTGCCAGAGCTGGCCCGGGGGCAGCCCCAGCACATCTGACAGGAAGCACTTGAGGAGCTGCTGGAATCACAGGCCAGGGGCTGAGGGAAGAAAACCTTGCATGAGGCTGCTGGAGGTTCTCCGCTGCAAGACAATCTGCTGGCAGGGCCACCTTCCAAGCTCGGCTCATGGATGCAAATCCTTTTCAACTGGATAGCAGTGGCAAGACCAAGGCAATTCCTTCTTGAGGAGCACTGCACAGCTCACCATCCTCATCTCCTACAGAGCAACGCTCAGGAGCCCTAAGAGATAGGATGTCGAGGGCTTGCAAGGGCTTGCAAGGGCTTGCAGTGCTTTGGAACACCCACTGGTGTCCTACACAGGGACAGCAAGGATTCTTGCCCACAAGGTCTATCAGCTCAGAGGCACTTGGGCACTCTGGCAAGTCCGCCAGATAGCTCCAGCTCAAGGGAGGATAGGGCTTGGGCAGCTCCTGGGAAGCATGGGCAGCCTGTGGGACAAGGAGCCAGCTCTGGCTCACATGCTCAGGGAACAGCCCATGGCCAGCACTGGGCTCACAAAGGAACTTTTTCCCCTGGGGCACATTGGCACTGGTCCCCGGCGGATTTTTGCCTTCCTCTGCAGTTCTCAGCACGGCCCCTTGCCACCATTTCTTTGGGCCATTTGGCCTGGGAGCCGGCTGCTCATGCTCCACCATGCTGGCAGCCGCCGCTGCCACTTCTCAGCTCTCCCTGCAGCTAACACAAGTGCCTGGCAGGGACCAGAGCGCTTCTCATGCATCCCTGCCCAAGAAGCACAGCAGCCAAACAAGTTGTGGAAGGCAAAAAGTCTGCTCGTCATCGCTACATGTCACGCTTTGGAAGAGATGCCACGGTACCACTCACCTCTTCTTCCTCTTCTTCCTCTTCTTCCTCTTCTTCTTCTTCTTCTTCTTCTTCTTCTTCTTCTTCTTCTTCTTCGTCTTCCTCTTTTGTGCATGGTCGGTCCCACAACTCCTTGTCAAGGTTCTCCCTCTGCAGGAACCGCGGACAGCTTGGCCTCTGTTCCTGCTGCTGCTCTCTGCAGCTCTGGGACTTGCCATTGCCAGCCTGCAAGGGATCTTTTCTCCTGCTAAACTGAAGAATGCCTCAGCCTACTCCTGGCTACACTTGGGCTTGAGCTAATGCTTGTGAGCCTGGGTTCTGAAACAGAGTCACAAAGGGAAAAAAAATGACATGAAATAACATAAAATGAATTAACATAAAATCAAGAAAATTAATAAATTAACAACAAAATAAAATAAAATTCATTGTGTTATGTGTCCTTGACATTGATTTTGGAACTGAAAACCCTCTGTCCTTTCAGGCAAACAGTCTCTTAGATATTGGACTGGCGGACAGGAGAGAAGAGAAGAGGGGAGGAGAGGAGAGGAGAGGAGAGCACTTCTGCTCTGTCAGGCCTGCAGTTCTGCGTGACAAGCCCTGAGCGAGCCCTGAGGCCTCCATACGTGATACTACAGGCAGTATTGCTACTGGAAGTAAGGCTGCACTGGCAACAAATCCACACTGTCTTTTTGCAAAAAAGGGACTCTGTTAGGTTGCTTACTCCCCTATTTTGTAGGTACAGGGACTGATTTGGAGCCAGCACCCCAAAGGCTTCCTCCAAAGGGCTGCACATACGCGGCTGTGTCACCCCCATGTCACAATGCCAGCACCCGGCAACGCAGTGGTCACCAGGCCCCACGCAGGATCCAGAGGAGCAGCCTCCCGTGTCCACTGCCAGAGCTGGCCCGGGGGCAGCCCCAGCACATCTGACAGGAAGCACTTGAGGAGCTGCTGGAATCACAGGCCAGGGGCTGAGGGAAGAAAACCTTGCATGAGGCTGCTGGAGGTTCTCCGCTGCAAGACAATCTGCTGGCAGGGCCACCTTCCAAGCTCGGCTCATGGATGCAAATCCTTTTCAACTGGATAGCAGTGGCAAGACCAAGGCAATTCCTTCTTGAGGAGCACTGCACAGCTCACCATCCTCATCTCCTACAGAGCAACGCTCAGGAGCCGTAAGAGATAGGATGTCGAGGGCTTGCAAGGGCTTGCAAGGGCTTGCAGTGCTTTGGAACACCCACTGGTGTCCTACACAGGGACAGCAAGGATTCTTGCCCACAAGGTCTATCAGCTCAGAGGCACTTGGGCACTCTGGCAAGTCCGCCAGATAGCTCCAGCTCAAGGGAGGATAGGGCTTGGGCAGCTCCTGGGAAGCATGAGCAGCCTGTGGGACAAGGAGCCAGCTCTGGCTCACATGCTCAGGGAACAGCCCATGGCCAGCACTGGGCTCACAAAGGAACTTTTTCCCCTGGGGCACATTGGCACTGGTCCCCGGCGGATTTTTGCCTTCCTCTGCAGTTCTCAGCACGGCCCCTTGCCACCATTTCTTTGGGCCATTTGGCCTGGGAGCCGGCTGCTCATGCTCCACCATGCTGGCAGCCGCCGCTGCCACTTCTCAGCTCTCCCTGCAGCTAACACAAGCGCCTGGCAGGGACCAGAGCGCTTCTCATGCATCCCTGCCCAAGAAGCACAGCAGCCAAACAAGTTGTGGAAGGCAAAAAGTCTGCTCGTCATCGCTACATGTCACGCTTTGGAAGAGATGCCACGGTACCACTCACCTCTTCTTCCTCTTCTTCCTCTTCTTCCTCTTCTTCTTCTTCTTCTTCTTCTTCTTCTTCTTCTTCTTCTTCTTCCTCTTTTGTGCATGGTCAGTCCCACAACTCCTTGTCAAGGTTCTCCCTCTGCAGGAACCGCGGACAGCTTGGCCTCTGTTCCTGCTGCTGCTCTCTGCAGCTCTGGGACTTGCCATTGCCAGCCTGCAAGGGATCTTTTCTCCTGCTAAACTGAAGAATGCCTCAGCCTACTCCTGGCTACACTTGGGCTTGAGCTAATGCTTGTGAGCCTGGGTTCTGAAACAGAGTCACAAAGGGAAAAAAAATGACATGAAATAAAATAACATGAATTAACATAAAATCAAGAAAATTAATAAATTAACAACAAAATAAAATAAAATTCATTGTGTTATGTGTCCTTGACATTGATTTTGGAACTGAAAACCCTCTGTCCTTTCAGGCAAACAGTCTCTTAGATATTGGACTGGCGGACAGGAGAGAAGAGAAGAGGGGAGGAGAGGAGAGGAGAGGAGAGCACTTCTGCTCTGTCAGGCCTGCAGTTCTGCGTGACAAGCCCTGAGCGAGCCCTGAGGCCTCCATACGTGATACTACAGGCAGTATTGCTACTGGAAGTAAGGCTGCACTGGCAACAAATCCACACTGTCTTTTTGCAAAAAAGGGACTCTGTTAGGTTGCTTACTCCCCTATTTTGTAGGTACAGGGACTGATTTGGAGCCAGCACCCCAAAGGCTTCCTCCAAAGGGCTGCACATACGCGGCTGTGTCACCCCCATGTCACAATGCCAGCACCCGGCAACGCAGTGGTCACCAGGCCCCACGCAGGATCCAGAGGAGCAGCCTCCCGTGTCCACTGTCAGAGCTGGCCCGGGGGCAGCCCCAGCACATCTGACAGGAAGCACTTGAGGAGCTGCTGGAATCACAGGCCAGGGGCTGAGGGAAGAAAACCTTGCATGAGGCTGCTGGAGGTTCTCCGCTGCAAGACAATCTGCTGGCAGGGCCACCTTCCAAGCTCGGCTCATGGATGCAAATCCTTTTCAACTGGATAGCAGTGGCAAGACCAAGGCAATTCCTTCTTGAGGAGCACTGCACAGCTCACCATCCTCATCTCCTACAGAGCAACGCTCAGGAGCCCTAAGAGATAGGATGTCGAGGGCTTGCAAGGGCTTGCAAGGGCTTGCAGTGCTTTGGAACACCCACTGGTGTCCTACACAGGGACAGCAAGGATTCTTGCCCACAAGGTCTATCAGCTCAGAGGCACTTGGGCACTCTGGCAAGTCCGCCAGATAGCTCCAGCTCAAGGGAGGATAGGGCTTGGGCAGCTCCTGGGAAGCATGAGCAGCCTGTGGGACAAGGAGCCAGGTCTGGCTCACATGCTCAGGGAACAGCCCATGGCCAGCACTGGGCTCACAAAGGAACTTTTTCCCCTGGGGCACATTGGCACTGGTCCCCGGCGGATTTTTGCCTTCCTCTGCAGTTCTCAGCACGGCCCCTTGCCACCATTTCTTTGGGCCATTTGGCCTGGGAGCTGGCTGCTCATGCTCCACCATGCTGGCAGCCGCCGCTGCCACTTCTCAGCTCTCCCTGCAGCTAACACAAGTGCCTGGCAGGGACCAGAGCGCTTCTCATGCATCCCTGCCCAAGAAGCACAGCAGCCAAACAAGTTGTGGAAGGCAAAAAGTCTGCTCGTCATCGCTACATGTCACGCTTTGGAAGAGATGCCACGGTACCACTCACCTCTTCTTCCTCTTCTTCCTCTTCTTCTTCTTCTTCTTCTTCTTCTTCTTCTTCTTCTTCTTCTTCTTCTTCTTCTTCCTCTTTTGTGCATGGTCAGTCCCACAACTCCTTGTCAAGGTTCTCCCTCTGCAGGAACCGCGGACAGCTTGGCCTCTGTTCCTGCTGCTGCTCTCTGCAGCTCTGGGACTTGCCATTGCCAGCCTGCAAGGGATCTTTTCTCATGCTAAACTGAAGAATGCCTCAGCCTACTCCTGGCTACACTTGGGCTTGAGCTAATGCTTGTGAGCCTGGGTTCTGAAACAGAGTCACAAAGGGAAAAAAAATGACATGAAATAACATAACATGAATTAACATAAAATCAAGAAAATTAATAAATTAACAACAAAATAAAATAAAATTCATTGTGTTATGTGTCCTTGACATTGATTTTGGAACTGAAAACCCTCTGTCCTTTCAGGCAAACAGTCTCTTAGATATTGGACTGGCGGACAGGGGAGAAGAGAAGAGGGGAGGAGAGGAGAGGAGAGGAGAGCAGTTCTGCTCTGTCAGGCCTGCAGTTCTGCGTGACAAGCCCTGAGCGAGCCCTGAGGCCTCCATACGTGATACTACAGGCAGTATTGCTACTGGAAGGAAGGCTGCACTGGCAACAAATCCACACTGTCTTTTTGCAAAAAAGGGACTCTGTTAGGTTGCTTACTCCCCTATTTTGTAGCTACAGGGACTGATTTGGAGCCAGCACCCCAAAGGCTTCCTCCAAAGGGCTGCACATACGCGGCTGTGTCACCCCCATGTCACAATGCCAGCACCCGGCAACGCAGTGGTCACCAGGCCCCACGCAGGATCCAGAGGAGCAGCCTCCCGTGTCCACTGCCAGAGCTGGCCCGGGGGCAGCCCCAGCACATCTGACAGGAAGCACTTGAGGATCTGCTGGAATCACAGGCCAGGGGCTGAGGGAAGAAAACCTTGCATGAGGCTGCTGGAGGTTCTCCGCTGCAAGACAATCTGCTGGCAGGGCCACCTTCCAAGCTCGGCTCATGGATGCAAATCCTTTTCAACTGGATAGCAGTGGCAAGACCAAGGCAATTCCTTCTTGAGGAGCACTGCACAGCTCACCATCCTCATCTCCTACAGAGCAACGCTCAGGAGCCGTAAGAGATAGGATGTCGAGGGCTTGCAAGGGCTTGCAAGGGCTTGCAAGGGCTTGCAGTGCTTTGGAACACCCACTGGTGTCCTACACAGGGACAGCAAGGATTCTTGCCCACAAGGTCTATCAGCTCAGAGGCACTTGGGCACTCTGGCAAGTCCGCCAGATAGCTCCAGCTCAAGGGAGGATAGGGCTTGGGCAGCTCCTGGGAAGCATGAGCAGCCTGTGGGACAAGGAGCCAGGTCTGGCTCACATGCTCAGGGAACAGCCCATGGCCAGCACTGGGCTCACAAAGGAACTTTTTCCCCTGGGGCACATTGGCACTGGTCCCCGGCGGTTTTTTGCCTTCCTCTGCAGTTCTCAGCACCGCCCCTTGCCACCATTTCTTTGGGCCATTTGGCCTGGGAGCCGGCTGCTCATGCTCCACCATGCTGGCAGCCGCCGCTGCCACTTCTCAGCTCTCCCTGCAGCTAACACAAGCGCCTGGCAGGGACCAGAGCGCTTCTCATGCATCCCTGGCCAAGAAGCACAGCAGCCAAACAAGTTGTGGAAGGCAAAAAGTCTGCTCGTCATCGCTACATGTCACGCTTTGGAAGAGATGCCACGGTACCACTCACCTCTTCTTCCTCTTCTTCCTCTTCTTCCTCTTCTTCTTCTTCTTCTTCTTCTTCTTCTTCTTCTTCTTCTTCTTCTTCTTCTTCTTCCTCTTTTGTGCATGGTCAGTCCCACAACTCCTTGTCAAGGTTCTCCCTCTGCAGGAACCGCGGACAGCTTGGCCTCTGTTCCTGCTGCTGCTCTCTGCAGCTCTGGGACTTGCCATTGCCAGCCTGCAAGGGATCTTTTCTCCTGCTAAACTGAAGAATGCCTCAGCCTACTCCTGGCTACACTTGGGCTTGAGCTAATGCTTGTGAGCCTGGGTTCTGAAACAGAGTCACAAAGGGAAAAAAAATGACATGAAATAAAATAACATGAATTAACATAAAATCAAGAAAATTAATAAATTAACAACAAAATAAAATAAAATTCATTGTGTTATGTGTCCTTGACATTGATTTTGGAACTGAAAACCCTCTGTCCTTTCAGGCAAACAGTCTCTTAGATATTGGACTGGCGGACAGGAGAGAAGAGAAGAGGGGAGGAGAGGAGAGGAGAGGAGAGCAGTTCTGCTCTGTCAGGCCTGCAGTTCTGCGTGACAAGCCCTGAGCGAGCCCTGAGGCCTCCATACGTGATACTACAGGCAGTATTGCTACTGGAAGTAAGGCTGCACTGGCAACAAATCCACACTGTCTTTTTGCAAAAAAGGGACTCTGTTAGGTTGCTTACTCCCCTATTTTGTAGGTACAGGGACTGATTTGGAGCCAGCACCCCAAAGGCTTCCTCCAAAGGGCTGCACATACGCGGCTGTGTCACCCCCATGTCACAATGCCAGCACCCGGCAACGCAGTGGTCACCAGGCCCCACGCAGGATCCAGAGGAGCAGCCTCCCGTGTCCACTGCCAGAGCTGGCCCGGGGGCAGCCCCAGCACATCTGACAGGAAGCACTTGAGGATCTGCTGGAATCACAGGCCAGGGGCTGAGGGAAGAAAACCTTGCATGAGGCTGCTGGAGGTTCTCCGCTGCAAGACAATCTGCTGGCAGGGCCACCTTCCAAGCTCGGCTCATGGATGCAAATCCTTTTCAACTGGATAGCAGTGGCAAGACCAAGGCAATTCCTTCTTGAGGAGCACTGCACAGCTCACCATCCTCATCTCCTACAGAGCAACGCTCAGGAGCCGTAAGAGATAGGATGTCGAGGGCTTGCAAGGGCTTGCAAGGGCTTGCAAGGGCTTGCAGTGCTTTGGAACACCCACTGGTGTCCTACACAGGGACAGCAAGGATTCTTGCCCACAAGGTCTATCAGCTCAGAGGCACTTGGGCACTCTGGCAAGTCCGCCAGATAGCTCCAGCTCAAGGGAGGATAGGGCTTGGGCAGCTCCTGGGAAGCATGAGCAGCCTGTGGGACAAGGAGCCAGCTCTGGCTCACATGCTCAGGGAACAGCCCATGGCCAGCACTGGGCTCACAAAGGAACTTTTTCCCCTGGGGCACATTGGCACTGGTCCCCGGCGGTTTTTTGCCTTCCTCTGCAGTTCTCAGCACCGCCCCTTGCCACCATTTCTTTGGGCCATTTGGCCTGGGAGCCGGCTGCTCATGCTCCACCATGCTGGCAGCCGCCGCTGCCACTTCTCAGCTCTCCCTGCAGCTAACACAAGCGCCTGGCAGGGACCAGAGCGCTTCTCATGCATCCCTGGCCAAGAAGCACAGCAGCCAAACAAGTTGTGGAAGGCAAAAAGTCTGCTCGTCATCGCTACATGTCACGCTTTGGAAGAGATGCCACGGTACCACTCACCTCTTCTTCCTCTTCTTCTTCTTCTTCTTCTTCTTCTTCCTCTTTTGTGCATGGTCAGTCCCACAACTCCTTGTCAAGGTTCTCCCTCTGCAGGAACCGCGGACAGCTTGGCCTCTATTCCTGCTGCTGCTCTCTGCAGCTCTGGGACTTGCCTTTGCCAGCCTGCAAGGGATCTTTTCTCATGCTAAACTGAAGAATGCCTCAGCCTACTCCTGGCTACACTTGGGCTTGAGCTAATGCTTGTGAGCCTGGGTTCTGAAACAGAGTCACAAAGGGAAAAAAAATGACATGAAATAACATAACATGAATTAACATAAAATCAAGAAAATTAATAAATTAACAACAAAATAAAATAAAATTCATTGTGTTATGTGTCCTTGACATTGATTTTGGAACTGAAAACCCTCTGTCCTTTCAGGCAAACAGTCTCTTAGATATTGGACTGGCGGACAGGAGAGAAGAGAAGAGGGGAGGGGAGGAGAGGAGAGGAGAGGAGAGCAGTTCTGCTCTGTCAGGCCTGCAGTTCTGCGTGACAAGCCCTGAGCGAGCCCTGAGGCCTCCATACGTGATACTACAGGCAGTATTGCTACTGGAAGGAAGGCTGCACTGGCAACAAATCCACACTGTCTTTTTGCAAAAAAGGGACTCTGTTAGGTTGCTTACTCCCCTATTTTGTAGGTACAGGGACTGATTTGGAGCCAGCACCCCAAAGGCTTCCTCCAAAGGGCTGCACATACGCGGCTGTGTCACCCCCATGTCACAATGCCAGCACCCAGCAACGCAGTGGTCACCAGGCCCCACGCAGGATCCAGAGGAGCAGCCTCCCGTGTCCACTGCCAGAGCTGGCCCGGGGGCAGCCCCAGCACATCTGACAGGAAGCACTTGAGGAGCTGCTGGAATCACAGGCCAGGGGCTGAGGGAAGAAAACCTTGCATGAGGCTGCTGGAGGTTCTCCGCTGCAAGACAATCTGCTGGCAGGGCCACCTTCCAAGCTCGGCTCATGGATGCAAATCCTTTTCAACTGGATAGCAGTGGCAAGACCAAGGCAATTCCTTCTTGAGGAGCACTGCACAGCTCACCATCCTCATCTCCTACAGAGCAACGCTCAGGAGCCCTAAGAGATAGGATGTCGAGGGCTTGCAAGGGCTTGCAAGGGCTTGCAAGGGCTTGCAGAGCTTTGGAACACCCACTGGTGTCCTACACAGGGACAGCAAGGATTCTTGCCCACAAGGTCTATCAGCTCAGAGGCACTTGGGCACTCTGGCAAGTCCGCCAGATAGCTCCAGCTCAAGGGAGGATAGGGCTTGGGCAGCTCCTGGGAAGCATGAGCAGCCTGTGGGACAAGGAGCCAGCTCTGGCTCACATGCTCAGGGAACAGCCCATGGCCAGCACTGGGCTCACAAAGGAACTTTTTCCCCTGGGGCACATTGGCACTGGTCCCCGGCGGATTTTTGCCTTCCTCTGCAGTTCTCAGCACGGCCCCTTGCCACCATTTCTTTGGGCCATTTGGCCTGGGAGCCGGCTGCTCATGCTCCACCATGCTGGCAGCCGCCGCTGCCACTTCTCAGCTCTCCCTGCAGCTAACACAAGCACCTGGCAGGGACCAGAGCGCTTCTCATGCATCCCTGCCCAAGAAGCACAGCAGCCAAACAAGTTGTGGAAGGCAAAAAGTCTGCTCGTCATCGCTACATGTCACGCTTTGGAAGAGATGCCACGGTACCACTCACCTCTTCTTCCTCTTCTTCCTCTTCTTCCTCTTCTTCCTCTTCTTCCTCTTCTTCTTCTTCTTCTTCTTCTTCTTCTTCTTCTTCTTCTTCTTCTTCTTCTTCCTCTTTTGTGCATGGTCAGTCCCACAACTCCTTGTCAAGGTTCTCCCTCTGCAGGAACCGCGGACAGCTTGGCCTCTGTTCCTGCTGCTGCTCTCTGCAGCTCTGGGACTTGCCATTGCCAGCCTGCAAGGGATCTTTTCTCATGCTAAACTGAAGAATGCCTCAGCCTACTCCTGGCTACACTTGGGCTTGAGCTAATGCTTGTGAGCCTGGGTTCTGAAACAGAGTCACAAAGGGAAAAAAAATGACATGAAATAACATAACATGAATTAACATAAAATCAAGAAAATTAATAAATTAACAACAAAATAAAATAAAATTCATTGTGTTATGTGTCCTTGACATCGATTTTGGAACTGAAAACCCTCTGTCCTTTCAGGCAAACAGTCTCTTAGATATTGGACTGGCGGACAGGAGAGAAGAGAAGAGGGGAGGGGAGGAGAGGAGAGGAGAGGAGAGCAGTTCTGCTCTGTCAGGCCTGCAGTTCTGCGTGACAAGCCCTGAGCGAGCCCTGAGGCCTCCATACGTGATACTACAGGCAGTATTGCTACTGGAAGGAAGGCTGCACTGGCAACAAATCCACACTGTCTTTTTGCAAAAAAGGGACTCTGTTAGGTTGCTTACTCCCCTATTTTGTAGGTACAGGGACTGATTTGGAGCCAGCACCCCAAAGGCTTCCTCCAAAGGGCTGCACATACGCGGCTGTGTTACCCCCATGTCACAATGCCAGCACCCAGCAACGCAGTGGTCACCAGGCCCCACGCAGGATCCAGAGGAGCAGCCTCCCGTGTCCACTGCCAGAGCTGGCCCGGGGGCAGCCCCAGCACATCTCACAGGAAGCACTTGAGGAGCTGCTGGAATCACAGGCCAGGGGCTGAGGGAAGAAAACCTTGCATGAGGCTGCTGGAGGTTCTCCGCTGCAAGACAATCTGCTGGCAGGGCCACCTTCCAAGCTCGGCTCATGGATGCAAATCCTTTTCAACTGGATAGCAGTGGCAAGACCAAGGCAATTCCTTCTTGAGGAGCACTGCACAGCTCACCATCCTCATCTCCTACACAGCAACGCTCAGGAGCCGTAAGAGATAGGATGTCGAGGGCTTGCAAGGGCTTGCAAGGGCTTGCAGTGCTTTGGAACACCCACTGGTGTCCTACACAGGGACAGCAAGGATTCTTGCCCACAAGGTCTATCAGCTCAGAGGCACTTGGGCACTCTGGCAAGTCCGCCAGATAGCTCCAGCTCAAGGGAGGATAGGGCTTGGGCAGCTCCTGGGAAGCATGAGCAGCCTGTGGGACAAGGAGCCAGGTCTGGCTCACATGCTCAGGGAACAGCCCATGGCCAGCACTGGGCTCACAAAGGAACTTTTTCCCCTGGGGCACGTTGGCACTGGTCCCCGGCGGATTTTTGCCTTCCTCTGCAGTTCTCAGCACGGCCCCTTGCCACCATTTCTTTGGGCCATTTGGCCTGGGAGCCGGCTGCTCATGCTCCACCATGCTGGCAGCCGCCGCTGCCACTTCTCAGCTCTCCCTGCAGCTAACACAAGCGCCTGGCAGGGACCAGAGCGCTTCTCATGCATCCCTGGCCAAGAAGCACAGCAGCCAAACAAGTTGTGGAAGGCAAAAAGTCTGCTCGTCATCGCTACATGTCACGCTTTGGAAGAGATGCCACGGTACCACTCACCTCTTCTTCCTCTTCTTCCTCTTCTTCCTCTTCTTCTTCTTCTTCTTCTTCTTCTTCTTCTTCTTCCTCTTTTGTGCATGGTCAGTCCCACAACTCCTTGTCAAGGTTCTCCCTCTGCAGGAACCGCGGACAGCTTGGCCTATGTTCCTGCTGCTGCTCTCTGCAGCTCTGGGACTTGCCATTGCCAGCCTGCAAGGGATCTTTTCTCATGCTAAACTGAAGAATGCCTCAGCCTACTCCTGGCTACACTTGGGCTTGAGCTAATGCTTGTGAGCCTGGGTTCTGAAACAGAGTCACAAAGGGAAAAAAAATGACATGAAATAACATAACATGAATTAACATAAAATCAAGAAAATTAATAAATTAACAACAAAATAAAATAAAATTCATTGTGTTATGTGTCCTTGACATTGATTTTGGAACTGAAACCCCTCTGTCCTTTCAGGCAAACAGTCTCTTAGATATTGGACTGGCGGACAGGAGAGAAGAGAAGAGGGGAGGGGAGGAGAGGAGAGGAGAGGAGAGCAGTTCTGCTCTGTCAGGCCTGCAGTTCTGCGTGACAAGCCCTGAGCGAGCCCTGAGGCCTCCATACGTGATACTACAGGCAGTATTGCTACTGGAAGGAAGGCTGCACTGGCAACAAATCCACACTGTCTTTTTGCAAAAAAGGGACTCTGTTAGGTTGCTTACTCCCCTATTTTGTAGGTACAGGGACTGATTTGGAGCCAGCACCCCAAAGGCTTCCTCCAAAGGGCTGCACATACGCGGCTGTGTCACCCCCATGTCACAATGCCAGCACCCAGCAACGCAGTGGTCACCAGGCCCCACGCAGGATCCAGAGGAGCAGCCTCCCGTGTCCACTGCCAGAGCTGGCCCGGGGGCAGCCCCAGCACATCTGACAGGAAGCACTTGAGGAGCTGCTGGAATCACAGGCCAGGGGCTGAGGGAAGAAAACCTTGCATGAGGCTGCTGGAGGTTCTCCGCTGCAAGACAATCTGCTGGCAGGGCCACCTTCCAAGCTCGGCTCATGGATGCAAATCCTTTTCAACTGGATAGCAGTGGCAAGACCAAGGCAATTCCTTCTTGAGGAGCACTGCACAGCTCACCATCCTCATCTCCTACACAGCAACGCTCAGGAGCCGTAAGAGATAGGATGTCGAGGGCTTGCAAGGGCTTGCAAGGGCTTGCAGTGCTTTGGAACACCCACTGGTGTCCTACACAGGGACAGCAAGGATTCTTGCCCACAAGGTCTATCAGCTCAGAGGCACTTGGGCACTCTGGCAAGTCCGCCAGATAGCTCCAGCTCAAGGGAGGATAGGGCTTGGGCAGCTCCTGGGAAGCATGAGCAGCCTGTGGGACAAGGAGCCAGGTCTGGCTCACATGCTCAGGGAACAGCCCATGGCCAGCACTGGGCTCACAAAGGAACTTTTTCCCCTGGGGCACATTGGCACTGGTCCCCGGTGGATTTTTGCCTTCCTCTGCAGTTCTCAGCACGGCCCCTTGCCACCATTTCTTTGGGCCATTTGGCCTGGGAGCCGGCTGCTCATGCTCCACCATGCTGGCAGCCGCAGCTGCCACTTCTCAGCTCTCCCTGCAGCTAACACAAGCGCCTGGCAGGGACCAGAGCGCTTCTCATGCATCCCTGCCCAAGAAGCACAGCAGCCAAACAAGTTGTGGAAGGCAAAAAGTCTGCTCGTCATCGCTACATGTCACGCTTTGGAAGAGATGCCACGGTACCACTCACCTCTTCTTCCTCTTCTTCCTCTTCTTCCTCTTCTTCTTCTTCTTCTTCTTCTTCCTCTTTTGTGCATGGTCAGTCCCACAACTCCTTGTCAAGGTTCTCCCTCTGCAGGAACCGCGGACAGCTTGGCCTCTGTTCCTGCTGCTGCTCTCTGCAGCTCTGGGACTTGCCATTGCCAGCCTGCAAGGGATCTTTTCTCAGGCTAAATTGAAGAATGCCTCAGCCTACTCCTGGCTACACTTGGGCTTGAGCTAATGCTTGTGAGCCTGGGTTCTGAAACAGAGTCACAAAGGGAAAAAAAATGACATGAAATAACATAAAATGAATTAACATAAAATCAAGAAAATTAATAAATTAACAACAAAATAAAATAAAATTCATTGTGTTATGTGTCCTTGACATTGATTTTGGAACTGAAAACCCTCTGTCCTTTCAGGCAAACAGTCTCTTAGATATTGGACTGGCGGACAGGAGAGAAGAGAAGAGGGGAGGAGAGGAGAGGAGAGGAGAGCACTTCTGCTCTGTCAGGCCTGCAGTTCTGCGTGACAAGCCCTGAGCGAGCCCTGAGGCCTCCATACATGATACTACAGGCAGTATTGCTACTGGAAGTAAGGCTGCACTGGCAACAAATCCACACTGTCTTTTTGCAAAAAAGGGACTCTGTTAGGTTGCTTACTCCCCTATTTTGTAGGTACAGGGACTGATTTGGAGCCAGCACCCCAAAGGCTTCCTCCAAAGGGCTGCACATACGCGGCTGTGTCACCCCCATGTCACAATGCCAGCACCCGGCAACGCAGTGGTCACCAGGCCCCACGCAGGATCCAGAGGAGCAGCCTCCCGTGTCCACTGCCAGAGCTGGCCCGGGGGCAGCCCCAGCACATCTGACAGGAAGCACTTGAGGAGCTGCTGGAATCACAGGCCAGGGGCTGAGGGAAGAAAACCTTGCATGAGGCTGCTGGAGGTTCTCCGCTGCAAGACAATCTGCTGGCAGGGCCACCTTCCAAGCTCGGCTCATGGATGCAAATCCTTTTCAACTGGATAGCAGTGGCAAGACCAAGGCAATTCCTTCTTGAGGAGCACTGCACAGCTCACCATCCTCATCTCCTACAGAGCAACGCTCAGGAGCCGTAAGAGATAGGATGTCGAGGGCTTGCAAGGGCTTGCAAGGGCTTGCAGTGCTTTGGAACACCCACTGGTGTCCTACACAGGGACAGCAAGGATTCTTGCCCACAAGGTCTATCAGCTCAGAGGCACTTGGGCACTCTGGCAAGTCCGCCAGATAGCTCCAGCTCAAGGGAGGATAGGGCTTGGGCAGCTCCTGGGAAGCATGAGCAGCCTGTGGGACAAGGAGCCAGCTCTGGCTCACATGCTCAGGGAACAGCCCATGGCCAGCACTGGGCTCACAAAGGAACTTTTTCCCCTGGGGCACATTGGCACTGGTCCCCGGCGGATTTTTGCCTTCCTCTGCAGTTCTCAGCACGGCCCCTTGCCACCATTTCTTTGGGCCATTTGGCCTGGGAGCCGGCTGCTCATGCTCCACCATGCTGGCAGCCGCAGCTGCCACTTCTCAGCTCTCCCTGCAGCTAACACAAGCGCCTGGCAGGGACCAGAGCGCTTCTCATGCATCCCTGCCCAAGAAGCACAGCAGCCAAACAAGTTGTGGAAGGCAAAAAGTGCTCGTCATCGCTACATGTCACGCTTTGGAAGAGATGCCACGGTACCACTCACCTCTTCTTCCTCTTCTTCCTCTTCTTCCTCTTCTTCTTCTTCTTCTTCTTCTTCTTCTTCTTCTTCTTCTTCTTCTTCCTCTTTTGTGCATGGTCAGTCCCACAACTCCTTGTCAAGGTTCTCCCTCTGCAGGAACCGCGGACAGCTTGGCCTCTGTTCCTGCTGCTGCTCTCTGCAGCTCTGGGACTTGCCATTGCCAGCCTGCAAGGGATCTTTTCTCATGCTAAACTGAAGAATGCCTCAGCCTACTCCTGGCTACACTTGGGCTTGAGCTAATGCTTGTGAGCCTGGGTTCTGAAACAGAGTCACAAAGGGAAAAAAAATGACATGAAATAACATAACATGAATTAACATAAAATCAAGAAAATTAATAAATTAACAACAAAATAAAATAAAATTCATTGTGTTATGTGTCCTTGACATTGATTTTGGAACTGAAAACCCTCTGTCCTTTCAGGCAAACAGTCTCTTAGATATTGGACTGGCGGACAGGAGAGAAGAGAAGAGGGGACGAGAGGAGAGGAGAGGAGAGCAGTTCTGCTCTGTCAGGCCTGCAGTTCTGCGTGACAAGCCCTGAGCGAGCCCTGAGGCCTCCATACGTGATACTACAGGCAGTATTGCTACTGGAAGTAAGGCTGCACTGGCAACAAATCCACACTGTCTTTTTGCAAAAAAGGGACTCTGTTAGGTTGCTTACTCCCCTATTTTGTAGGTACAGGGACTGATTTGGAGCCAGCACCCCAAAGGCTTCCTCCAAAGGGCTGCACATACGCGGCTGTGTCACCCCCATGTCACAATGCCAGCACCCGGCAACGCAGTGGTCACCAGGCCCCACGCAGGATCCAGAGGAGCAGCCTCCCGTGTCCACTGCCAGAGCTGGCCCGGGGGCAGCCCCAGCACATCTGACAGGAAGCACTTGAGGAGCTGCTGGAATCACAGGCCAGGGGCTGAGGGAAGAAAACCTTGCATGAGGCTGCTGGAGGTTCTCCGCTGCAAGACAATCTGCTGGCAGGGCCACCTTCCAAGCTCGGCTCATGGATGCAAATCCTTTTCAACTGGATAGCAGTGGCAAGACCAAGGCAATTCCTTCTTGAGGAGCACTGCACAGCTCACCATCCTCATCTCCTACACAGCAACGCTCAGGAGCCGTAAGAGATAGGATGTCGAGGGCTTGCAAGGGCTTGCAAGGGCTTGCAGTGCTTTGGAACACCCACTGGTGTCCTACACAGGGACAGCAAGGATTCTTGCCCACAAGGTCTATCAGCTCAGAGGCACTTGGGCACTCTGGAAAGTCCGCCAGATAGCTCCAGCTCAAGGGAGGATAGGGCTTGGGCAGCTCCTGGGAAGCATGAGCAGCCTGTGGGACAAGGAGCCAGGTCTGGCTCACATGCTCAGGGAACAGCCCATGGCCAGCACTGGGCTCACAAAGGAACTTTTTCCCCTGGGGCACATTGGCACTGGTCCCCGGCGGATTTTTGCCTTCCTCTGCAGTTCTCAGCACGGCCCCTTGCCACCATTTCTTTGGGCCATTTGGCCTGGGAGCCGGCTGCTCATGCTCCACCATGCTGGCAGCCGCAGCTGCCACTTCTCAGCTTTCCCTGCAGCTAACACAAGCGCCTGGCAGGGACCAGAGCGCTTCTCATGCATCCCTGGCCAAGAAGCACAGCAGCCAAACAAGTTGTGGAAGGTAAAAAGTCTGCTCGTCATCGCTACATGTCACGCTTTGGAAGAGATGCCACGGTACCACTCACCTCTTCTTCCTCTTCTTCCTCTTCTTCCTCTTCTTCTTCTTCTTCTTCTTCTTCTTCTTCTTCTTCTTCTTCTTCTTCTTCCTCTTTTGTGCATGGTCAGTCCCACAACTCCTTGTCAAGGTTCTCCCTCTGCAGGAACCGCGGACAGCTTGGCCTCTGTTCCTGCTGCTGCTCTCTGCAGCTCTGGGACTTGCCATTGCCAGCCTGCAAGGGATCTTTTCTCATGCTAAACTGAAGAATGCCTCAGCCTACTCCTGGCTACACTTGGGCTTGAGCTAATGCTTGTGAGCCTGGGTTCTGAAACAGAGTCACAAAGGGAAAAAAAATGACATGAAATAACATAACATGAATTAACATAAAATCAAGAAAATTAATAAATTAACAACAAAATAAAATAAAATTCATTGTGTTATGTGTCCTTGACATTGATTTTGGAACTGAAAACCCTCTGTCCTTTCAGGCAAACAGTCTCTTAGATATTGGACTGGCGGACAGGAGAGAAGAGAAGAGGGGAGGGGAGGAGAGGAGAGGAGAGGAGAGCAGTTCTGCTCTGTCAGGCCTGCAGTTCTGCGTGACAAGCCCTGAGCGAGCCCTGAGGCCTCCATACATGATACTACAGGCAGTATTGCTACTGGAAGGGAAGCTGCACTGGCAACAAATCCACACTGTCTTTTTGCAAAAAAGGGACTCTATTAGGTTGCTTACTCCCCTATTTTGTAGGTACAGGGACTGATTTGGAGCCAGCACCCCAAAGGCTTCCTCCAAAGGGCTGCACATATGCGGCTGTGTCACCCCCATGTCACAATGCCAGCACCCGGCAACGCAGTGGTCGCCAGGCCCCACGCAGGATCCAGAGGAGCAGCCTCCCGTGTCCACTGCCAGAGCTGGCCCGGGGGCAGCCCCAGCACATCTGACAGGAAGCACTTGAGGAGCTGCTGGAATCACAGGCCAGGGGCTGAGGGAAGAAAACCTTGCATGAGGCTGCTGGAGGTTCTCCGCTGCAAGACAATCTGCTGGCAGGGCCACCTTCCAAGCTCGGCTCATGGATGCAAATCCTTTTCAACTGGATAGCAGTGGCAAGACCAAGGCAATTCCTTCTTGAGGAGCACTGCACAGCTCACCATCCTCATCTCCTACAGAGCAACGCTCAGGAGCCGTAAGAGATAGGATGTCGAGGGCTTGCAAGGGCTTGCAAGGGCTTGCAGTGCTTTGGAACACCCACTGGTGTCCTACACAGGGACAGCAAGGATTCTTGCCCACAAGGTCTATCAGCTCAGAGGCACTTGGGCACTCTGGCAAGTCCGCCAGACAGCTCCAGCTCAAGGGAGGATAGGGCTTGGGCAGCTCCTGGGAAGCATGAGCAGCCTGTGGGACAAGGAGCCAGGTCTGGCTCACATGCTCAGGGAACAGCCCATGGCCAGCACTGGGCTCAGCAAGGAACTTTTTCCCCTGGGGCACGTTGGCACTGGTCCCCGGCGGTTTTTTGCCTTCCTCTGCAGTTCTCAGCACGGCCCCTTGCCACCATTTCTTTGGGCCATTTGGCCTGGGAGCCGGCTGCTCATGCTCCACCATGCTGGCAGCCACAGCTGCCACTTCTCAGCTCTCCCTGCAGCTAACACAAGCGCCTGGCAGGGACCAGAGCGCTTCTCATGCATCCCTGGCCAAGAAGCACAGCAGCCAAACAAGTTGTGGAAGGCAAAAAGTCTGCTCGTCATTGCTACATGTCACGCTTTGGAAGAGATGCCACGGTACCACTCACCTCTTCTTCCTCTTCTTCCTCTTCTTCCTCTTCTTCCTCTTCTTCTTCTTCTTCTTCTTCTTCTTCTTCTTCTTCCTCTTTTGTGCATGGTCAGTCCCACAACTCCTTGTCAAGGTTCTCCCTCTGCAGGAACCGCGGACAGCTTGGCCTCTATTCCTGCTGCTGCTCTCTGCAGCTCTGGGACTTGCCTTTGCCAGCCTGCAAAGGATCTTTTCTCATGCTAAACTGAAGAATGCCTCAGCCTACTCCTGGCTACACTTGGGCTTGAGCTAATGCTTGTGAGCCTGGGTTCTGAAACAGAGTCACAAAGGGAAAAAAAATGACATGAAATAACATAACATGAATTAACATAAAATCAAGAAAATTAATAAATTAACAACAAAATCAAATACAATTCATTGTGTTATGTGTCCTTGACATTGATTTTGGAACTGAAAACCCTCTGTCCTTTCAGGCAAACAGTCTCTTAGATATTGGACTGGCGGACAGGAGAGAAGAGGAGAGGAGAGGAGAGGAGAGGAGAGGAGAGGAGAGGAGAGGAGAGGAGAGGAGAGGAGAGCAGTTCTGCTCTGTCAGGCCTGCAGTTCTGCGTGACAAGCCCTGAGCGAGCCCTGAGGCCTCCATACGTGATACTACAGGCAGTATTGCTACTGGAAGGAAGGCTGCACTGGCAACAAATCCACACTGTCTTTTTGCAAAAAAGGGACTCTGTTAGGTTGCTTACTCCCCTATTTTGTAGGTACAGGGACTGATTTGGAGCCAGCACCCCAAAGGCTTCCTCCAAAGGGCTGCACATATGTGGCTGTGTCACTCCCATGTCACAATGCCAGCACCCGGCAACGCAGTGGTCACCAGGCCCCACGCAGGATCCAGAGGAGCAGCCTCCCGTGTCCACTGCCAGAGCTGGCCCGGGGGCAGCCCCGGCACATCTGACAGGAAGCACTTGAGGAGCTGCTGGAATCACAGGCCAGGGGCTGAGGGAAGAAAACCTTGCATGAGGCTGCTGGAGGTTCTCCGCTGCAAGACAATCTGCTGGCAGGGCCACCTTGCAAGCTCGGCTCATGGATGCAAATCCTTTTCAACTGGATAGCAGTGGCAAGACCAAGGCAATTCCTTCTTGAGGAGCACTGCACAGCTCACCATCCTCATCTCCTACAGAGCAACGCTCAGGAGCCCTAAGAGATAGGATGTCGAGGGCTTGCAAGGGCTTGCAAGGGCTTGCAGTGCTTTGGAACACCCACTGGTGTCCTACACAGGGACAGCAAGGATTCTTGCCCACAAGGTCTATCAGCTCAGAGGCACTTGGGCACTCTGGCAAGTCCGCCAGATAGCTCCAGCTCAAGGGAGGATAGGGCTTGGGCAGCTCCTGGGAAGCATGAGCAGCCTGTGGGACAAGGAGCCAGCTCTGGCTCACATGCTCAGGGAACAGCCCATGGCCAGCACTGGGCTCACAAAGGAACTTTTTCCCCTGGGGCACATTGGCACTGGTCCCCGGCGGATTTTTGCCTTCCTCTGCAGTTCTCAGCACGGCCCCTTGCCACCATTTCTTTGGGCCATTTGGCCTGGGAGCCGGCTGCTCATGCTCCACCATGCTGGCAGCCGCAGCTGCCACTTCTCAGCTTTCCCTGCAGCTAACACAAGCGCCTGGCAGGGACCAGAGCGCTTCTCATGCATCCCTGGCCAAGAAGCACAGCAGCCAAACAAGTTGTGGAAGGTAAAAAGTCTGCTCGTCATCGCTACATGTCACGCTTTGGAAGAGATGCCACGGTACCACTCACCTCTTCTTCCTCTTCTTCCTCTTCTTCCTCTTCTTCTTCTTCTTCTTCTTCTTCTTCTTCTTCTTCTTCTTCTTCTTCTTCTTCCTCTTTTGTGCATGGTCAGTCCCACAACTCCTTGTCAAGGTTCTCCCTCTGCAGGAACCGCGGACAGCTTGGCCTCTGTTCCTGCTGCTGCTCTCTGCAGCTCTGGGACTTGCCATTGCCAGCCTGCAAGGGATCTTTTCTCATGCTAAACTGAAGAATGCCTCAGCCTACTCCTGGCTACACTTGGGCTTGAGCTAATGCTTGTGAGCCTGGGTTCTGAAACAGAGTCACAAAGGGAAAAAAAATGACATGAAATAACATAACATGAATTAACATAAAATCAAGAAAATTAATAAATTAACAACAAAATAAAATAAAATTCATTGTGTTATGTGTCCTTGACATTGATTTTGGAACTGAAAACCCTCTGTCCTTTCAGGCAAACAGTCTCTTAGATATTGGACTGGCGGACAGGAGAGAAGAGAAGAGGGGAGGGGAGGAGAGGAGAGGAGAGGAGAGCAGTTCTGCTCTGTCAGGCCTGCAGTTCTGCGTGACAAGCCCTGAGCGAGCCCTGAGGCCTCCATACATGATACTACAGGCAGTATTGCTACTGGAAGGAAGGCTGCACTGGCAACAAATCCACACTGTCTTTTTGCAAAAAAGGGACTCTGTTAGGTTGCTTACTCCCCTATTTTGTAGGTACAGGGACTGATTTGGAGCCAGCACCCCAAAGGCTTCCTCCAAAGGGCTGCACATATGCGGCTGTGTCACCCCCATGTCACAATGCCAGCACCCGGCAACGCAGTGGTCGCCAGGCCCCACGCAGGATCCAGAGGAGCAGCCTCCCGTGTCCACTGCCAGAGCTGGCCCGGGGGCAGCCCCAGCACATCTGACAGGAAGCACTTGAGGAGCTGCTGGAATCACAGGCCAGGGGCTGAGGGAAGAAAACCTTGCATGAGGCTGCTGGAGGTTCTCCGCTGCAAGACAATCTGCTGGCAGGGCCACCTTCCAAGCTCGGCTCATGGATGCAAATCCTTTTCAACTGGATAGCAGTGGCAAGACCAAGGCAATTCCTTCTTGAGGAGCACTGCACAGCTCACCATCCTCATCTCCTACAGAGCAACGCTCAGGAGCCCTAAGAGATAGGATGTCGAGGGCTTGCAAGGGCTTGCAAGGGCTTGCAGTGCTTTGGAACACCCACTGGTGTCCTACACAGGGACAGCAAGGATTCTTGCCCACAAGGTCTATCAGCTCAGAGGCACTTGGGCACTCTGGAAAGTCCGCCAGATAGCTCCAGCTCAAGGGAGGATAGGGCTTGGGCAGCTCCTGGGAAGCATGAGCAGCCTGTGGGACAAGGAGCCAGCTCTGGCTCACATGCTCAGGGAACAGCCCATGGCCAGCACTGGGCTCACAAAGGAACTTTTTCCCCTGGGGCACATTGGCACTGGTCCCCGGCGGATTTTTGCCTTCCTCTGCAGTTCTCAGCACGGCCCCTTGCCACCATTTCTTTGGGCCATTTGGCCTGGGAGCCGGCTGCTCATGCTCCACCATGCTGGCAGCTGCAGCTGCCACTTCTCAGCTTTCCCTGCAGCTAACACAAGCGCCTGGCAGGGACCAGAGCGCTTCTCATGCATCCCTGGCCAAGAAGCACAGCAGCCAAACAAGTTGTGGAAGGTAAAAAGTCTGCTCGTCATCGCTACATGTCACGCTTTGGAAGAGATGCCACGGTACCACTCACCTCTTCTTCCTCTTCTTCCTCTTCTTCCTCTTCTTCTTCTTCTTCTTCTTCTTCTTCTTCTTCTTCTTCCTCTTTTGTGCATGGTCAGTCCCACAACTCCTTGTCAAGGTTCTCCCTCTGCAGGAACCGCGGACAGCTTGGCCTCTGTTCCTGCTGCTGCTCTCTGCAGCTCTGGGACTTGCCATTGCCAGCCTGCAAGGGATCTTTTCTCATGCTAAACTGAAGAATGCCTCAGCCTACTCCTGGCTACACTTGGGCTTGAGCTAATGCTTGTGAGCCTGGGTTCTGAAACAGAGTCACAAAGGGAAAAAAAATGACATGAAATAACATAACATGAATTAACATAAAATCAAGAAAATTAATAAATTAACAACAAAATAAAATAAAATTCATTGTGTTATGTGTCCTTGACATTGATTTTGGAACTGAAAACCCTCTGTCCTTTCAGGCAAACAGTCTCTTAGATATTGGACTGGCGGACAGGAGAGAAGAGAAGAGGGGAGGGGAGGAGAGGAGAGGAGAGGAGAGCAGTTCTGCTCTGTCAGGCCTGCAGTTCTGCGTGACAAGCCCTGAGCGAGCCCTGAGGCCTCCATACATGATACTACAGGCAGTATTGCTACTGGAAGGAAGGCTGCACTGGCAACAAATCCACACTGTCTTTTTGCAAAAAAGGGACTCTGTTAGGTTGCTTACTCCCCTATTTTGTAGCTACAGGGACTGATTTGGAGCCAGCACCCCAAAGGCTTCCTCCAAAGGGCTGCACATATGCGGCTGTGTCACCCCCATGTCACAATGCCAGCACCCGGCAACGCAGTGGTCGCCAGGCCCCACGCAGGATCCAGAGGAGCAGCCTCCCGTGTCCACTGCCAGAGCTGGCCCGGGGGCAGCCCCAGCACATCTGACAGGAAGCACTTGAGGAGCTGCTGGAATCACAGGCCAGGGGCTGAGGGAAGAAAACCTTGCATGAGGCTGCTGGAGGTTCTCCGCTGCAAGACAATCTGCTGGCAGGGCCACCTTCCAAGCTCGGCTCATGGATGCAAATCCTTTTCAACTGGATAGCAGTGGCAAGACCAAGGCAATTCCTTCTTGAGGAGCACTGCACAGCTCACCATCCTCATCTCCTACAGAGCAACGCTCAGGAGCCGTAAGAGATAGGATGTCGAGGGCTTGCAAGGGCTTGCAAGGGCTTGCAGTGCTTTGGAACACCCACTGGTGTCCTACACAGGGACAGCAAGGATTCTTGCCCACAAGGTCTATCAGCTCAGAGGCACTTGGGCACTCTGGCAAGTCCGCCAGATAGCTCCAGCTCAAGGGAGGATAGGGCTTGGGCAGCTCCTGGGAAGCATGAGCAGCCTGTGGGACAAGGAGCCAGGTCTGGCTCACATGCTCAGGGAACAGCCCATGGCCAGCACTGGGCTCAGCAAGGAACTTTTTCCCCTGGGGCACGTTGGCACTGGTCCCCGGCGGTTTTTTGCCTTCCTCTGCAGTTCTCAGCACGGCCCCTTGCCACCATTTCTTTGGGCCATTTGGCCTGGGAGCCGGCTGCTCATGCTCCACCATGCTGGCAGCCACAGCTGCCACTTCTCAGCTCTCCCTGCAGCTAACACAAGCGCCTGGCAGGGACCAGAGCGCTTCTCATGCATCCCTGGCCAAGAAGCACAGCAGCCAAACAAGTTGTGGAAGGCAAAAAGTCTGCTCGTCATCGCTACATGTCACGCTTTGGAAGAGATGCCACGGTACCACTCACCTCTTCTTCCTCTTCTTCCTCTTCTTCCTCTTCTTCTTCCTCTTTTGTGCATGGTCAGTCCCACAACTCCTTGTCAAGGTTCTCCCTCTGCAGGAACCGCGGACAGCTTGGCCTCTATTCCTGCTGCTGCTCTCTGCAGCTCTGGGACTTGCCTTTGCCAGCCTGCAAGGGATCTTTTCTCATGCTAAACTGAAGAATGCCTCAGCCTACTCCTGGCTACATTTGGGCTTGAGCTAATGCTTGTGAGCCTGGGTTCTGAAACAGAGTCACAAAGGGAAAAAAAAATGACATGAAATAACATAAAATCAAGAAAATTAATAAATTAACAACAAAATAAAAAAAAATTCATTGTGTTATGTGTCCTTGACATTGATTTTGGAACTGAAAACCCTCTGTCCTTTCAGGCAAACAGTCTCTTAGATATTGGACTGGCGGACAGGAGAGAAGAGAAGAGGAGAGGAGAGGAGAGGAGAGGAGAGAAGAGGAGAGGAGAGGAGAGGAGAGGAGAGGAGAGGAGAGGAGAGCAGTTCTGCTCTGTCAGGCCTGCAGTTCTGCGTGACAAGCCCTGAGCGAGCCCTGAGGCCTCCATACATAATACTACAGGCAGTATTGCTACTGGAAGGGAAGCTGCACTGGCAACAAATCCACACTGTCTTTTTGCAAAAAAGGGACTCTATTAGGTTGCTTACTCCCCTATTTTGTAGGTACAGGGACTGATTTGGAGCCAGCACCCCAAAGGCTTCCTCCAAAGGGCTGCACATATGCGGCTGTGTCACCCCCATGTCACAATGCCAGCACCTGGCAACGCAGTGGTCGCCAGGCCCCACGCAGGATCCAGAGGAGCAGCCTCCCGTGTCCACTGCCAGAGCTGGCCCGGGGGCAGCCCCAGCACATCTGACAGGAAGCACTTGAGGAGCTGCTGGAATCACAGGCCAGGGGCTGAGGGAAGAAAACCTTGCATGAGGCTGCTGGAGGTTCTCCGCTGCAAGACAATCTGCTGGCAGGGCCACCTTCCAAGCTCGGCTCATGGATGCAAATCCTTTTCAACTGGATAGCAGTGGCAAGACCAAGGCAATTCCTTCTTGAGGAGCACTGCACAGCTCACCATCCTCATCTCCTACAGAGCAACGCTCAGGAGCCGTAAGAGATAGGATGTCGAGGGCTTGCAAGGGCTTGCAAGGGCTTGCAAGGGCTTGCAGTGCTTTGGAACACCCACTGGTGTCCTACACAGGGACAGCAAGGATTCTTGCCCACAAGGTCTATCAGCTCAGAGGCACTTGGGCACTCTGGCAAGTCCGCCAGATAGCTCCAGCTCAAGGGAGGATAGGGCTTGGGCAGCTCCTGGGAAGCATGAGCAGCCTGTGGGACAAGGAGCCAGGTCTGGCTCACATGCTCAGGGAACAGCCCATGGCCAGCACTGGGCTCAGCAAGGAACTTTTTCCCCTGGGGCACGTTGGCACTGGTCCCCGGCGGTTTTTTGCCTTCCTCTGCAGTTCTCAGCACCGCCCCTTGCCACCATTTCTTTGGGCCATTTGGCCTGGGAGCCGGCTGCTCATGCTCCACCATGCTGGCAGCCGCAGCTGCCACTTCTCAGCTCTCCCTGCAGCTAACACAAGCGCCTGGCAGGGACCAGAGCGCTTCTCATGCATCCCTGCCCAAGAAGCACAGCAGCCAAACAAGTTGTGGAAGGCAAAAAGTCTGCTCGTCATCGCTACATGTCACGCTTTGGAAGAGATGCCACGGTACCACTCACCTCTTCTTCCTCTTCTTCTTCTTCTTCTTCTTCTTCTTCTTCCTCTTTTGTGCATGGTCAGTCCCACAACTCCTTGTCAAGGTTCTCCCTCTGCAGGAACCGCGGACAGCTTGGCCTCTATTCCTGCTGCTGCTCTCTGCAGCTCTGGGACTTGCCTTTGCCAGCCTGCAAGGGATCTTTTCTCATGCTAAACTGAAGAATGCCTCAGCCTACTCCTGGCTACACTTGGGCTTGAGCTAATGCTTGTGAGCCTGGGTTCTGAAACAGAGTCACAAAGGGAAAAAAAATGACATGAAATAACATAACATGAATTAACATAAAATCAAGAAAATTAATAAATTAACAACAAAATCAAATACAATTCATTGTGTTATGTGTCCTTGACATTGATTTTGGAACTGAAAACCCTCTGTCCTTTCAGGCAAACAGTCTCTTAGATATTGGACTGGCGGACAGGAGAGAAGAGGAGAGGAGAGGAGAGGAGAGGAGAGGAGAGGAGAGGAGAGGAGAGGAGAGGAGAGGAGAGGAGAGCAGTTCTGCTCTGTCAGGCCTGCAGTTCTGCGTGACAAGCCCTGAGCGAGCCCTGAGGCCTCCATACGTGATACTACAGGCAGTATTGCTACTGGAAGGAAGGCTGCACTGGCAACAAATCCACACTGTCTTTTTGCAAAAAAGGGACTCTGTTAGGTTGCTTACTCCCCTATTTTGTAGGTACAGGGACTGATTTGGAGCCAGCACCCCAAAGGCTTCCTCCAAAGGGCTGCACATATGTGGCTGTGTCACTCCCATGTCACAATGCCAGCACCCGGCAACGCAGTGGTCACCAGGCCCCACGCAGGATCCAGAGGAGCAGCCTCCCGTGTCCA
The DNA here is from genome assembly GCF_036013445.1 of Caloenas nicobarica. Classification (NCBI taxonomy): domain Eukaryota; kingdom Metazoa; phylum Chordata; class Aves; order Columbiformes; family Columbidae; genus Caloenas; species Caloenas nicobarica. The sequence goes on from NC_088258.1 coordinate 18,796,646, forward strand.
CTGCCAGAGCTGGCCCGGGGGCAGCCCCGGCACATCTGACAGGAAGCACTTGAGGAGCTGCTGGAATCACAGGCCAGGGGCTGAGGGAAGAAAACCTTGCATGAGGCTGCTGGAGGTTCTCCGCTGCAAGACAATCTGCTGGCAGGGCCACCTTCCAAGCTCGGCTCATGGATGCAAATCCTTTTCAACTGGATAGCAGTGGCAAGACCAAGGCAATTCCTTCTTGAGGAGCACTGCACAGCTCACCATCCTCATCTCCTACAGAGCAACGCTCAGGAGCCCTAAGAGATAGGATGTCGAGGGCTTGCAAGGGCTTGCAAGGGCTTGCAGTGCTTTGGAACACCCACTGGTGTCCTACACAGGGACAGCAAGGATTCTTGCCCACAAGGTCTATCAGCTCAGAGGCACTTGGGCACTCTGGAAAGTCCGCCAGATAGCTCCAGCTCAAGGGAGGATAGGGCTTGGGCAGCTCCTGGGAAGCATGAGCAGCCTGTGGGACAAGGAGCCAGCTCTGGCTCACATGCTCAGGGAACAGCCCATGGCCAGCACTGGGCTCACAAAGGAACTTTTTCCCCTGGGGCACATTGGCACTGGTCCCCGGCGGATTTTTGCCTTCCTCTGCAGTTCTCAGCACGGCCCCTTGCCACCATTTCTTTGGGCCATTTGGCCTGGGAGCCGGCTGCTCATGCTCCACCATGCTGGCAGCTGCAGCTGCCACTTCTCAGCTTTCCCTGCAGCTAACACAAGCGCCTGGCAGGGACCAGAGCGCTTCTCATGCATCCCTGGCCAAGAAGCACAGCAGCCAAACAAGTTGTGGAAGGTAAAAAGTCTGCTCGTCATCGCTACATGTCACGCTTTGGAAGAGATGCCACGGTACCACTCACCTCTTCTTCCTCTTCTTCCTCTTCTTCCTCTTCTTCTTCTTCTTCTTCTTCTTCTTCTTCTTCTTCTTCCTCTTTTGTGCATGGTCAGTCCCACAACTCCTTGTCAAGGTTCTCCCTCTGCAGGAACCGCGGACAGCTTGGCCTCTGTTCCTGCTGCTGCTCTCTGCAGCTCTGGGACTTGCCATTGCCAGCCTGCAAGGGATCTTTTCTCATGCTAAACTGAAGAATGCCTCAGCCTACTCCTGGCTACACTTGGGCTTGAGCTAATGCTTGTGAGCCTGGGTTCTGAAATAGAGTCACAAAGGGAAAAAAAATGACATGAAATAACATAACATGAATTAACATAAAATCAAGAAAATTAATAAATTAACAACAAAATAAAATAAAATTCATTGTGTTATGTGTCCTTGACATTGATTTTGGAACTGAAAACCCTCTGTCCTTTCAGGCAAACAGTCTCTTAGATATTGGACTGGCGGACAGGAGAGAAGAGAAGAGGGGAGGGGAGGAGAGGAGAGGAGAGGAGAGCAGTTCTGCTCTGTCAGGCCTGCAGTTCTGCGTGACAAGCCCTGAGCGAGCCCTGAGGCCTCCATACATGATACTACAGGCAGTATTGCTACTGGAAGGAAGGCTGCACTGGCAACAAATCCACACTGTCTTTTTGCAAAAAAGGGACTCTGTTAGGTTGCTTACTCCCCTATTTTGTAGGTACAGGGACTGATTTGGAGCCAGCACCCCAAAGGCTTCCTCCAAAGGGCTGCACATATGCGGCTGTGTCACCCCCATGTCACAATGCCAGCACCCGGCAACGCAGTGGTCGCCAGGCCCCACGCAGGATCCAGAGGAGCAGCCTCCCGTGTCCACTGCCAGAGCTGGCCCGGGGGCAGCCCCAGCACATCTGACAGGAAGCACTTGAGGAGCTGCTGGAATCACAGGCCAGGGGCTGAGGGAAGAAAACCTTGCATGAGGCTGCTGGAGGTTCTCCGCTGCAAGACAATCTGCTGGCAGGGCCACCTTCCAAGCTCGGCTCATGGATGCAAATCCTTTTCAACTGGATAGCAGTGGCAAGACCAAGGCAATTCCTTCTTGAGGAGCACTGCACAGCTCACCATCCTCATCTCCTACAGAGCAACGCTCAGGAGCCCTAAGAGATAGGATGTCGAGGGCTTGCAAGGGCTTGCAAGGGCTTGCAGTGCTTTGGAACACCCACTGGTGTCCTACACAGGGACAGCAAGGATTCTTGCCCACAAGGTCTATCAGCTCAGAGGCACTTGGGCACTCTGGAAAGTCCGCCAGATAGCTCCAGCTCAAGGGAGGATAGGGCTTGGGCAGCTCCTGGGAAGCATGAGCAGCCTGTGGGACAAGGAGCCAGCTCTGGCTCACATGCTCAGGGAACAGCCCATGGCCAGCACTGGGCTCACAAAGGAACTTTTTCCCCTGGGGCACATTGGCACTGGTCCCCGGCGGATTTTTGCCTTCCTCTGCAGTTCTCAGCACGGCCCCTTGCCACCATTTCTTTGGGCCATTTGGCCTGGGAGCCGGCTGCTCATGCTCCACCATGCTGGCAGCTGCAGCTGCCACTTCTCAGCTTTCCCTGCAGCTAACACAAGCGCCTGGCAGGGACCAGAGCGCTTCTCATGCATCCCTGGCCAAGAAGCACAGCAGCCGAACAAGTTGTGGAAGGTAAAAAGTCTGCTCGTCATCGCTACATGTCACGCTTTGGAAGAGATGCCACGGTACCACTCACCTCTTCTTCCTCTTCTTCCTCTTCTTCCTCTTCTTCTTCTTCTTCTTCTTCTTCTTCTTCTTCTTCTTCCTCTTTTGTGCATGGTCAGTCCCACAACTCCTTGTCAAGGTTCTCCCTCTGCAGGAACCGCGGACAGCTTGGCCTCTGTTCCTGCTGCTGCTCTCTGCAGCTCTGGGACTTGCCATTGCCAGCCTGCAAGGGATCTTTTCTCATGCTAAACTGAAGAATGCCTCAGCCTACTCCTGGCTACACTTGGGCTTGAGCTAATGCTTGTGAGCCTGGGTTCTGAAACAGAGTCACAAAGGGAAAAAAAATGACATGAAATAACATAACATGAATTAACATAAAATCAAGAAAATTAATAAATTAACAACAAAATAAAATAAAATTCATTGTGTTATGTGTCCTTGACATTGATTTTGGAACTGAAAACCCTCTGTCCTTTCAGGCAAACAGTCTCTTAGATATTGGACTGGCGGACAGGAGAGAAGAGAAGAGGGGAGGGGAGGAGAGGAGAGGAGAGGAGAGCAGTTCTGCTCTGTCAGGCCTGCAGTTCTGCGTGACAAGCCCTGAGCGAGCCCTGAGGCCTCCATACATGATACTACAGGCAGTATTGCTACTGGAAGGAAGGCTGCACTGGCAACAAATCCACACTGTCTTTTTGCAAAAAAGGGACTCTGTTAGGTTGCTTACTCCCCTATTTTGTAGGTACAGGGACTGATTTGGAGCCAGCACCCCAAAGGCTTCCTCCAAAGGGCTGCACATATGCGGCTGTGTCACCCCCATGTCACAATGCCAGCACCCGGCAACGCAGTGGTCGCCAGGCCCCACGCAGGATCCAGAGGAGCAGCCTCCCGTGTCCACTGCCAGAGCTGGCCCGGGGGCAGCCCCAGCACATCTGACAGGAAGCACTTGAGGAGCTGCTGGAATCACAGGCCAGGGGCTGAGGGAAGAAAACCTTGCATGAGGCTGCTGGAGGTTCTCCGCTGCAAGACAATCTGCTGGCAGGGCCACCTTCCAAGCTCGGCTCATGGATGCAAATCCTTTTCAACTGGATAGCAGTGGCAAGACCAAGGCAATTCCTTCTTGAGGAGCACTGCACAGCTCACCATCCTCATCTCCTACAGAGCAACGCTCAGGAGCCGTAAGAGATAGGATGTCGAGGGCTTGCAAGGGCTTGCAAGGGCTTGCAGTGCTTTGGAACACCCACTGGTGTCCTACACAGGGACAGCAAGGATTCTTGCCCACAAGGTCTATCAGCTCAGAGGCACTTGGGCACTCTGGCAAGTCCGCCAGATAGCTCCAGCTCAAGGGAGGATAGGGCTTGGGCAGCTCCTGGGAAGCATGAGCAGCCTGTGGGACAAGGAGCCAGGTCTGGCTCACATGCTCAGGGAACAGCCCATGGCCAGCACTGGGCTCAGCAAGGAACTTTTTCCCCTGGGGCACGTTGGCACTGGTCCCCGGCGGTTTTTTGCCTTCCTCTGCAGTTCTCAGCACGGCCCCTTGCCACCATTTCTTTGGGCCATTTGGCCTGGGAGCCGGCTGCTCATGCTCCACCATGCTGGCAGCCACAGCTGCCACTTCTCAGCTCTCCCTGCAGCTAACACAAGCGCCTGGCAGGGACCAGAGCGCTTCTCATGCATCCCTGGCCAAGAAGCACAGCAGCCAAACAAGTTGTGGAAGGCAAAAAGTCTGCTCGTCATCGCTACATGTCACGCTTTGGAAGAGATGCCACGGTACCACTCACCTCTTCTTCCTCTTCTTCCTCTTCTTCCTCTTCTTCTTCCTCTTTTGTGCATGGTCAGTCCCACAACTCCTTGTCAAGGTTCTCCCTCTGCAGGAACCGCGGACAGCTTGGCCTCTATTCCTGCTGCTGCTCTCTGCAGCTCTGGGACTTGCCTTTGCCAGCCTGCAAGGGATCTTTTCTCATGCTAAACTGAAGAATGCCTCAGCCTACTCCTGGCTACATTTGGGCTTGAGCTAATGCTTGTGAGCCTGGGTTCTGAAACAGAGTCACAAAGGGAAAAAAAAATGACATGAAATAACATAAAATCAAGAAAATTAATAAATTAACAACAAAATAAAAAAAAATTCATTGTGTTATGTGTCCTTGACATTGATTTTGGAACTGAAAACCCTCTGTCCTTTCAGGCAAACAGTCTCTTAGATATTGGACTGGCGGACAGGAGAGAAGAGAAGAGGAGAGGAGAGGAGAGGAGAGGAGAGAAGAGGAGAGGAGAGGAGAGGAGAGGAGAGGAGAGGAGAGGAGAGGAGAGCAGTTCTGCTCTGTCAGGCCTGCAGTTCTGCGTGACAAGCCCTGAGCGAGCCCTGAGGCCTCCATACATAATACTACAGGCAGTATTGCTACTGGAAGGGAAGCTGCACTGGCAACAAATCCACACTGTCTTTTTGCAAAAAAGGGACTCTATTAGGTTGCTTACTCCCCTATTTTGTAGGTACAGGGACTGATTTGGAGCCAGCACCCCAAAGGCTTCCTCCAAAGGGCTGCACATATGCGGCTGTGTCACCCCCATGTCACAATGCCAGCACCTGGCAACGCAGTGGTCGCCAGGCCCCACGCAGGATCCAGAGGAGCAGCCTCCCGTGTCCACTGCCAGAGCTGGCCCGGGGGCAGCCCCAGCACATCTGACAGGAAGCACTTGAGGAGCTGCTGGAATCACAGGCCAGGGGCTGAGGGAAGAAAACCTTGCATGAGGCTGCTGGAGGTTCTCCGCTGCAAGACAATCTGCTGGCAGGGCCACCTTCCAAGCTCGGCTCATGGATGCAAATCCTTTTCAACTGGATAGCAGTGGCAAGACCAAGGCAATTCCTTCTTGAGGAGCACTGCACAGCTCACCATCCTCATCTCCTACAGAGCAACGCTCAGGAGCCGTAAGAGATAGGATGTCGAGGGCTTGCAAGGGCTTGCAAGGGCTTGCAAGGGCTTGCAGTGCTTTGGAACACCCACTGGTGTCCTACACAGGGACAGCAAGGATTCTTGCCCACAAGGTCTATCAGCTCAGAGGCACTTGGGCACTCTGGCAAGTCCGCCAGATAGCTCCAGCTCAAGGGAGGATAGGGCTTGGGCAGCTCCTGGGAAGCATGAGCAGCCTGTGGGACAAGGAGCCAGGTCTGGCTCACATGCTCAGGGAACAGCCCATGGCCAGCACTGGGCTCAGCAAGGAACTTTTTCCCCTGGGGCACGTTGGCACTGGTCCCCGGCGGTTTTTTGCCTTCCTCTGCAGTTCTCAGCACCGCCCCTTGCCACCATTTCTTTGGGCCATTTGGCCTGGGAGCCGGCTGCTCATGCTCCACCATGCTGGCAGCCGCAGCTGCCACTTCTCAGCTCTCCCTGCAGCTAACACAAGCGCCTGGCAGGGACCAGAGCGCTTCTCATGCATCCCTGCCCAAGAAGCACAGCAGCCAAACAAGTTGTGGAAGGCAAAAAGTCTGCTCGTCATCGCTACATGTCACGCTTTGGAAGAGATGCCACGGTACCACTCACCTCTTCTTCCTCTTCTTCTTCTTCTTCTTCTTCTTCTTCTTCCTCTTTTGTGCATGGTCAGTCCCACAACTCCTTGTCAAGGTTCTCCCTCTGCAGGAACCGCGGACAGCTTGGCCTCTATTCCTGCTGCTGCTCTCTGCAGCTCTGGGACTTGCCTTTGCCAGCCTGCAAGGGATCTTTTCTCATGCTAAACTGAAGAATGCCTCAGCCTACTCCTGGCTACACTTGGGCTTGAGCTAATGCTTGTGAGCCTGGGTTCTGAAACAGAGTCACAAAGGGAAAAAAAATGACATGAAATAACATAACATGAATTAACATAAAATCAAGAAAATTAATAAATTAACAACAAAATCAAATACAATTCATTGTGTTATGTGTCCTTGACATTGATTTTGGAACTGAAAACCCTCTGTCCTTTCAGGCAAACAGTCTCTTAGATATTGGACTGGCGGACAGGAGAGAAGAGGAGAGGAGAGGAGAGGAGAGGAGAGGAGAGGAGAGGAGAGGAGAGGAGAGGAGAGGAGAGGAGAGGAGAGGAGAGGAGAGGAGAGCAGTTCTGCTCTGTCAGGCCTGCAGTTCTGCGTGACAAGCCCTGAGCGAGCCCTGAGGCCTCCATACATGATACTACAGGCAGTATTGCTACTGGAAGGAAGGCTGCACTGGCAACAAATCCACACTGTCTTTTTGCAAAAAAGGGACTCTGTTAGGTTGCTTACTCCCCTATTTTGTAGCTACAGGGACTGATTTGGAGCCAGCACCCCAAAGGCTTCCTCCAAAGGGCTGCACATATGCGGCTGTGTCACCCCCATGTCACAATGCCAGCACCCGGCAACGCAGTGGTCACCAGGCCCCACGCAGGATCCAGAGGAGCAGCCTCCCGTGTCCACTGCCAGAGCTGGCCCGGGGGCAGCCCCAGCACATCTGACAGGAAGCACTTGAGGAGCTGCTTGGAATCACAGGCCAGGGGCTGAGGGAAGAAAACCTTGCATGAGGCTGCTGGAGGTTCTCCGCTGCAAGACAATCTGCTGGCAGGGCCACCTTGCAAGCTCGGCTCATGGATGCAAATCCTTTTCAACTGGATAGCAGTGGCAAGACCAAGGCAATTCCTTCTTGAGGAGCACTGCACAGCTCACCATCCTCATCTCCTACAGAGCAACGCTCAGGAGCCGTAAGAGATAGGATGTCGAGGGCTTGCAAGGGCTTGCAAGGGCTTGCAAGGGCTTGCAGTGCTTTGGAACACCCACTGGTGTCCTACACAGGGACAGCAAGGATTCTTGCCCACAAGGTCTATCAGCTCAGAGGCACTTGGGCACTCTGGCAAGTCCGCCAGATAGCTCCAGCTCAAGGGAGGATAGGGCTTGGGCAGCTCCTGGGAAGCATGAGCAGCCTGTGGGACAAGGAGCCAGGTCTGGCTCACATGCTCAGGGAACAGCCCATGGCCAGCACTGGGCTCACAAAGGAACTTTTTCCCCTGGGGCACATTGGCACTGGTCCCCGGCGGTTTTTTGCCTTCCTCTGCAGTTCTCAGCACGGCCCCTTGCCACCATTTCTTTGGGCCATTTGGCCTGGGAGCCGGCTGCTCATGCTCCACCATGCTGGCAGCCGCAGCTGCCACTTCTCAGCTCTCCCTGCAGCTAACACAAGCGCCTGGCAGGGACCAGAGCGCTTCTCATGCATCCCTGCCCAAGAAGCACAGCAGCCAAACAAGTTGTGGAAGGCAAAAAGTCTGCTCGTCATCGCTACATGTCACGCTTTGGAAGAGATGCCACGGTACCACTCACCTCTTCTTCCTCTTCTTCCTCTTCTTCCTCTTCTTCCTCTTCTTCCTCTTCTTCTTCTTGTTCTTCTTCTTCTTCCTCTTTTGTGCATGGTCAGTCCCACAACTCCTTGTCAAGGTTCTCCCTCTGCAGGAACCGCGGACAGCTTGGCCTCTATTCCTGCTGCTGCTCTCTGCAGCTCTGGGACTTGCCTTTGCCAGCCTGCAAGGGATCTTTTCTCATGCTAAACTGAAGAATGCCTCAGCCTACTCCTGGCTACACTTGGGCTTGAGCTAATGCTTGTGAGCCTGGCTTCTGAAACAGAGTCACAAAGGGAAAAAAAATGACATGAAATAACATAACATGAATTAACATAAAATCAAGAAAATTAATAAATTAACAACAAAATAAAAAAAAATTCATTGTGTTATGTGTCCTTGACATTGATTTTGGAACTGAAATCCCTCTGTCCTTTCAGGCAAACAGTCTCTTAGATATTGGACTGGCGGACAGGAGAGAAGAGAAGAGGAGAGGAGAGGAGAGGAGAGAAGAGGAGAGGAGAGGAGAGGAGAGGAGAGGAGAGGAGAGGAGAGGAGAGCAGTTCTGCTCTGTCAGGCCTGCAGTTCTGCGTGACAAGCCCTGAGCGAGCCCTGAGGCCTCCATACATAATACTACAGGCAGTATTGCTACTGGAAGGGAAGCTGCACTGGCAACAAATCCACACTGTCTTTTTGCAAAAAAGGGACTCTATTAGGTTGCTTACTCCCCTATTTTGTAGGTACAGGGACTGATTTGGAGCCAGCACCCCAAAGGCTTCCTCCAAAGGGCTGCACATATGCGGCTGTGTCACCCCCATGTCACAATGCCAGCACCTGGCAACGCAGTGGTCGCCAGGCCCCACGCAGGATCCAGAGGAGCAGCCTCCCGTGTCCACTGCCAGAGCTGGCCCGGGGGCAGCCCCAGCACATCTGACAGGAAGCACTTGAGGAGCTGCTGGAATCACAGGCCAGGGGCTGAGGGAAGAAAACCTTGCATGAGGCTGCTGGAGGTTCTCCGCTGCAAGACAATCTGCTGGCAGGGCCACCTTCCAAGCTCGGCTCATGGATGCAAATCCTTTTCAACTGGATAGCAGTGGCAAGACCAAGACAATTCCTTCTTGAGGAGCACTGCACAGCTCACCATCCTCATCTCCTACAGAGCAACGCTCAGGAGCCGTAAGAGATAGGATGTCGAGGGCTTGCAAGGGCTTGCAAGGGCTTGCAGTGCTTTGGAACACCCACTGGTGTCCTACACAGGGACAGCAAGGATTCTTGCCCACAAGGTCTATCAGCTCAGAGGCACTTGGGCACTCTGGCAAGTCCGCCAGATAGCTCCAGCTCAAGGGAGGATAGGGCTTGGGCAGCTCCTGGGAAGCATGAGCAGCCTGTGGGACAAGGAGCCAGGTCTGGCTCACATGCTCAGGGAACAGCCCATGACCAGCACTGGGCTCAGCAAGGAACTTTTTCCCCTGGGGCACGTTGGCACTGGTCCCCGGCGGTTTTTTGCCTTCCTCTGCAGTTCTCAGCACGGCCCCTTGCCACCATTTCTTTGGGCCATTTGGCCTGGGAGCCGGCTGCTCATGCTCCACCATGCTGGCAGCCGCAGCTGCCACTTCTCAGCTCTCCCTGCAGCTAACACAAGCGCCTGGCAGGGACCAGAGCGCTTCTCATGCATCCCTGCCCAAGAAGCACAGCAGCCAAACAAGTTGTGGAAGGCAAAAAGTCTGCTCGCCATCGCTACATGTCACGCTTTGGAAGAGATGCCACGGTACCACTCACCTCTTCTTCCTCTTCTTCTTCTTCTTCTTCTTCTTCTTCTTCTTCTTCCTCTTTTGTGCATGGTCAGTCCCACAACTCCTTGTCAAGGTTCTCCCTCTGCAGGAACCGCGGACAGCTTGGCCTCTATTCCTGCTGCTGCTCTCTGCAGCTCTGGGACTTGCCTTTGCCAGCCTGCAAGGGATCTTTTCTCCTGCTAAACTGAAGAATGCCTCAGCCTACTCCTGGCTACACTTGGGCTTGAGCTAATGCTTGTGAGCCTGGGTTCTGAAACAGAGTCACAAAGGGAAAAAAAATGACATGAAATAACATAACATGAATTAACATAAAATCAAGAAAATTAATAAATTAACAACAAAATAAAATAAAATTCATTGTGTTATGTGTCCTTGACTTTGATTTTGGAACTGAAAACCCTCTGTCCTTTCAGGCAAACAGTCTCTTAGATATTGGACTGGCGGACAGGAGAGAAGAGAAGAGGAGAGGAGAGGAGAGGACAGGAGAGGAGAGGAGGGCAGTTCTGCTCTGTCAGGCCTGCAGTTCTGCGTGACAAGCCCTGAGCGAGCCCTGAGGCCTCCATACATGATACTACAGGCAGTATTGCTACTGGAAGTAAGGCTGCACTGGCAACAAATCCACACTGTCTTTTTGCAAAAAAGGGACTCTATTAGGTTGCTTACTCCCCTATTTTGTAGGTACAGGGACTGATTTGGAGCCAGCACCCCAAAGGCTTCCTCCAAAGGGCTGCACATATGCGGCTGTGTCACCCCCATGTCACAATGCCAGCACCCGGCAACGCAGTGGTCGCCAGGCCCCACGCAGGATCCAGAGGAGCAGCCTCCCGTGTCCACTGCCAGAGCTGGCCCGGGGGCAGCCCCAGCACATCTGACAGGAAGCACTTGAGGAGCTGCTTGGAATCACAGGCCAGGGGCTGAGGGAAGAAAACCTTGCATGAGGCTGCTGGAGGTTCTCCGCTGCAAGACAATCTGCTGGCAGGGCCACCTTCCAAGCTCGGCTCATGGATGCAAATCCTTTTCAACTGGATAGCAGTGGCAAGACCAAGGCAATTCCTTCTTGAGGAGCACTGCACAGCTCACCATCCTCATCTCCTACAGAGCAACGCTCAGGAGCCCTAAGAGATAGGATGTCGAGGGCTTGCAAGGGCTTGCAAGGGCTTGCAAGGGCTTGCAGTGCTTTGGAACACCCACTGGTGTCCTACACAGGGACAGCAAGGATTCTTGCCCACAAGGTCTATCAGCTCAGAGGCACTTGGGCACTCTGGCAAGTCCGCCAGATAGCTCCAGCTCAAGGGAGGATAGGGCTTGGGCAGCTCCTGGGAAGCATGAGCAGCCTGTGGGACAAGGAGCCAGCTCTGGCTCACATGCTCAGGGAACAGCCCATGGCCAGCACTGGGCTCAGCAAGGAACTTTTTCCCCTGGGGCACGTTGGCACTGGTCCCCGGCGGTATTTTGCCTTCCTCTGCAGTTCTCAGCACGGCCCCTTGCCACCATTTCTTTGGGCCATTTGGCCTGGGAGCCGGCTGCTCATGCTCCACCATGCTGGCAGCCGCAGCTGCCACTTCTCAGCTCTCCCTGCAGCTAACACAAGCGCCTGGCAGGGACCAGAGCGCTTCTCATGCATCCCTGCCCAAGAAGCACAGCAGCCGAACAAGTTGTGGAAGGCAAAAAGTCTGCTCGTCATCGCTACATGTCACGCTTTGGAAGAGATGCCACGGTACCACTCACCTCTTCTTCCTCTTCTTCTTCTTCTTCTTCTTCTTCTTCTTCCTCTTTTGTGCATGGTCAGTCCCACAACTCCTTGTCAAGGTTCTCCCTCTGCAGGAACCGCGGACAGCTTGGCCTCTATTCCTGCTGCTGCTCTCTGCAGCTCTGGGACTTGCCTTTGCCAGCCTGCAAGGGATCTTTTCTCATGCTAAACTGAAGAATGCCTCAGCCTACTCCTGGCTACACTTGGGCTTGAGCTAATGCTTGTGAGCCTGGGTTCTGAAACAGAGTCACAAAGGGAAAAAAAATGACATGAAATAACATAACATGAATTAACATAAAATCAAGAAAATTAATAAATTAACAACAAAATAAAATAAAATTCATTGTGTTATGTGTCCTTGACATTGATTTTGGAACTGAAAACCCTCTGTCCTTTCAGGCAAACAGTCTCTTAGATATTGGACTGGCAGACAGGAGAGAAGAGAAGAGGAGAGGAGAGGAGAGGAGAGGAGAGGAGAGGAGAGGAGAGGAGAGGAGAGGAGAGGAGAGGAGAGGAGAGGAGAGGAGAGGAGAGGGGAGAAGAGGAGAGGAGAGGAGAGGAGAGGAGAGGAGAGCAGTTCTGTTCTGTCAGGCCTGCAGTTCTGCGTGACAAGCCCTGAGCGAGCCCTGAGGCCTCCATACATGATACTACAGGCAGTATTGCTACTGGAAGGAAGGCTGCACTGGCAACAAATCCACACTGTCTTTTTGCAAAAAGGGGACTCTATTAGGTTGCTTACTCCCCTATTTTGTAGGTACAGGGACTGATTTGGAGCCAGCACCCCAAAGGCTTCCTCCAAAGGGCTGCACATATGCGGCTGTGTCACCCCCATGTCACAATGCCAGCACCCGGCAACGCAGTGGTCGCCAGGCCCCACGCAGGATCCAGAGGAGCAGCCTCCCGTGTCCACTGCCAGAGCTGGCCCGGGGGCAGCCCCAGCACATCTGACAGGAAGCACTTGAGGAGCTGCTGGAATCACAGGCCAGGGGCTGAGGGAAGAAAACCTTGCATGAGGCTGCTGGAGGTTCTCCGCTGCAAGACAATCTGCTGGCAGGGCCACCTTCCAAGCTCGGCTCATGGATGCAAATCCTTTTCAACTGGATAGCAGTGGCAAGACCAAGGCAATTCCTTCTTGAGGAGCACTGCACAGCTCACCATCCTCATCTCCTACAGAGCAACGCTCAGGAGCCGTAAGAGATAGGATGTCGAGGGCTTGCAAGGGCTTGCAAGGGCTTGCAAGGGCTTGCAGTGCTTTGGAACACCCACTGGTGTCCTACACAGGGACAGCAAGGATTCTTGCCCACAAGGTCTATCAGCTCAGAGGCACTTGGGCACTCTGGCAAGTCCGCCAGATAGCTCCAGCTCAAGGGAGGATAGGGCTTGGGCAGCTCCTGGGAAGCATGAGCAGCCTGTGGGACAAGGAGCCAGCTCTGGCTCACATGCTCAGGGAACAGCCCATGGCCAGCACTGGGCTCAGCAAGGAACTTTTTCCCCTGGGGCACGTTGGCACTGGTCCCCGGCGGTTTTTTGCCTTCCTCTGCAGTTCTCAGCACCGCCCCTTGCCACCATTTCTTTGGGCCATTTGGCCTGGGAGCCGGCTGCTCATGCTCCACCATGCTGGCAGCCGCAGCTGCCACTTCTCAGCTGTCCCTGCAGCTAACACAAGCGCCTGGCAGGGACCAGAGCGCTTCTCATGCATCCCTGCCCAAGAAGCACAGCAGCCAAACAAGTTGTGGAAGGCAAAAAGTCTGCTCGTCATCGCTACATGTCACGCTTTGGAAGAGATGCCACGGTACCACTCACCTCTTCTTCCTCTTCTTCTTCTTCTTCTTCTTCTTCTTCTTCCTCTTTTGTGCATGGTCAGTCCCACAACTCCTTGTCAAGGTTCTCCCTCTGCAGGAACCGCGGACAGCTTGGCCTCTATTCCTGCTGCTGCTCTCTGCAGCTCTGGGACTTGCCTTTGCCAGCCTGCAAGGGATCTTTTCTCATGCTAAACTGAAGAATGCCTCAGCCTACTCCTGGCTACACTTGGGCTTGAGCTAATGCTTGTGAGCCTGGGTTCTGAAACAGAGTCACAAAGGGAAAAAAAATGACATGAAATAACATAACATGAATTAACATAAAATCAAGAAAATTAATAAATTAACAACAAAATCAAATACAATTCATTGTGTTATGTGTCCTTGACATTGATTTTGGAACTGAAAACCCTCTGTCCTTTCAGGCAAACAGTCTCTTAGATATTGGACTGGCGGACAGGAGAGAAGAGAGGAGGGGAGGAGAGGAGAGGAGAGGAGAGGAGAGGAGAGGAGAGGAGAGGAGAGGAGAGGAGAGCAGTTCTGCTCTGTCAGGCCTGCAGTTCTGCGTGACAAGCCCTGAGCGAGCCCTGAGGCCTCCATACATGATACTACAGGCAGTATTGCTACTGGAAGGAAGGCTGTACTGGCAACAAATCCACACTGTCTTTTTGCAAAAAAGGGACTCTGTTAGGTTGCTTACTCCCCTATTTTGTAGGTACAGGGACTGATTTGGAGCCAGCACCCCAAAGGCTTCCTCCAAAGGGCTGCACATATGTGGCTGTGTCACCCCCATGTCACAATGCCAGCACCCGGCAACGCAGTGGTCGCCAGGCCTCACGCAGGATCCAGAGGAGCAGCCTCCCGTGTCCACTGCCAGAGCTGGCCCGGGGGCAGCCCCAGCACATCTGACAGGAAGCACTTGAGGAGCTGCTGGAATCACAGGCCAGGGGCTGAGGGAAGAAAACCTTGCATGAGGCTGCTGGAGGTTCTCCGCTGCAAGACAATCTGCTGGCAGGGCCACCTTCCAAGCTCGGCTCATGGATGCAAATCCTTTTCAACTGGATAGCAGTGGCAAGACCAAGGCAATTCCTTCTTGAGGAGCACTGCACAGCTCACCATCCTCATCTCCTACAGAGCAACGCTCAGGAGCCGTAAGAGATAGGATGTCGAGGGCTTGCAAGGGCTTGCAAGGGCTTGCAGTGCTTTGGAACACCCACTGGTGTCCTACACAGGGACAGCAAGGATTCTTGCCCACAAGGTCTATCAGCTCAGAGGCACTTGGGCACTCTGGCAAGTCCGCCAGATAGCTCCAGCTCAAGGGAGGATAGGGCTTGGGCAGCTCCTGGGAAGCATGAGCAGCCTGTGGGACAAGGAGCCAGGTCTGGCTCACATGCTCAGGGAACAGCCCATGGCCAGCACTGGGCTCAGCAAGGAACTTTTTCCCCTGGGGCACGTTGGCACTGGTCCCCGGCGGTTTTTTGCCTTCCTCTGCAGTTCTCAGCACGGCCCCTTGCCACCATTTCTTTGGGCCATTTGGCCTGGGAGCCGGCTGCTCATGCTCCACCATGCTGGCAGCCGCAGCTGCCACTTCTCAGCTCTCCCTGCAGCTAACACAAGCGCCTGGCAGGGACCAGAGCGCTTCTCATGCATCCCTGGCCAAGAAGCACAGCAGCCAAACAAGTTGTGGAAGGCAAAAAGTCTGCTCGCCATCGCTACATGTCACGCTTTGGAAGAGATGCCACGGTACCACTCACCTCTTCTTCCTCTTCTTCCTCTTCTTCTTCTTCTTCTTCTTCCTCTTTTGTGCATGGTCAGTCCCACAACTCCTTGTCAAGGTTCTCCCTCTGCAGGAACCGCGGACAGCTTGGCCTCTATTCCTGCTGCTGCTCTCTGCAGCTCTGGGACTTGCCTTTGCCAGCCTGCAAGGGATCTTTTCTCCTGCTAAACTGAAGAATGCCTCAGCCTACTCCTGGCTACATTTGGGCTTGAGCTAATGCTTGTGAGCCTGGGTTCTGAAACAGAGTCACAAAGGGAAAAAAAATGACATGAAATAACATAAAATCAAGAAAATTAATAAATTAACAACAAAATCAAATACAATTCATTGTGTTATGTGTCCTTGACATTGATTTTGGAACTGAAAACCCTCTGTCCTTTCAGGCAAACAGTCTCTTAGATATTGGACTGGCGGACAGGAGAGAAGAGAAGAGGAGAGGAGAGGAGAGGAGAGGAGAGGAGAGGAGAGGAGAGGAGAGGAGAGGAGAGGAGAGGAGAGCAGTTCTGCTCTGTCAGGCCTGCAGTTCTGCGTGACAAGCCCTGAGCGAGCCCTGAGGCCTCCATACATGATACTACAGGCAGTATTGCTACTGGAAGGAAGGCTGTACTGGCAACAAATCCACACTGTCTTTTTGCAAAAAAGGGACTCTGTTAGGTTGCTTACTCCCCTATTTTGTAGGTACAGGGACTGATTTGGAGCCAGCACCCCAAAGGCTTCCTCCAAAGGGCTGCACATATGTGGCTGTGTCACCCCCATGTCACAATGCCAGCACCCGGCAACGCAGTGGTCGCCAGGCCCCACGCAGGATCCAGAGGAGCAGCCTCCCGTGTCCACTGCCAGAGCTGGCCCGGGGGCAGCCCCAGCACATCTGACAGGAAGCACTTGAGGAGCTGCTGGAATCACAGGCCAGGGGCTGAGGGAAGAAAACCTTGCATGAGGCTGCTGGAGGTTCTCCGCTGCAAGACAATCTGCTGGCAGGGCCACCTTCCAAGCTCGGCTCATGGATGCAAATCCTTTTCAACTGGATAGCAGTGGCAAGACCAAGGCAATTCCTTCTTGAGGAGCACTGCACAGCTCACCATCCTCATCTCCTACAGAGCAACGCTCAGGAGCCGTAAGAGATAGGATGTCGAGGGCTTGCAAGGGCTTGCAAGGGCTTGCAGTGCTTTGGAACACCCACTGGTGTCCTACACAGGGACAGCAAGGATTCTTGCCCACAAGGTCTATAAACTCAGAGGCACTTGGGCACTCTGGCAAGTCCGCCAGATAGCTCCAGCTCAAGGGAGGATAGGGCTTGGGCAGCTCCTGGGAAGCATGAGCAGCCTGTGGGACAAGGAGCCAGGTCTGGCTCACATGCTCAGGGAACAGCCCATGGCCAGCACTGGGCTCAGCAAGGAACTTTTTCCCCTGGGGCACGTTGGCACTGGTCCCCGGCGGTTTTTTGCCTTCCTCTGCAGTTCTCAGCACGGCCCCTTGCCACCATTTCTTTGGGCCATTTGGCCTGGGAGCCGGCTGCTCATGCTCCACCATGCTGGCAGCCACAGCTGCCACTTCTCAGCTCTCCCTGCAGCTAACACAAGCGCCTGGCAGGGACCAGAGCGCTTCTCATGCATCCCTGCCCAAGAAGCACAGCAGCCAAACAAGTTGTGGAAGGCAAAAAGTCTGCTCGTCATCGCTACATGTCACGCTTTGGAAGAGATGCCACGGTACCACTCACCTCTTCTTCCTCTTCTTCCTCTTCTTCTTCTTCTTCTTCCTCTTTTGTGCATGGTCAGTCCCACAACTCCTTGTCAAGGTTCTCCCTCTGCAGGAACCGCGGACAGCTTGGCCTCTATTCCTGCTGCTGCTCTCTGCAGCTCTGGGACTTGCCTTTGCCAGCCTGCAAGGGATCTTTTCTCATGCTAAACTGAAGAATGCCTCAGCCTACTCCTGGCTACATTTGGGCTTGAGCTAATGCTTGTGAGCCTGGGTTCTGAAACAGAGTCACAAAGGGAAAAAAAATGACATGAATTAACATAAAATCAAGAAAATTAATAAATTAACAACAAAATCAAATACAATTCATTGTGTTATGTGTCCTTGACATTGATTTTGGAACTGAAAACCCTCTGTCCTTTCAGGCAAACATTCTCTTAGATATTGGACTGGCGGACAGGAGAGAAGAGAAGAGGAGAGGAGAGGAGAGGAGAGGAGAGGAGAGGAGAGGAGAGGAGAGGAGAGGAGAGGAGAGGAGAGGAGAGGAGAGGAGAGGAGAGGAGAGCAGTTCTGCTCTGTCAGGCCTGCAGTTCTGCGTGACAAGCCCTGAGCGAGCCCTGAGGCCTCCATACATGATACTACAGGCAGTATTGCTACTGGAAGGAAGGCTGCACTGGCAACAAATCCACACTGTCTTTTTGCAAAAAGGGGACTCTGTTAGGTTGCTTACTCCCCTATTTTGTAGGTACAGGGACTGATTTGGAGCCAGCACCCCAAAGGCTTCCTCCAAAGGGCTGCACATATGCGGCTGTGTCACCCCCATGTCACAATGCCAGCACCCGGCAACGCAGTGGTCACCAGGCCCCACGCAGGATCCAGAGGAGCAGCCTCCCGTGTCCACTGCCAGAGCTGGCCCGGGGGCAGCCCCAGCACATCTGACAGGAAGCACTTGAGGAGCTGCTGGAATCACAGGCCAGGGGCTGAGGGAAGAAAACCTTGCATGAGGCTGCTGGAGGTTCTCCGCTGCAAGACAATCTGCTGGCAGGGCCACCTTCCAAGCTCGGCTCATGGATGCAAATCCTTTTCAACTGGATAGCAGT
Source organism: Caloenas nicobarica (assembly GCF_036013445.1). Taxonomy (NCBI): domain Eukaryota; kingdom Metazoa; phylum Chordata; class Aves; order Columbiformes; family Columbidae; genus Caloenas; species Caloenas nicobarica. The sequence continues at coordinate 18,814,491 of NC_088258.1, forward strand.
GGCAAGACCAAGGCAATTCCTTCTTGAGGAGCACTGCACAGCTCACCATCCTCATCTCCTACAGAGCAACGCTCAGGAGCCGTAAGAGATAGGATGTCGAGGGCTTGCAAGGGCTTGCAAGGGCTTGCAAGGGCTTGCAGTGCTTTGGAACACCCACTGGTGTCCTACACAGGGACAGCAAGGATTCTTGCCCACAAGGTCCATCAGCTCAGAGGCAGTTGGGCACTCTGGCAAGTCCGCCAGATAGCTCCAGCTCAAGGGAGGATAGGGCTTGGGCAGCTCCTGCGAAGCATGAGCAGCCTGTGGGACAAGGAGCCAGGTCTGGCTCACATGCTCAGGGAACAGCCCATGGCCAGCACTGGGCTCACAAAGGAACTTTTTCCCCTGGGGCACGTTGGCACTGGTCCCCGGCGGTTTTTTGCCTTCCTCTGCAGTTCTCAGCACCGCCCCTTGCCACCATTTCTTTGGGCCATTTGGCCTGGGAGCCGGCTGCTCATGCTCCACCATGCTGGCAGCCGCAGCTGCCACTTCTCAGCTCTCCCTGCAGCTAACACAAGCGCCTGGCAGGGACCAGAGCGCTTCTCATGCATCCCTGGCCAAGAAGCACAGCAGCCAAACAAGTTGTGGAAGGCAAAAAGTCTGCTCGCCATCGCTACATGTCACGCTTTGGAAGAGATGCCACGGTACCACTCACCTCTTCTTCCTCTTCTTCTTCTTCTTCTTCTTCTTCTTCTTCCTCTTTTGTGCATGGTCAGTCCCACAACTCCTTGTCAAGGTTCTCCCTCTGCAGGAACCGCGGACAGCTTGGCCTCTATTCCTGCTGCTGCTCTCTGCAGCTCTGGGACTTGCCTTTGCCAGCCTGCAAGGGATTTTTTCTCATACTAAACTGAAGAATGCCTCAGCCTACTCCTGGCTACACTTGGGCTTGAGCTAATGCTTGTGAGCCTGGGTTCTGAAACAGAGTCACAAAGGGAAAAAAAATGACATGAAATAACATAACATGAATTAACATAAAATCAAGAAAATTAATAAATTAACAACAAAATAAAATAAAATTCATTGTGTTATGTGTCCTTGACATTGATTTTGGAACTGAAAACCCTCTGTCCTTTCAGGCAAACAGTCTCTTAGATATTGGACTGGCGGACAGGAGAGAAGAGAAGAGGAGAGGACAGGAGAGGAGAGGACAGGAGGAGAGGAGAGGACAGGAGAGGAGAGGACAGGAGGAGAGGAGAGGAAAGGAGAGGAGAGGAGAGGAGAGGAGAGGAGAGGAGAGGAGAGGAGAGGAGAGGAGAGCAGTTCTGCTCTGTCAGGCCTGCAGTTCTGCGTGACAAGCCCTGAGCGAGCCCTGAGGCCTCCATACATGATACTACAGGCAGTATTGCTACTGGAAGGAAGGCTGCACTGGCAACAAATCCACACTGTCTTTTTGCAAAAAGGGGACTCTATTAGGTTGCTTACTCCCCTATTTTGTAGGTACAGGGACTGATTTGGAGCCAGCACCCCAAAGGCTTCCTCCAAAGGGCTGCACATATGCGGCTGTGTCACCCCCATGTCACAATGCCAGCACCCGGCAACGCAGTGGTCACCAGGCCCCACGCAGGATCCAGAGGAGCAGCCTCCCGTGTCCACTGCCAGAGCTGGCCCGGGGGCAGCCCCAGCACATCTGACAGGAAGCACTTGAGGAGCTGCTGGAATCACAGGCCAGGGGCTGAGGGAAGAAAACCTTGCATGAGGCTGCTGGAGGTTCTCCGCTGCAAGACAATCTGCTGGCAGGGCCACCTTCCAAGCTCGGCTCATGGATGCAAATCCTTTTCAACTGGATAGCAGTGGCAAGACCAAGGCAATTCCTTCTTGAGGAGCACTGCACAGCTCACCATCCTCATCTCCTACAGAGCAACGCTCAGGAGCCGTAAGAGATAGGATGTCGAGGGCTTGCAAGGGCTTGCAAGGGCTTGCAAGGGCTTGCAGTGCTTTGGAACACCCACTGGTGTCCTACACAGGGACAGCAAGGATTCTTGCCCACAAGGTCTATCAGCTCAGAGGCACTTGGGCACTCTGGCAAGTCCGCCAGATAGCTCCAGCTCAAGGGAGGATAGGGCTTGGGCAGCTCCTGGGAAGCATGAGCAGCCTGTGGGACAAGGAGCCAGGTCTGGCTCACATGCTCAGGGAACAGCCCATGGCCAGCACTGGGCTCAGCAAGGAACTTCTTCCCCTGGGGCACATTGGCACTGGTCCCCGGCGGTTTTTTGCCTTCCTCTGCAGTTCTCAGCACGGCCCCTTGCCACCATTTCTTTGGGCCATTTGGCCTGGGAGCCGGCTGCTCATGCTCCACCATGCTGGCAGCCGCAGCTGCCACTTCTCAGCTCTCCCTGCAGCTAACACAAGCGCCTGGCAGGGACCAGAGCGCTTCTCATGCATCCCTGGCCAAGAAGCACAGCAGCCAAACAAGTTGTGGAAGGCAAAAAGTCTGCTCGTCATCGCTACATGTCACGCTTTGGAAGAGATGCCACGGTACCACTCACCTCTTCTTCCTCTTCTTCTTCTTCTTCTTCTTCTTCTTCTTCCTCTTTTGTGCATGGTCAGTCCCACAACTCTTTGTCAAGGTTCTCCCTCTGCAGGAACCGCGGACAGCTTGGCCTCTATTCCTGCTGCTGCTCTCTGCAGCTCTGGGACTTGCCTTTGCCAGCCTGCAAGGGATCTTTTCTCCTGCTAAACTGAAGAATGCCTCAGCCTACTCCTGGCTACACTTGGGCTTGAGCTAATGCTTGTGAGCCTGGGTTCTGAAACAGAGTCACAAAGGGAAAAAAAATGACATGAAATAACATAACATGAATTAACATAAAATCAAGAAAATTAATAAATTAACAACAAAATAAAATAAAATTCATTGTGTTATGTGTCCTTGACATTGATTTTGGAACTGAAAACCCTCTGTCCTTTCAGGCAAACAGTCTCTTAGATATTGGACTGGCGGACAGGAGAGAAGAGGAGAGGAGAGGAGAGGAGAGGAGAGGAGAGGAGAAGAGAGCAGTTCTGCTCTGTCAGGCCTGCAGTTCTGCGTGACAAGCCCTGAGCGAGCCCTGAGGCCTCCATACATGATACTACAGGCAGTATTGCTACTGGAAGGAAGGCTGCCTTGGCAACAAATCCACACTGTCTTTTTGCAAAAAAGGGACTCTATTAGGTTGCTTACTCCCCTATTTTGTAGGTACAGGGACTGATTTGGAGCCAGCACCCCAAAGGCTTCCTCCAAAGGGCTGCACATATGCGGCTGTGTCACCCCCATGTCACAATGCCAGCACCCGGCAACGCAGTGGTCACCAGGCCCCACGCAGGATCCAGAGGAGCAGCCTCCCGTGTCCACTGCCAGAGCTGGCCCGGGGGCAGCCCCGGCACATCTGACAGGAAGCACTTGAGGAGCTGCTGGAATCACAGGCCAGGGCCTGAGGGAAGAAAACCTTGCATGAGGCTGCTGGAGGTTCTCCGCTGCAAGACAATCTGCTGGCAGGGCCACCTTCCAAGCTCGGCTCATGGATGCAAATCCTTTTCAACTGGATAGCAGTGGCAAGACCAAGGCAATTCCTTCTTGAGGAGCACTGCACAGCTCACCATCCTCATCTCCTACAGAGCAACGCTCAGGAGCCGTAAGAGATAGGATGTCGAGGGCTTGCAAGGGCTTGCAAGGGCTTGCAGTGCTTTGGAACACCCACTGGTGTCCTACACAGGGACAGCAAGGATTCTTGCCCACAAGGTCCATCAGCTCAGAGGCAGTTGGGCACTCTGGCAAGTCCGCGACATAGCTCCAGCTCAAGGGAGGATAGGGCTTGGGCAGCTCCTGGGAAGCATGAGCAGCCTGTGGGACAAGGAGCCAGGTCTGGCTCACATGCTCAGGGAACAGCCCATGGCCAGCACTGGGCTCAGCAAGGAACTTTTTCCCCTGGGGCACGTTGGCACTGGTCCCCGGCGGTTTTTTGCCTTCCTCTGCAGTTCTCAGCACGGCCCCTTGCCACCATTTCTTTGGGCCATTTGGCCTGGGAGCCGGCTGCTCATGCTCCACCATGCTGGCAGCCGCAGCTGCCACTTCTCAGCTCTCCCTGCAGCTAACACAAGCGCCTGGCAGGGACCAGAGCGCTTCTCATGCATCCCTGGCCAAGAAGCACAGCAGCCAAACAAGTTGTGGAAGGCAAAAAGTCTGCTCGTCATCGCTACATGTCACGCTTTGGAAGAGATGCCACGGTACCACTCACCTCTTCTTCCTCTTCTTCTTCTTCTTCTTCTTCTTCTTCTTCTTCCTCTTTTGTGCATGGTCAGTCCCACAACTCCTTGTCAAGGTTCTCCCTCTGCAGGAACCGCGGACAGCTTGGCCTCTATTCCTGCTGCTGCTCTCTGCAGCTCTGGGACTTGCCTTTGCCAGCCTGCAAGGGATCTTTTCTCATGCTAAACTGAAGAATGCCTCAGCCTACTCCTGGCTACACTTGGGCTTGAGCTAATGCTTGTGAGCCTGGGTTCTGAAACAGAGTCACAAAGGGAAAAAAAATGACATGAAATAACATAACATGAATTAACATAAAATCAAGAAAATTAATAAATTAACAACAAAATCAAATACAATTCATTGTGTTATGTGTCCTTGACATTGATTTTGGAACTGAAAACCCTCTGTCCTTTCAGGCAAACAGTCTCTTAGATATTGGACTGGCGGACAGGAGAGAAGAGAAGAGGAGAGGAGAGGAGAGGAGAGGACAGGAGGAGAGGAGAGGAGAGGAGAGGAGAGGAGAGGAGAGGAGAGGAGAGGAGAGGAGAGGAGAGGAGAGGAGAGCAGTTCTGCTCTGTCAGGCCTGCAGTTCTGCGTGACAAGCCCTGAGCGAGCCCTGAGGCCTCCATACATGATACTACAGGCAGTATTGCTACTGGAAGGAAGGCTGCACTGGCAACAAATCCACACTGTCTTTTTGCAAAAAGGGGACTCTATTAGGTTGCTTACTCCCCTATTTTGTAGGTACAGGGACTGATTTGGAGCCAGCACCCCAAAGGCTTCCTCCAAAGGGCTGCACATATGCGGCTGTGTCACCCCCATGTCACAATGCCAGCACCCAGCAACGCAGTGGTCAGCAGGCCCCACGCAGGATCCAGAGGAGCAGCCTCCCGTGTCCACTGCCAGAGCTGGCCCGGGGGCAGCCCCAGCACATCTGACAGGAAGCACTTGAGGAGCTGCTGGAATCACAGGCCAGGGGCTGAGGGAAGAAAACCTTGCATGAGGCTGCTGGAGGTTCTCTGCTGCAAGACAATCTGCTGGCAGGGCCACCTTCCAAGCTCGGCTCATGGATGCAAATCCTTTTCAACTGGATAGCAGTGGCAAGACGAAGGCAATTCCTTCTTGAGGAGCACTGCACAGCTCACCATCCTCATCTCCTACAGAGCAACGCTCAGGAGCCGTAAGAGATAGGATGTCGAGGGCTTGCAAGGGCTTGCAAGGGCTTGCAGTGCTTTGGAACACCCACTGGTGTCCTACACAGGGACAGCAAGGATTCTTGCCCACAAGGTCTATCAGCTCAGAGGCACTTGGGCACTCTGGCAAGTCCGCCAGATTGCTCCAGCTCAAGGGAGGATAGGGCTTGGGCAGCTCCTGGGAAGCATGAGCAGCCTGTGGGACAAGGAGCCAGGTCTGGCTCACATGCTCAGGGAACAGCCCATGGCCAGCACTGGGCTCAGCAAGGAACTTTTTCCCCTGGGGCACGTTGGCACTGGTCCCCGGCGGTTTTTTGCCTTCCTCTGCAGTTCTCAGCACGGCCCCTTGCCACCATTTCTTTGGGCCATTTGGCCTGGGAGCCGGCTGCTCATGCTCCACCATGCTGGCAGCCACAGCTGCCACTTCTCAGCTCTCCCTGCAGCTAACACAAGCGCCTGGCAGGGACCAGAGCGCTTCTCATGCATCCCTGGCCAAGAAGCACAGCAGCCAAACAAGTTGTGGAAGGCAAAAAGTCTGCTCGTCATCGCTACATGTCACACTTTGGAAGAGATGCCACGGTACCACTCACCTCTTCTTCCTCTTCTTCTTCTTCTTCTTCTTCTTCTTCTTCCTCTTTTGTGCATGGTCAGTCCCACAACTCCTTGTCAAGGTTCTCCCTCTGCAGGAACCGCGGACAACTTGGCCTCTATTCCTGCTGCTGCTCTCTGCAGCTCTGGGACTTGCCTTTGCCAGCCTGCAAGGGATCTTTTCTCATGCTAAACTGAAGAATGCCTCAGCCTACTCCTGGCTACACTTGGGCTTGAGCTAATGCTTGTGAGCCTGGGTTCTAAAACAGAGTCACAAAGGGAAAAAAAATGACATGAAATAACATAACATGAATTAACATAAAATCAAGAAAATTAATAAATTAACAACAAAATAAAATAAAATTCATTGTGTTATGTGTCCTTGACATTGATTTTGGAACTGAAAACCCTCTGTCCTTTCAGGCAAACAGTCTCTTAGATATTGGACTGGCGGACAGGAGAGAAGAGAAGAGGAGAGGAGAGGACAGGAGAGGACAGGAGGAGAGGAGAGGAGAGGAGAGGAGAGGAGAGCAGTTCTGCTCTGTCAGGCCTGCAGTTCTGCGTGACAAGCCCTGAGCGAGCCCTGAGGCCTCCATACATGATACTACAGGCAGTATTGCTACTGGAAGGAAGGCTGCACTGGCAACAAATCCACACTGTCTTTTTGCAAAAAGGGGACTCTATTAGGTTGCTTACTCCCCTATTTTGTAGGTACAGGGACTGATTTGGAGCCAGCACCCCAAAGGCTTCCTCCAAAGGGCTGCACATATGCGGCTGTGTCACCCCCATGTCACAATGCCAGCACCCGGCAACGCAGTGGTCACCAGGCCCCACGCAGGATCCAGAGGAGCAGCCTCCCGTGTCCACTGCCAGAGCTGGCCCGGGGGCAGCCCCAGCACATCTGACAGGAAGCACTTGAGGAGCTGCTGGAATCACAGGCCAGGGGCTGAGGGAAGAAAACCTTGCATGAGGCTGCTGGAGGTTCTCCGCTGCAAGACAATCTGCTGGCAGGGCCACCTTCCAAGCTCGGCTCATGGATGCAAATCCTTTTCAACTGGATAGCAGTGGCAAGACCAAGGCAATTCCTTCTTGAGGAGCACTGCACAGCTCACCATCCTCATCTCCTACAGAGCAACGCTCAGGAGCCGTAAGAGATAGGATGTCGAGGGCTTGCAAGGGCTTGCAAGGGCTTGCAGTGCTTTGGAACACCCACTGGTGTCCTACACAGGGACAGCAAGGATTCTTGCCCACAAGGTCCATCAGCTCAGAGGCACTTGGGCACTCTGGCAAGTCCGCCAGATAGCTCCAGCTCAAGGGAGGATAGGGCTTGGGCAGCTCCTGGGAAGCATGAGCAGCCTGTGGGACAAGGAGCCAGGTCTGGCTCACATGCTCAGGGAACAGCCCATGGCCAGCACTGGGCTCAGCAAGGAACTTTTTCCCCTGGGGCACGTTGGCACTGGTCCCCGGCGGTTTTTTGCCTTCCTCTGCAGTTCTCAGCACGGCCCCTTGCCACCATTTCTTTGGGCCATTTGGCCTGGGAGCCGGCTGCTCATGCTCCACCATGCTGGCAGCCGCAGCTGCCACTTCTCAGCTCTCCCTGCAGCTAACACAAGCGCCTGGCAGGGACCAGAGCGCTTCTCATGCATCCCTGGCCAAGAAGCACAGCAGCCAAACAAGTTGTGGAAGGCAAAAAGTCTGCTCGTCATCGCTACATGTCACGCTTTGGAAGAGATGCCACGGTACCACTCACCTCTTCTTCCTCTTCTTCTTCTTCTTCTTCTTCTTCTTCTTCTTCCTCTTTTGTGCATGGTCAGTCCCACAACTCCTTGTCAAGGTTCTCCCTCTGCAGGAACCGCGGACAGCTTGGCCTCTATTCCTGCTGCTGCTCTCTGCAGCTCTGGGACTTGCCTTTGCCAGCCTGCAAGGGATCTTTTCTCATGCTAAACTGAAGAATGCCTCAGCCTACTCCTGGCTACACTTGGGCTTGAGCTAATGCTTGTGAGCCTGGGTTCTGAAACAGAGTCACAAAGGGAAAAAAAATGACATGAAATAACATAACATGAATTAACATAAAATCAAGAAAATTAATAAATTAACAACAAAATCAAATACAATTCATTGTGTTATGTGTCCTTGACATTGATTTTGGAACTGAAAACCCTCTGTCCTTTCAGGCAAACAGTCTCTTAGATATTGGACTGGCGGACAGGAGAGAAGAGAAGAGGAGAGGAGAGGAGAGGAGAGGACAGGAGGAGAGGAGAGGAGAGGAGAGGAGAGGAGAGGAGAGGAGAGGAGAGGAGAGGAGAGGAGAGGAGAGGAGAGCAGTTCTGCTCTGTCAGGCCTGCAGTTCTGCGTGACAAGCCCTGAGCGAGCCCTGAGGCCTCCATACATGATACTACAGGCAGTATTGCTACTGGAAGGAAGGCTGCACTGGCAACAAATCCACACTGTCTTTTTGCAAAAAGGGGACTCTATTAGGTTGCTTACTCCCCTATTTTGTAGGTACAGGGACTGATTTGGAGCCAGCACCCCAAAGGCTTCCTCCAAAGGGCTGCACATATGCGGCTGTGTCACCCCCATGTCACAATGCCAGCACCCAGCAACGCAGTGGTCACCAGGCCCCACGCAGGATCCAGAGGAGCAGCCTCCCGTGTCCACTGCCAGAGCTGGCCCGGGGGCAGCCCCAGCACATCTGACAGGAAGCACTTGAGGAGCTGCTGGAATCACAGGCCAGGGGCTGAGGGAAGAAAACCTTGCATGAGGCTGCTGGAGGTTCTCTGCTGCAAGACAATCTGCTGGCAGGGCCACCTTCCAAGCTCGGCTCATGGATGCAAATCCTTTTCAACTGGATAGCAGTGGCAAGACGAAGGCAATTCCTTCTTGAGGAGCACTGCACAGCTCACCATCCTCATCTCCTACAGAGCAACGCTCAGGAGCCGTAAGAGATAGGATGTCGAGGGCTTGCAAGGGCTTGCAAGGGCTTGCAGTGCTTTGGAACACCCACTGGTGTCCTACACAGGGACAGCAAGGATTCTTGCCCACAAGGTCTATCAGCTCAGAGGCACTTGGGCACTCTGGCAAGTCCGCCAGATTGCTCCAGCTCAAGGGAGGATAGGGCTTGGGCAGCTCCTGGGAAGCATGAGCAGCCTGTGGGACAAGGAGCCAGGTCTGGCTCACATGCTCAGGGAACAGCCCATGGCCAGCACTGGGCTCAGCAAGGAACTTTTTCCCCTGGGGCACGTTGGCACTGGTCCCCGGCGGTTTTTTGCCTTCCTCTGCAGTTCTCAGCACGGCCCCTTGCCACCATTTCTTTGGGCCATTTGGCCTGGGAGCCGGCTGCTCATGCTCCACCATGCTGGCAGCCGCAGCTGCCACTTCTCAGCTCTCCCTGCAGCTAACACAAGCGCCTGGCAGGGACCAGAGCGCTTCTCATGCATCCCTGGCCAAGAAGCACAGCAGCCAAACAAGTTGTGGAAGGCAAAAAGTCTGCTCGTCATCGCTACATGTCACGCTTTGGAAGAGATGCCACGGTACCACTCACCTCTTCTTCCTCTTCTTCTTCTTCTTCTTCTTCTTCTTCTTCCTCTTTTGTGCATCGTCAGTCCCACAACTCCTTGTCAAGGTTCTCCCTCTGCAGGAACCGCGGACAACTTGGCCTCTATTCCTGCTGCTGCTCTCTGCAGCTCTGGGACTTGCCTTTGCCAGCCTGCAAGGGATCTTTTCTCATGCTAAACTGAAGAATGCCTCAGCCTACTCCTGGCTACACTTGGGCTTGAGCTAATGCTTGTGAGCCTGGGTTCTAAAACAGAGTCACAAAGGGAAAAAAAATGACATGAAATAACATAACATGAATTAACATAAAATCAAGAAAATTAATAAATTAACAACAAAATAAAATAAAATTCATTGTGTTATGTGTCCTTGACATTGATTTTGGAACTGAAAACCCTCTGTCCTTTCAGGCAAACAGTCTCTTAGATATTGGACTGGCAGACAGGAGAGAAGAGAAGAGGAGAGGAGAGGACAGGAGAGGACAGGAGGAGAGGAGAGGAGAGGAGAGGAGAGGAGAGGAGAGGAGAGCAGTTCTGCTCTGTCAGGCCTGCAGTTCTGCGTGACAAGCCCTGAGCGAGCCCTGAGGCCTCCATACATGATACTACAGGCAGTATTGCTACTGGAAGGAAGGCTGCACTGGCAACAAATCCACACTGTCTTTTTGCAAAAAGGGGACTCTATTAGGTTGCTTACTCCCCTATTTTGTAGGTACAGGGACTGATTTGGAGCCAGCACCCCAAAGGCTTCCTCCAAAGGGCTGCACATATGCGGCTGTGTCACCCCCATGTCACAATGCCAGCACCCGGCAACGCAGTGGTCACCAGGCCCCACGCAGGATCCAGAGGAGCAGCCTCCCGTGTCCACTGCCAGAGCTGGCCCGGGGGCAGCCCCAGCACATCTGACAGGAAGCACTTGAGGAGCTGCTGGAATCACAGGCCAGGGGCTGAGGGAAGAAAACCTTGCATGAGGCTGCTGGAGGTTCTCCGCTGCAAGACAGTCTGCTGGCAGGGCCACCTTCCAAGCTCGGCTCATGGATGCAAATCCTTTTCAACTGGATAGCAGTGGCAAGACCAAGGCAATTCCTTCTTGAGGAGCACTGCACAGCTCACCATCCTCATCTCCTACAGAGCAACGCTCAGGAGCCCTAAGAGATAGGATGTCGAGGGCTTGCAAGGGCTTGCAAGGGCTTGCAAGGGCTTGCAGTGCTTTGGAACACCCACTGGTGTCCTACACAGGGACAGCAAGGATTCTTGCCCACAAGGTCTATCAGCTCAGAGGCACTTGGGCACTCTGGCAAGTCCGCCAGATAGCTCCAGCTCAAGGGAGGATAGGGCTTGGGCAGCTCCTGGGAAGCATGAGCAGCCTGTGGGACAAGGAGCCAGGTCTGGCTCACATGCTCAGGGAACAGCCCATGGCCAGCACTGGGCTCACAAAGGAACTTTTTCCCCTGGGGCACGTTGGCACTGGTCCCCGGCGGTTTTTTGCCTTCCTCTGCAGTTCTCAGCACCGCCCCTTGCCACCATTTCTTTGGGCCATTTGGCCTGGGAGCCGGCTGCTCATGCTCCACCATGCTGGCAGCCGCAGCTGCCACTTCTCAGCTCTCCCTGCAGCTAACACAAGCGCCTGGCAGGGACCAGAGCGCTTCTCATGCATCCCTGCCCAAGAAGCACAGCAGCCAAACAAGTTGTGGAAGGCAAAAAGTCTGCTCGTCATCGCTACATGTCACGCTTTGGAAGAGATGCCACGGTACCACTCACCTCTTCTTCCTCTTCTTCTTCTTCTTCTTCTTCTTCTTCTTCTTCCTCTTTTGTGCATGGTCAGTCCCACAACTCCTTGTCAAGGTTCTCCCTCTGCAGGAACCGCGGACAGCTTGGCCTCTGTTCCTGCTGCTGCTCTCTGCAGCTCTGGGACTTGCCTTTGCCAGCCTGCAAGGGATCTTTTCTCATGCTAAACTGAAGAATGCCTCAGCCTACTCCTGGCTACACTTGGGCTTGAGCTAATGCTTGTGAGCCTGGGTTCTAAAACAGAGTCACAAAGGGAAAAAAAATGACATGAAATAACATAACATGAATTAACATAAAATCAAGAAAATTAATAAATTAACAACAAAATAAAATAAAATTCATTGTGTTATGTGTCCTTGACATTGATTTTGGAACTGAAAACCCTCTGTCCTTTCAGGCAAACAGTCTCTTAGATATTGGACTGGCGGACAGGAGAGAAGAGAAGAGGAGAGGAGAGGACAGGAGAGGACAGGAGGAGAGGAGAGGAGAGGAGAGGAGAGGAGAGGAGAGCAGTTCTGCTCTGTCAGGCCTGCAGTTCTGCGTGACAAGCCCTGAGCGAGCCCTGAGGCCTCCATACATGATACTACAGGCAGTATTGCTACTGGAAGGAAGGCTGCACTGGCAACAAATCCACACTGTCTTTTTGCAAAAAGGGGACTCTATTAGGTTGCTTACTCCCCTATTTTGTAGGTACAGGGACTGATTTGGAGCCAGCACCCCAAAGGCTTCCTCCAAAGGGCTGCACATATGCGGCTGTGTCACCCCCATGTCACAATGCCAGCACCCGGCAACGCAGTGGTCACCAGGCCCCACGCAGGATCCAGAGGAGCAGCCTCCCGTGTCCACTGCCAGAGCTGGCCCGGGGGCAGCCCCAGCACATCTGACAGGAAGCACTTGAGGAGCTGCTGGAATCACAGGCCAGGGGCTGAGGGAAGAAAACCTTGCATGAGGCTGCTGGAGGTTCTCCGCTGCAAGACAATCTGCTGGCAGGGCCACCTTCCAAGCTCGGCTCATGGATGCAAATCCTTTTCAACTGGATAGCAGTGGCAAGACCAAGGCAATTCCTTCTTGAGGAGCACTGCACAGCTCACCATCCTCATCTCCTACAGAGCAACGCTCAGGAGCCCTAAGAGATAGGATGTCGAGGGCTTGCAAGGGCTTGCAAGGGCTTGCAAGGGCTTGCAGTGCTTTGGAACACCCACTGGTGTCCTACACAGGGACAGCAAGGATTCTTGCCCACAAGGTCTATCAGCTCAGAGGCACTTGGGCACTCTGGCAAGTCCGCCAGATAGCTCCAGCTCAAGGGAGGATAGGGCTTGGGCAGCTCCTGGGAAGCATGAGCAGCCTGTGGGACAAGGAGCCAGGTCTGGCTCACATGCTCAGGGAACAGCCCATGGCCAGCACTGGGCTCACAAAGGAACTTTTTCCCCTGGGGCACGTTGGCACTGGTCCCCGGCGGTTTTTTGCCTTCCTCTGCAGTTCTCAGCACCGCCCCTTGCCACCATTTCTTTGGGCCATTTGGCCTGGGAGCCGGCTGCTCATGCTCCACCATGCTGGCAGCCGCAGCTGCCACTTCTCAGCTCTCCCTGCAGCTAACACAAGCGCCTGGCAGGGACCAGAGCGCTTCTCATGCATCCCTGGCCAAGAAGCACAGCAGCCAAACAAGTTGTGGAAGGCAAAAAGTCTGCTCGTCATCGCTACATGTCACGCTTTGGAAGAGATGCCACGGTACCACTCACCTCTTCTTCCTCTTCTTCTTCTTCTTCTTCTTCTTCTTCTTCTTCCTCTTTTGTGCATGGTCAGTCCCACAACTCCTTGTCAAGGTTCTCCCTCTGCAGGAACCGCGGACAGCTTGGCCTCTGTTCCTGCTGCTGCTCTCTGCAGCTCTGGGACTTGCCATTGCCAGCCTGCAAGGGATCTTTTCTCATGCTAAACTGAAGAATGCCTCAGCCTACTCCTGGCTACACTTGGGCTTGAGCTAATGCTTGTGAGCCTGGGTTCTGAAACAGAGTCACAAAGGGAAAAAAAATGACATGAAATAACATAACATGAATTAACATAAAATCAAGAAAATTAATAAATTAACAACAAAATAAAATAAAATTCATTGTGTTATGTGTCCTTGACTTTGATTTTGGAACTGAAAACCCTCTGTCCTTTCAGGCAAACAGTCTCTTAGATATTGGACTGGCGGACAGGAGAGAAGAGAAGAGGAGAGGAGAGGAGAGGAGAGGACAGGAGGAGAGGAGAGGAGAGGAGAGGAGAGGAGAGGAGAGGAGAGGAGAGGAGAGGAGAGGAGAGGAGAGGAGAGGAGAGCAGTTCTGCTCTGTCAGGCCTGCAGTTCTGCGTGACAAGCCCTGAGCGAGCCCTGAGGCCTCCATACATGATACTACAGGCAGTATTGCTACTGGAAGGAAGGCTGCACTGGCAACAAATCCACACTGTCTTTTTGCAAAAAGCGGACTCTATTAGGTTGCTTACTCCCCTATTTTGTAGGTACAGGGACTGATTTGGAGCCAGCACCCCAAAGGCTTCCTCCAAAGGGCTGCACATATGCGGCTGTGTCACCCCCATGTCACAATGCCAGCACCCGGCAACGCAGTGGTCACCAGGCCCCACGCAGGATCCAGAGGAGCAGCCTCCCGTGTCCACTGCCAGAGCTGGCCCGGGGGCAGCCCCAGCACATCTGACAGGAAGCACTTGAGGAGCTGCTGGAATCACAGGCCAAGGGCTGAGGGAAGAAAACCTTGCATGAGGCTGCTGGAGGTTCTCCGCTGCAAGACAATCTGCTGGCAGGGCCACCTTCCAAGCTCGGCTCATGGATGCAAATCCTTTTCAACTGGATAGCAGTGGCAAGACCAAGGCAATTCCTTCTTGAGGAGCACTGCACAGCTCACCATCCTCATCTCCTACAGAGCAACGCTCAGGAGCCCTAAGAGATAGGATGTCGAGGGCTTGCAAGGGCTTGCAAGGGCTTGCAAGGGCTTGCAGTGCTTTGGAACACCCACTGGTGTCCTACACAGGGACAGCAAGGATTCTTGCCCACAAGGTCTATCAGCTCAGAGGCACTTGGGCACTCTGGCAAGTCCGCCAGATAGCTCCAGCTCAAGGGAGGATAGGGCTTGGGCAGCTCCTGGGAAGCATGAGCAGCCTGTGGGACAAGGAGCCAGGTCTGGCTCACATGCTCAGGGAACAGCCCATGGCCAGCACTGGGCTCAGCAAGGAACTTTTTCCCCTGGGGCACATCGGCACTGGTCCCCGGCGGTTTTTTGCCTTCCTCTGCAGTTCTCAGCACCGCCCCTTGCCACCATTTCTTTGGGCCATTTGGCCTGGGAGCCGGCTGCTCATGCTCCACCATGCTGGCAGCCGCAGCTGCCACTTCTCAGCTCTCCCTGCAGCTAACACAAGCGCCTGGCAGGGACCAGAGCGCTTCTCATGCATCCCTGCCCAAGAAGCACAGCAGCCAAACAAGTTGTGGAAGGCAAAAAGTCTGCTCGTCATCGCTACATGTCATGCTTTGGAAGAGATGCCACGGTACCACTCACCTCTTCTTCCTCTTCTTCTTCTTCTTCTTCTTCTTCTTCTTCTTCCTCTTTTGTGCATGGTCAGTCCCACAACTCCTTGTCAAGGTTCTCCCTCTGCAGGAACCGCGGACAGCTTGGCCTCTGTTCCTGCTGCTGCTCTCTGCAGCTCTGGGACTTGCCATTGCCAGCCTGCAAGGGATCTTTTCTCATGCTAAACTGAAGAATGCCTCAGCCTACTCCTGGCTACACTTGGGCTTGAGCTAATGCTTGTGAGCCTGGGTTCTGAAACAGAGTCACAAAGGGAAAAAAAATGACATGAAATAACATAACATGAATTAACATAAAATCAAGAAAATTAATAAATTAACAACAAAATAAAATAAAATTCATTGTGTTATGTGTCCTTGACATTGATTTTGGAACTGAAAACCCTCTGTCCTTTCAGGCAAACAGTCTCTTAGATATTGGACTGGCGGACAGGAGAGAAGAGAAGAGGAGAGGAGAGGAGAGGAGAGGACAGGAGAGGAGAGGAGAGGAGAGGACAGGAGAGGAGAGGAGAGGAGAGGAGAGCAGTTCTGCTCTGTCAGGCCTGCAGTTCTGCGTGACAAGCCCTGAGCGAGCCCTGAGGCCTCCATACATGATACTACAGGCAGTATTGCTACTGGAAGGAAGGCTGCACTGGCAACAAATCCACACTGTCTTTTTGCAAAAAGGGGACTCTATTAGGTTGCTTACTCCCCTATTTTGTAGGTACAGGGACTGATTTGGAGCCAGCACCCCAAAGGCTTCCTCCAAAGGGCTGCACATATGCGGCTGTGTCACCCCCATGTCACAATGCCAGCACCCGGCAACGCAGTGGTCACCAGGCCCCACGCAGGATCCAGAGGAGCAGCCTCCCGTGTCCACTGCCAGAGCTGGCCCGGGGGCAGCCCCAGCACATCTG
Source organism: Caloenas nicobarica (assembly GCF_036013445.1). Taxonomy (NCBI): domain Eukaryota; kingdom Metazoa; phylum Chordata; class Aves; order Columbiformes; family Columbidae; genus Caloenas; species Caloenas nicobarica. The sequence continues at coordinate 18,830,333 of NC_088258.1, forward strand.
ACAGGAAGCACTTGAGGAGCTGCTGGAATCACAGGCCAGGGGCTGAGGGAAGAAAACCTTGCATGAGGCTGCTGGAGGTTCTCCGCTGCAAGACAATCTGCTGGCAGGGCCACCTTCCAAGCTCGGCTCATGGATGCAAATCCTTTTCAACTGGATAGCAGTGGCAAGACCAAGGCAATTCCTTCTTGAGGAGCACTGCACAGCTCACCATCCTCATCTCCTACAGAGCAACGCTCAGGAGCCGTAAGAGATAGGATGTCGAGGGCTTGCAAGGGCTTGCAAGGGCTTGCAGTGCTTTGGAACACCCACTGGTGTCCTACACAGGGACAGCAAGGATTCTTGCCCACAAGGTCTATCAGCTCAGAGGCACTTGGGCACTCTGGAAAGTCCGCCAGAAAGCTCCAGCTCAAGGGAGGATAGGGCTTGGGCAGCTCCTGGGAAGCATGAGCAGCCTGTGGGACAAGGAGCCAGGTCTGGCTCACATGCTCAGGGAACAGCCCATGGCCAGCACTGGGCTCAGCAAGGAACTTTTTCCCCTGGGGCACGTTGGCACTGGTCCCCGGCGGTTTTTTGCCTTCCTCTGCAGTTCTCAGCACCGCCCCTTGCCACCATTTCTTTGGGCCATTTGGCCTGGGAGCCGGCTGCTCATGCTCCACCATGCTGGCAGCCGCAGCTGCCACTTCTCAGCTGTCCCTGCAGCTAACACAAGCGCCTGGCAGGGACCAGAGCGCTTCTCATGCATCCCTGGCCAAGAAGCACAGCAGCCAAACAAGTTGTGGAAGGCAAAAAGTCTGCTCGTCATCGCTACATGTCACGCTTTGGAAGAGATGCCACGGTACCACTCACCTCTTCTTCCTCTTCTTCTTCTTCTTCTTCTTCTTCTTCTTCCTCTTTTGTGCATGGTCAGTCCCACAACTCCTTGTCAAGGTTCTCCCTCTGCAGGAACCGCGGACAGCTTGGCCTCTATTCCTGCTGCTGCTCTCTGCAGCTCTGGGACTTGCCTTTGCCAGCCTGCAAGGGATCTTTTCTCAGGCTAAACTGAAGAATGCCTCAGCCTACTCCTGGCTACACTTGGGCTTGAGCTAATGCTTGTGAGCCTGGGTTCTGAAACAGAGTCACAAAGGGAAAAAAAATGACATGAAATAACATAATATGAATTAACATAAAATCAAGAAAATTAATAAATTAACAACAAAATAAAATAAAATCCATTGTGTTATGTGTCCTTGACATTGATTTTGGAACTGAAAACCCTCTGTCCTTTCAGGCAAACAGTCTCTTAGATATTGGACTGGCGGACAGAAGAGAAGAGAAGAGGAGAGGAGAGGAGAGGAGAGGAGAGGAGAGGAGAGCAGTTCTGCTCTGTCAGGCCTGCAGTTCTGCGTGACAAGCCCTGAGCGAGCCCTGAGGCCTCCATACATGATACTACAGGCAGTATTGCTACTGGAAGGAAGGCTGCACTGGCAACAAATCCACACTGTCTTTTTGCAAAAAAGGGACTCTATTAGGTTGCTTACTCCCCTATTTTGTAGGTACAGGGACTGATTTGGAGCCAGCACCCCAAAGGCTTCCTCCAAAGGGCTGCACATATGCGGCTGTGTCACCCCCATGTCACAATGCCAGCACCCGGCAACGTAGTGGTCACCAGGCCCCACGCAGGATCCAGAGGAGCAGCCTCCCGTGTCCACTGCCAGAGCTGGCCCGGGGGCAGCCCCAGCACATCTGACAGGAAGCACTTGAGGAGCTGCTGGAATCACAGGCCAGGGGCTGAGGGAAGAAAACCTTGCATGAGGCTGCTGGAGGTTCTCCGCTGCAAGACAATCTGCTGGCAGGGCCACCTTCCAAGCTCGGCTCATGGATGCAAATCCTTTTCAACTGTATAGCAGTGGCAAGACCAAGGCAATTCCTTCTTGAGGAGCACTGCACAGCTCACCATCCTCATCTCCTACAGAGCAACGCTCAGGAGCCGTAAGAGATAGGATGTCGAGGGCTTGCAAGGGCTTGCAAGGGCTTGCAAGGGCTTGCAGTGCTTTGGAACACCCACTGGTGTCCTACACAGGGACAGCAAGGATTCTTGCCCACAAGGTCTATCAGCTCAGAGGCACTTGGGCACTCTGGCAAGTCCGCCAGATAGCTCCAGCTCAAGGGAGGATAGGGCTTGGGCAGCTCCTGGGAAGCATGAGCAGCCTGTGGGACAAGGAGCCAGGTCTGGCTCACATGCTCAGGGAACAGCCCATGGCCAGCACTGGGCTCAGCAAGGAACTTTTTCCCCTGGGGCACGTTGGCACTGGTCCCCGGCGGTTTTTTGCCTTCCTCTGCAGTTCTCAGCACGGCCCCTTGCCACCATTTCTTTGGGCCATTTGGCCTGGGAGCCAGCTGCTCATGCTCCACCATGCTGGCAGCCGCAGCTGCCACTTCTCAGCTCTCCCTGCAGCTAACACAAGCGCCTGGCAGGGACCAGAGCGCTTCTCATGCATCCCTGGCCAAGAAGCACAGCAGCCAAACAAGTTGTGGAAGGCAAAAAGTCTGCTCGTCATCGCTACATGTCACGCTTTGGAAGAGATGCCACGGTACCACTCACCTCTTCTTCCTCTTCTTCCTCTTCTTCTTCCTCTTCTTCTTCTTCTTCTTCTTCTTCTTCCTCTTTTGTGCATGGTCAGTCCCACAACTCCTTGTCAAGGTTCTCCCTCTGCAGGAACCGCGGACAGCTTGGCCTCTGTTCCTGCTGCTGCTCTCTGCAGCTCTGGGACTTGCCATTGCCAGCCTGCAAGGGATCTTTTCTCATGCTAAACTGAAGAATGCCTCAGCCTACTCCTGGCTACACTTGGGCTTGAGCTAATGCTTGTGAGCCCGGGTTCTAAAACAGAGTCACAAAGGGAAAAAAAATGACATGAAATAACATAACATGAATTAACATAAAATCAAGAAAATTAATAAATTAACAACAAAATAAAATAAAATTCATTGTGTTATGTGTCCTTGACATTGATTTTGGAACTGAAAACCCTCTGTCCTTTCAGGCAAACAGTCTCTTAGATATTGGACTGGCGGACAGGAGAGAAGAGAAGAGGAGAGGAGAGGACAGGAGAGGACAGGAGGAGAGGAGAGGAGAGGAGAGGAGAGGAGAGGAGAGCAGTTCTGCTCTGTCAGGCCTGCAGTTCTGCGTGACAAGCCCTGAGCGAGCCCTGAGGCCTCCATACATGATACTACAGGCAGTATTGCTACTGGAAGGAAGGCTGCACTGGCAACAAATCCACACTGTCTTTTTGCAAAAAGGGGACTCTATTAGGTTGCTTACTCCCCTATTTTGTAGGTACAGGGACTGATTTGGAGCCAGCACCCCAAAGGCTTCCTCCAAAGGGCTGCACATATGCGGCTGTGTCACCCCCATGTCACAATGCCAGCACCCGGCAACGCAGTGGTCACCAGGCCCCACGCAGGATCCAGAGGAGCAGCCTCCCGTGTCCACTGCCAGAGCTGGCCCGGGGGCAGCCCCAGCACATCTGACAGGAAGCACTTGAGGAGCTGCTGGAATCACAGGCCAGGGGCTGAGGGAAGAAAACCTTGCATGAGGCTGCTGGAGGTTCTCCGCTGCAAGACAATCTGCTGGCAGGGCCACCTTCCAAGCTCGGCTCATGGATGCAAATCCTTTTCAACTGGATAGCAGTGGCAAGACCAAGGCAATTCCTTCTTGAGGAGCACTGCACAGCTCACCATCCTCATCTCCTACAGAGCAACGCTCAGGAGCCCTAAGAGATAGGATGTCGAGGGCTTGCAAGGGCTTGCAAGGGCTTGCAAGGGCTTGCAGTGCTTTGGAACACCCACTGGTGTCCTACACAGGGACAGCAAGGATTCTTGCCCACAAGGTCTATCAGCTCAGAGGCACTTGGGCACTCTGGCAAGTCCGCCAGATAGCTCCAGCTCAAGGGAGGATAGGGCTTGGGCAGCTCCTGGGAAGCATGAGCAGCCTGTGGGACAAGGAGCCAGGTCTGGCTCACATGCTCAGGGAACAGCCCATGGCCAGCACTGGGCTCAGCAAGGAACTTTTTCCCCTGGGGCACGTTGGCACTGGTCCCCGGCGGTTTTTTGCCTTCCTCTGCAGTTCTCAGCACGGCCCCTTGCCACCATTTCTTTGGGCCATTTGGCCTGGGAGCCAGCTGCTCATGCTCCACCATGCTGGCAGCCGCAGCTGCCACTTCTCAGCTCTCCCTGCAGCTAACACAAGCGCCTGGCAGGGACCAGAGCGCTTCTCATGCATCCCTGGCCAAGAAGCACAGCAGCCAAACAAGTTGTGGAAGGCAAAAAGTCTGCTCGTCATCGCTACATGTCACGCTTTGGAAGAGATGCCACGGTACCACTCACCTCTTCTTCCTCTTCTTCCTCTTCTTCTTCCTCTTCTTCTTCTTCTTCTTCTTCTTCTTCCTCTTTTGTGCATGGTCAGTCCCACAACTCCTTGTCAAGGTTCTCCCTCTGCAGGAACCGCGGACAGCTTGGCCTCTGTTCCTGCTGCTGCTCTCTGCAGCTCTGGGACTTGCCATTGCCAGCCTGCAAGGGATCTTTTCTCATGCTAAACTGAAGAATGCCTCAGCCTACTCCTGGCTACACTTGGGCTTGAGCTAATGCTTGTGAGCCCGGGTTCTAAAACAGAGTCACAAAGGGAAAAAAAATGACATGAAATAACATAACATGAATTAACATAAAATCAAGAAAATTAATAAATTAACAACAAAATAAAATAAAATTCATTGTGTTATGTGTCCTTGACATTGATTTTGGAACTGAAAACCCTCTGTCCTTTCAGGCAAACAGTCTCTTAGATATTGGACTGGCGGACAGGAGAGAAGAGAAGAGGAGAGGAGAGGACAGGAGAGGACAGGAGGAGAGGAGAGGAGAGGAGAGGAGAGGAGAGGAGAGCAGTTCTGCTCTGTCAGGCCTGCAGTTCTGCGTGACAAGCCCTGAGCGAGCCCTGAGGCCTCCATACATGATACTACAGGCAGTATTGCTACTGGAAGGAAGGCTGCACTGGCAACAAATCCACACTGTCTTTTTGCAAAAAAGGGACTCTATTAGGTTGCTTACTCCCCTATTTTGTAGGTACAGGGACTGATTTGGAGCCAGCACCCCAAAGGCTTCCTCCAAAGGGCTGCACATATGCGGCTGTGTCACCCCCATGTCACAATGCCAGCACCCGGCAACGTAGTGGTCACCAGGCCCCACGCAGGATCCAGAGGAGCAGCCTCCCGTGTCCACTGCCAGAGCTGGCCCGGGGGCAGCCCCAGCACATCTGACAGGAAGCACTTGAGGAGCTGCTGGAATCACAGGCCAGGGGCTGAGGGAAGAAAACCTTGCATGAGGCTGCTGGAGGTTCTCCGCTGCAAGACAATCTGCTGGCAGGGCCACCTTCCAAGCTCGGCTCATGGATGCAAATCCTTTTCAACTGGATAGCAGTGGCAAGACCAAGGCAATTCCTTCTTGAGGAGCACTGCACAGCTCACCATCCTCATCTCCTACAGAGCAACGCTCAGGAGCCCTAAGAGATAGGATGTCGAGGGCTTGCAAGGGCTTGCAAGGGCTTGCAAGGGCTTGCAGTGCTTTGGAACACCCACTGGTGTCCTACACAGGGACAGCAAGGATTCTTGCCCACAAGGTCTATCAGCTCAGAGGCACTTGGGCACTCTGGCAAGTCCGCCAGATAGCTCCAGCTCAAGGGAGGATAGGGCTTGGGCAGCTCCTGGGAAGCATGAGCAGCCTGTGGGACAAGGAGCCAGGTCTGGCTCACATGCTCAGGGAACAGCCCATGGCCAGCACTGGGCTCAGCAAGGAACTTTTTCCCCTGGGGCACGTTGGCACTGGTCCCCGGCGGTTTTTTGCCTTCCTCTGCAGTTCTCAGCACGGCCCCTTGCCACCATTTCTTTGGGCCATTTGGCCTGGGAGCCAGCTGCTCATGCTCCACCATGCTGGCAGCCGCAGCTGCCACTTCTCAGCTCTCCCTGCAGCTAACACAAGCGCCTGGCAGGGACCAGAGCGCTTCTCATGCATCCCTGGCCAAGAAGCACAGCAGCCAAACAAGTTGTGGAAGGCAAAAAGTCTGCTCGTCATCGCTACATGTCACGCTTTGGAAGAGATGCCACGGTACCACTCACCTCTTCTTCCTCTTCTTCCTCTTCTTCTTCCTCTTCTTCTTCTTCTTCTTCTTCTTCTTCCTCTTTTGTGCATGGTCAGTCCCACAACTCCTTGTCAAGGTTCTCCCTCTGCAGGAACCGCGGACAGCTTGGCCTCTGTTCCTGCTGCTGCTCTCTGCAGCTCTGGGACTTGCCATTGCCAGCCTGCAAGGGATCTTTTCTCATGCTAAACTGAAGAATGCCTCAGCCTACTCCTGGCTACACTTGGGCTTGAGCTAATGCTTGTGAGCCCGGGTTCTAAAACAGAGTCACAAAGGGAAAAAAAATGACATGAAATAACATAACATGAATTAACATAAAATCAAGAAAATTAATAAATTAACAACAAAATAAAATAAAATTCATTGTGTTATGTGTCCTTGACATTGATTTTGGAACTGAAAACCCTCTGTCCTTTCAGGCAAACAGTCTCTTAGATATTGGACTGGCGGACAGGAGAGAAGAGAAGAGGAGAGGAGAGGACAGGAGAGGACAGGAGGAGAGGAGAGGAGAGGAGAGGAGAGGAGAGCAGTTCTGCTCTGTCAGGCCTGCAGTTCTGCGTGACAAGCCCTGAGCGAGCCCTGAGGCCTCCATACATGATACTACAGGCAGTATTGCTACTGGAAGGAAGGCTGCACTGGCAACAAATCCACACTGTCTTTTTGCAAAAAGGGGACTCTATTAGGTTGCTTACTCCCCTATTTTGTAGGTACAGGGACTGATTTGGAGCCAGCACCCCAAAGGCTTCCTCCAAAGGGCTGCACATATGCGGCTGTGTCACCCCCATGTCACAATGCCAGCACCCGGCAACGCAGTGGTCACCAGGCCCCACGCAGGATCCAGAGGAGCAGCCTCCCGTGTCCACTGCCAGAGCTGGCCCGGGGGCAGCCCCAGCACATCTGACAGGAAGCACTTGAGGAGCTGCTGGAATCACAGGCCAGGGGCTGAGGGAAGAAAACCTTGCATGAGGCTGCTGGAGGTTCTCCGCTGCAAGACAATCTGCTGGCAGGGCCACCTTCCAAGCTCGGCTCATGGATGCAAATCCTTTTCAACTGGATAGCAGTGGCAAGACCAAGGCAATTCCTTCTTGAGGAGCACTGCACAGCTCACCATCCTCATCTCCTACAGAGCAACGCTCAGGAGCCCTAAGAGATAGGATGTCGAGGGCTTGCAAGGGCTTGCAAGGGCTTGCAAGGGCTTGCAGTGCTTTGGAACACCCACTGGTGTCCTACACAGGGACAGCAAGGATTCTTGCCCACAAGGTCTATCAGCTCAGAGGCACTTGGGCACTCTGGCAAGTCCGCCAGATAGCTCCAGCTCAAGGGAGGATAGGGCTTGGGCAGCTCCTGGGAAGCATGAGCAGCCTGTGGGACAAGGAGCCAGGTCTGGCTCACATGCTCAGGGAACAGCCCATGGCCAGCACTGGGCTCAGCAAGGAACTTTTTCCCCTGGGGCACGTTGGCACTGGTCCCCGGCGGTTTTTTGCCTTCCTCTGCAGTTCTCAGCACGGCCCCTTGCCACCATTTCTTTGGGCCATTTGGCCTGGGAGCCAGCTGCTCATGCTCCACCATGCTGGCAGCCGCAGCTGCCACTTCTCAGCTCTCCCTGCAGCTAACACAAGCGCCTGGCAGGGACCAGAGCGCTTCTCATGCATCCCTGGCCAAGAAGCACAGCAGCCAAACAAGTTGTGGAAGGCAAAAAGTCTGCTCGTCATCGCTACATGTCACGCTTTGGAAGAGATGCCACGGTACCACTCACCTCTTCTTCCTCTTCTTCCTCTTCTTCTTCCTCTTCTTCTTCTTCTTCTTCTTCTTCTTCCTCTTTTGTGCATGGTCAGTCCCACAACTCCTTGTCAAGGTTCTCCCTCTGCAGGAACCGCGGACAGCTTGGCCTCTGTTCCTGCTGCTGCTCTCTGCAGCTCTGGGACTTGCCATTGCCAGCCTGCAAGGGATCTTTTCTCATGCTAAACTGAAGAATGCCTCAGCCTACTCCTGGCTACACTTGGGCTTGAGCTAATGCTTGTGAGCCCGGGTTCTAAAACAGAGTCACAAAGGGAAAAAAAATGACATGAAATAACATAACATGAATTAACATAAAATCAAGAAAATTAATAAATTAACAACAAAATAAAATAAAATTCATTGTGTTATGTGTCCTTGACATTGATTTTGGAACTGAAAACCCTCTGTCCTTTCAGGCAAACAGTCTCTTAGATATTGGACTGGCGGACAGGAGAGAAGAGAAGAGGAGAGGAGAGGACAGGAGAGGACAGGAGGAGAGGAGAGGAGAGGAGAGGAGAGGAGAGGAGAGCAGTTCTGCTCTGTCAGGCCTGCAGTTCTGCGTGACAAGCCCTGAGCGAGCCCTGAGGCCTCCATACATGATACTACAGGCAGTATTGCTACTGGAAGGAAGGCTGCACTGGCAACAAATCCACACTGTCTTTTTGCAAAAAGGGGACTCTATTAGGTTGCTTACTCCCCTATTTTGTAGGTACAGGGACTGATTTGGAGCCAGCACCCCAAAGGCTTCCTCCAAAGGGCTGCACATATGCGGCTGTGTCACCCCCATGTCACAATGCCAGCACCCGGCAACGCAGTGGTCACCAGGCCCCACGCAGGATCCAGAGGAGCAGCCTCCCGTGTCCACTGCCAGAGCTGGCCCGGGGGCAGCCCCAGCACATCTGACAGGAAGCACTTGAGGAGCTGCTGGAATCACAGGCCAGGGGCTGAGGGAAGAAAACCTTGCATGAGGCTGCTGGAGGTTCTCCGCTGCAAGACAATCTGCTGGCAGGGCCACCTTCCAAGCTCGGCTCATGGATGCAAATCCTTTTCAACTGGATAGCAGTGGCAAGACCAAGGCAATTCCTTCTTGAGGAGCACTGCACAGCTCACCATCCTCATCTCCTACAGAGCAACGCTCAGGAGCCCTAAGAGATAGGATGTCGAGGGCTTGCAAGGGCTTGCAAGGGCTTGCAAGGGCTTGCAGTGCTTTGGAACACCCACTGGTGTCCTACACAGGGACAGCAAGGATTCTTGCCCACAAGGTCTATCAGCTCAGAGGCACTTGGGCACTCTGGCAAGTCCGCCAGATAGCTCCAGCTCAAGGGAGGATAGGGCTTGGGCAGCTCCTGGGAAGCATGAGCAGCCTGTGGGACAAGGAGCCAGGTCTGGCTCACATGCTCAGGGAACAGCCCATGGCCAGCACTGGGCTCACAAAGGAACTTTTTCCCCTGGGGCACGTTGGCACTGGTCCCCGGCGGTTTTTTGCCTTCCTCTGCAGTTCTCAGCACCGCCCCTTGCCACCATTTCTTTGGGCCATTTGGCCTGGGAGCCGGCTGCTCATGCTCCACCATGCTGGCAGCCGCAGCTGCCACTTCTCAGCTCTCCCTGCAGCTAACACAAGCGCCTGGCAGGGACCAGAGCGCTTCTCATGCATCCCTGGCCAAGAAGCACAGCAGCCAAACAAGTTGTGGAAGGCAAAAAGTCTGCTCGTCATCGCTACATGTCACGCTTTGGAAGAGATGCCACGGTACCACTCACCTCTTCTTCCTCTTCTTCTTCTTCTTCTTCTTCTTCTTCTTCTTCCTCTTTTGTGCATGGTCAGTCCCACAACTCCTTGTCAAGGTTCTCCCTCTGCAGGAACCGCGGACAGCTTGGCCTCTGTTCCTGCTGCTGCTCTCTGCAGCTCTGGGACTTGCCATTGCCAGCCTGCAAGGGATCTTTTCTCATGCTAAACTGAAGAATGCCTCAGCCTACTCCTGGCTACACTTGGGCTTGAGCTAATGCTTGTGAGCCTGGGTTCTGAAACAGAGTCACAAAGGGAAAAAAAATGACATGAAATAACATAACATGAATTAACATAAAATCAAGAAAATTAATAAATTAACAACAAAATAAAATAAAATTCATTGTGTTATGTGTCCTTGACTTTGATTTTGGAACTGAAAACCCTCTGTCCTTTCAGGCAAACAGTCTCTTAGATATTGGACTGGCGGACAGGAGAGAAGAGAAGAGGAGAGGAGAGGAGAGGAGAGGACAGGAGGAGAGGAGAGGAGAGGAGAGGAGAGGAGAGGAGAGGAGAGGAGAGGAGAGGAGAGGAGAGGAGAGCAGTTCTGCTCTGTCAGGCCTGCAGTTCTGCGTGACAAGCCCTGAGCGAGCCCTGAGGCCTCCATACATGATACTACAGGCAGTATTGCTACTGGAAGGAAGGCTGCACTGGCAACAAATCCACACTGTCTTTTTGCAAAAAGCGGACTCTATTAGGTTGCTTACTCCCCTATTTTGTAGGTACAGGGACTGATTTGGAGCCAGCACCCCAAAGGCTTCCTCCAAAGGGCTGCACATATGCGGCTGTGTCACCCCCATGTCACAATGCCAGCACCCGGCAACGCAGTGGTCACCAGGCCCCACGCAGGATCCAGAGGAGCAGCCTCCCGTGTCCACTGCCAGAGCTGGCCCGGGGGCAGCCCCAGCACATCTGACAGGAAGCACTTGAGGAGCTGCTGGAATCACAGGCCAAGGGCTGAGGGAAGAAAACCTTGCATGAGGCTGCTGGAGGTTCTCCGCTGCAAGACAATCTGCTGGCAGGGCCACCTTCCAAGCTCGGCTCATGGATGCAAATCCTTTTCAACTGGATAGCAGTGGCAAGACCAAGGCAATTCCTTCTTGAGGAGCACTGCACAGCTCACCATCCTCATCTCCTACAGAGCAACGCTCAGGAGCCCTAAGAGATAGGATGTCGAGGGCTTGCAAGGGCTTGCAAGGGCTTGCAAGGGCTTGCAAGGGCTTGCAAGGGCTTGCAGTGCTTTGGAACACCCACTGGTGTCCTACACAGGGACAGCAAGGATTCTTGCCCACAAGGTCTATCAGCTCAGAGGCACTTGGGCACTCTGGCAAGTCCGCCAGATAGCTCCAGCTCAAGGGAGGATAGGGCTTGGGCAGCTCCTGGGAAGCATGAGCAGCCTGTGGGACAAGGAGCCAGGTCTGGCTCACATGCTCAGGGAACAGCCCATGGCCAGCACTGGGCTCAGCAAGGAACTTTTTCCCCTGGGGCACATCGGCACTGGTCCCCGGCGGTTTTTTGCCTTCCTCTGCAGTTCTCAGCACCGCCCCTTGCCACCATTTCTTTGGGCCATTTGGCCTGGGAGCCAGCTGCTCATGCTCCACCATGCTGGCAGCCGCAGCTGCCACTTCTCAGCTCTCCCCGCAGCTAACACAACCGCCTGGCAGGGACCAGAGCGCTTCTCATGCATCCCTGCCCAAGAAGCACAGCAGCCAAACAAGTTGTGGAAGGCAAAAAGTCTGCTCGTCATCGCTACATGTCATGCTTTGGAAGAGATGCCACGGTACCACTCACCTCTTCTTCCTCTTCTTCTTCTTCTTCTTCTTCTTCTTCTTCCTCTTTTGTGCATGGTCAGTCCCACAACTCCTTGTCAAGGTTCTCCCTCTGCAGGAACCGCGGACAGCTTGGCCTCTGTTCCTGCTGCTGCTCTCTGCAGCTCTGGGACTTGCCATTGCCAGCCTGCAAGGGATCTTTTCTCATGCTAAACTGAAGAATGCCTCAGCCTACTCCTGGCTACACTTGGGCTTGAGCTAATGCTTGTGAGCCTGGGTTCTGAAACAGAGTCACAAAGGGAAAAAAAATGACATGAAATAACATAACATGAATTAACATAAAATCAAGAAAATTAATAAATTAACAACAAAATAAAATAAAATTCATTGTGTTATGTGTCCTTGACATTGATTTTGGAACTGAAAACCCTCTGTCCTTTCAGGCAAACAGTCTCTTAGATATTGGACTGGCGGACAGGAGAGAAGAGAAGAGGAGAGGAGAGGAGAGGAGAGGACAGGAGAGGAGAGGAGAGGAGAGGACAGGAGAGGAGAGGAGAGGAGAGGAGAGCAGTTCTGCTCTGTCAGGCCTGCAGTTCTGCGTGACAAGCCCTGAGCGAGCCCTGAGGCCTCCATACATGATACTACAGGCAGTATTGCTACTGGAAGGAAGGCTGCACTGGCAACAAATCCACACTGTCTTTTTGCAAAAAGGGGACTCTATTAGGTTGCTTACTCCCCTATTTTGTAGGTACAGGGACTGATTTGGAGCCAGCACCCCAAAGGCTTCCTCCAAAGGGCTGCACATATGCGGCTGTGTCACCCCCATGTCACAATGCCAGCACCCGGCAACGCAGTGGTCACCAGGCCCCACGCAGGATCCAGAGGAGCAGCCTCCCGTGTCCACTGCCAGAGCTGGCCCGGGGGCAGCCCCAGCACATCTGACAGGAAGCACTTGAGGAGCTGCTGGAATCACAGGCCAGGGGCTGAGGGAAGAAAACCTTGCATGAGGCTGCTGGAGGTTCTCCGCTGCAAGACAATCTGCTGGCAGGGCCACCTTCCAAGCTCGGCTCATGGATGCAAATCCTTTTCAACTGGATAGCAGTGGCAAGACCAAGGCAATTCCTTCTTGAGGAGCACTGCACAGCTCACCATCCTCATCTCCTACAGAGCAACGCTCAGGAGCCGTAAGAGATAGGATGTCGAGGGCTTGCAAGGGCTTGCAAGGGCTTGCAGTGCTTTGGAACACCCACTGGTGTCCTACACAGGGACAGCAAGGATTCTTGCCCACAAGGTCTATCAGCTCAGAGGCACTTGGGCACTCTGGAAAGTCCGCCAGAAAGCTCCAGCTCAAGGGAGGATAGGGCTTGGGCAGCTCCTGGGAAGCATGAGCAGCCTGTGGGACAAGGAGCCAGGTCTGGCTCACATGCTCAGGGAACAGCCCATGGCCAGCACTGGGCTCAGCAAGGAACTTTTTCCCCTGGGGCACGTTGGCACTGGTCCCCGGCGGTTTTTTGCCTTCCTCTGCAGTTCTCAGCACCGCCCCTTGCCACCATTTCTTTGGGCCATTTGGCCTGGGAGCCGGCTGCTCATGCTCCACCATGCTGGCAGCCGCAGCTGCCACTTCTCAGCTGTCCCTGCAGCTAACACAAGCGCCTGGCAGGGACCAGAGCGCTTCTCATGCATCCCTGGCCAAGAAGCACAGCAGCCAAACAAGTTGTGGAAGGCAAAAAGTCTGCTCGTCATCGCTACATGTCACGCTTTGGAAGAGATGCCACGGTACCACTCACCTCTTCTTCCTCTTCTTCTTCTTCTTCTTCTTCTTCTTCTTCCTCTTTTGTGCATGGTCAGTCCCACAACTCCTTGTCAAGGTTCTCCCTCTGCAGGAACCGCGGACAGCTTGGCCTCTATTCCTGCTGCTGCTCTCTGCAGCTCTGGGACTTGCCTTTGCCAGCCTGCAAGGGATCTTTTCTCAGGCTAAACTGAAGAATGCCTCAGCCTACTCCTGGCTACACTTGGGCTTGAGCTAATGCTTGTGAGCCTGGGTTCTGAAACAGAGTCACAAAGGGAAAAAAAATGACATGAAATAACATAATATGAATTAACATAAAATCAAGAAAATTAATAAATTAACAACAAAATAAAATAAAATCCATTGTGTTATGTGTCCTTGACATTGATTTTGGAACTGAAAACCCTCTGTCCTTTCAGGCAAACAGTCTCTTAGATATTGGACTGGCGGACAGAAGAGAAGAGAAGAGGAGAGGAGAGGAGAGGAGAGGAGAGGAGAGGAGAGCAGTTCTGCTCTGTCAGGCCTGCAGTTCTGCGTGACAAGCCCTGAGCGAGCCCTGAGGCCTCCATACATGATACTACAGGCAGTATTGCTACTGGAAGGAAGGCTGCACTGGCAACAAATCCACACTGTCTTTTTGCAAAAAAGGGACTCTATTAGGTTGCTTACTCCCCTATTTTGTAGGTACAGGGACTGATTTGGAGCCAGCACCCCAAAGGCTTCCTCCAAAGGGCTGCACATATGCGGCTGTGTCACCCCCATGTCACAATGCCAGCACCCGGCAACGTAGTGGTCACCAGGCCCCACGCAGGATCCAGAGGAGCAGCCTCCCGTGTCCACTGCCAGAGCTGGCCCGGGGGCAGCCCCAGCACATCTGACAGGAAGCACTTGAGGAGCTGCTGGAATCACAGGCCAGGGGCTGAGGGAAGAAAACCTTGCATGAGGCTGCTGGAGGTTCTCCGCTGCAAGACAATCTGCTGGCAGGGCCACCTTCCAAGCTCGGCTCATGGATGCAAATCCTTTTCAACTGTATAGCAGTGGCAAGACCAAGGCAATTCCTTCTTGAGGAGCACTGCACAGCTCACCATCCTCATCTCCTACAGAGCAACGCTCAGGAGCCGTAAGAGATAGGATGTCGAGGGCTTGCAAGGGCTTGCAAGGGCTTGCAAGGGCTTGCAGTGCTTTGGAACACCCACTGGTGTCCTACACAGGGACAGCAAGGATTCTTGCCCACAAGGTCTATCAGCTCAGAGGCACTTGGGCACTCTGGCAAGTCCGCCAGATAGCTCCAGCTCAAGGGAGGATAGGGCTTGGGCAGCTCCTGGGAAGCATGAGCAGCCTGTGGGACAAGGAGCCAGGTCTGGCTCACATGCTCAGGGAACAGCCCATGGCCAGCACTGGGCTCAGCAAGGAACTTTTTCCCCTGGGGCACGTTGGCACTGGTCCCCGGCGGTTTTTTGCCTTCCTCTGCAGTTCTCAGCACGGCCCCTTGCCACCATTTCTTTGGGCCATTTGGCCTGGGAGCCAGCTGCTCATGCTCCACCATGCTGGCAGCCGCAGCTGCCACTTCTCAGCTCTCCCTGCAGCTAACACAAGCGCCTGGCAGGGACCAGAGCGCTTCTCATGCATCCCTGGCCAAGAAGCACAGCAGCCAAACAAGTTGTGGAAGGCAAAAAGTCTGCTCGTCATCGCTACATGTCACGCTTTGGAAGAGATGCCACGGTACCACTCACCTCTTCTTCCTCTTCTTCCTCTTCTTCTTCCTCTTCTTCTTCTTCTTCTTCTTCTTCTTCCTCTTTTGTGCATGGTCAGTCCCACAACTCCTTGTCAAGGTTCTCCCTCTGCAGGAACCGCGGACAGCTTGGCCTCTGTTCCTGCTGCTGCTCTCTGCAGCTCTGGGACTTGCCATTGCCAGCCTGCAAGGGATCTTTTCTCATGCTAAACTGAAGAATGCCTCAGCCTACTCCTGGCTACACTTGGGCTTGAGCTAATGCTTGTGAGCCTGGGTTCTGAAACAGAGTCACAAAGGGAAAAAAAATGACATGAAATAACATAACATGAATTAACATAAAATCAAGAAAATTAATAAATTAACAACAAAATAAAATAAAATTCATTGTGTTATGTGTCCTTGACTTTGATTTTGGAACTGAAAACCCTCTGTCCTTTCAGGCAAACAGTCACTTAGATATTGGACTGGCGGACAGGAGAGGAGAGGAGAGGAGAGGAGAGGAGAGGAGAGGAGAGGAGAGGAGAGGAGAGGAGAGGAGAGGAGAGGAGAGCAGTTCTGCTCTGTCAGGTCTGCAGTTCTGCGTGACAAGCCCTGAGCGAGCCCTGAGGCCTCCATACATGATACTACAGGCAGTATTGCTACTGGAAGGAAGGCTGCACTGGCAACAAATCCACACTGTCTTTTTGCAAAAAAGGGACTCTATTAGGTTGCTTACTCCCCTATTTTGTAGGTACAGGGACTGATTTGGAGCCAGCACCCCAAAGGCTTCCTCCAAAGGGCTGCACATATGCGGCTGTGTCACCCCCATGTCACAATGCCAGCACCCAGCAACGCAGTGGTCACCAGGCCCCACGCAGGATCCAGAGGAGCAGCCTCCCGTGTCCACTGCCAGAGCTGGCCCGGGGGCAGCCCCAGCACATCTGACAGGAAGCACTTGAGGAGCTGCTGGAATCACAGGCCAGGGGCTGAGGGAAGAAAACCTTGCATGAGGCTGCTGGAGGTTCTCTGCTGCAAGACAATCTGCTGGCAGGGCCACCTTCCAAGCTCGGCTCATGGATGCAAATCCTTTTCAACTGGATAGCAGTGGCAAGACGAAGGCAATTCCTTCTTGAGGAGCACTGCACAGCTCACCATCCTCATCTCCTACAGAGCAACGCTCAGGAGCCGTAAGAGATAGGATGTCGAGGGCTTGCAAGGGCTTGCAAGGGCTTGCAGTGCTTTGGAACACCCACTGGTGTCCTACACAGGGACAGCAAGGATTCTTGCCCACAAGGTCTATCAGCTCAGAGGCACTTGGGCACTCTGGCAAGTCCGCCAGATTGCTCCAGCTCAAGGGAGGATAGGGCTTGGGCAGCTCCTGGGAAGCATGAGCAGCCTGTGGGACAAGGAGCCAGGTCTGGCTCACATGCTCAGGGAACAGCCCATGGCCAGCACTGGGCTCAGCAAGGAACTTTTTCCCCTGGGGCACGTTGGCACTGGTCCCCGGCGGTTTTTTGCCTTCCTCTGCAGTTCTCAGCACGGCCCCTTGCCACCATTTCTTTGGGCCATTTGGCCTGGGAGCCGGCTGCTCATGCTCCACCATGCTGGCAGCCGCAGCTGCCACTTCTCAGCTCTCCCTGCAGCTAACACAAGCGCCTGGCAGGGACCAGAGCGCTTCTCATGCATCCCTGCCCAAGAAGTACAGCAGCCAAACAAGTTGTGGAAGGCAAAAAGTCTGCTCGTCATCGCTACATGTCATGCTTTGGAAGAGATGCCACGGTACCACTCACCTCTTCTTCCTCTTCTTCTTCTTCTTCTTCTTCTTCTTCTTCCTCTTTTGTGCATGGTCAGTCCCACAACTCCTTGTCAAGGTTCTCCCTCTGCAGGAACCGCGGACAGCTTGGCCTCTGTTCCTGCTGCTGCTCTCTGCAGCTCTGGGACTTGCCTTTGCCAGCCTGCAAGGGATCTTTTCTCATGCTAAACTGAAGAATGCCTCAGCCTACTCCTGGCTACACTTGGGCTTGAGCTAATGCTTGTGAGCCTGGGTTCTGAAACAGAGTCACAAAGGGAAAAAAAATGACATGAAATAACATAACATGAATTAACATAAAATCAAGAAAATTAATAAATTAACAACAAAATAAAATAAAATTCATTGTGTTATGTGTCCTTGACATTGATTTTGGAACTGAAAACCCTCTGTCCTTTCAGGCAAACAGTCTCTTAGATATTGGACTGGCGGACAGGAGAGAAGAGAAGAGGAGAGGACAGGAGAGGAGAGGACAGGAGGAGAGGAGAGGAGAGCAGTTCTGCTCTGTCAGGCCTGCAGTTCTGCGTGACAAGCCCTGAGCGAGCCCTGAGGCCTCCATACATGATACTACAGGCAGTATTGCTACTGGAAGGAAGGCTGCACTGGCAACAAATCCACACTGTCTTTTTGCAAAAAAGGGACTCTATTAGGTTGCTTACTCCCCTATTTTGTAGCTACAGGGACTGATTTGGAGCCAGCACCCGAAAGGCTTCCTCCAAAGGGCTGCGCATATGCAGCTGTGTCACCCCCATGTCACAATGCCAGCACCCGGCAACGCAGTGGTCACCAGGCCCCACGCAGGATCCAGAGGAGCAGCCTCCCGTGTCCACTGCCAGAGCTGGCCCGGGGGCAGCCCCAGCACATCTGACAGGAAGCACTTGAGGAGCTGCTGGAATCACAGGCCAGGGGCTGAGGGAAGAAAACCTTGCATGAGGCTGCTGGAGGTTCTCCGCTGCAAGACAATCTGCTGGCAGGGCCACCTTCCAAGCTCGGCTCATGGATGCAAATCCTTTTCAACTGGATAGCAGTGGCAAGACCAAGGCAATTCCTTCTTGAGGAGCACTGCACAGCTCACCATCCTCATCTCCTACAGAGCAACGCTCAGGAGCCGTAAGAGATAGGATGTCGAGGGCTTGCAAGGGCTTGCAAGGGCTTGCAAGGGCTTGCAGTGCTTTGGAACACCCACTGGTGTCCTACACAGGGACAGCAAGGATTCTTGCCCACAAGGTCTATCAGCTCAGAGGTACTTGGGCACTCTGGCAAGTCCGCCAGATAGCTCCAGCTCAAGGGAGGATAGGGCTTGGGCAGCTCCTGGCAAGCATGAGCAGCCTGTGGGACAAGGAGCCAGGTCTGGCTCACATGCTCAGGGAACAGCCCATGGCCAGCACTGGGCTCACAAAGGAACTTTTTCCCCTGGGGCACGTTGGCACTGGTCCCCGGAGGTTTTTTGCCTTCCTCTGCAGTTCTCAGCACCGCCCCTTGCCACCATTTCTTTGGGCCATTTGGCCTGGGAGCCGGCTGCTCATGCTCCACCATGCTGGCAGCCACAGCTGCCACTTCTCAGCTGTCCCTGCAGCTAACACAAGCGCCTGGCAGGGACCAGAGCGCTTCTCATGCATCCCTGGCCAAGAAGCACAGCAGCCAAACAAGTTGTGGAAGGCAAAAAGTCTGCTCGTCATCGCTACATGTCACGCTTTGGAAGAGATGCCACGGTACCACTCACCTCTTCTTCCTCTTCTTCTTCTTCTTCTTCTTCTTCTTCCTCTTTTGTGCATGGTCAGTCCCACAACTCCTTGTCAAGGTTCTCCCTCTGCAGGAACCGCGGACAGCTTGGCCTCTATTCCTGCTACTGCTCTCTGCAGCTCTGGGACTTGCCATTGCCAGCCTGCAAGGGATCTTTTCTCATGCTAAACTGAAGAATGCCTCAGCCTACTCCTGGCTACACTTGGGCTTGAGCTAATGCTTGTGAGCCTGGGTTCTGAAACAGAGTCACAAAGGGAAAAAAAATGACATGAAATAACATAACATGAATTAACATAAAATCAAGAAAATTAATAAATTAACAACAAAATAAAATAAAATTCATTGTGTTATGTGTCCTTGACATTGATTTTGGAACTGAAAACCCTCTGTCCTTTCAGGCAAACAGTCTCTTAGATATTGGACTGGCGGACAGGAGAGAAGAGAAGAGGAGAGGAGAGGAGAGGAGAGGAGAGGAGAGGAGAGGAGAGGAGAGGAGAGGGGAGAAGAGGAGAGGAGAGGAGAGGAGAGGAGAGGAGAGCAGTTCTGCTCTGTCAGGTCTGCAGTTCTGCGTGACAAGCCCTGAGCGAGCCCTGAGGCCTCCATACATGATACTACAGGCAGTATTGCTACTGGAAGGAAGGCTGCACTGGCAACAAATCCACACTGTCTTTTTGCAAAAAAGGGACTCTATTAGGTTGCTTACTCCCCTATTTTGTAGGTACAGGGACTGATTTGGAGCCAGCACCCCAAAGGCTTCCTCCAAAGGGCTGCACATATGCGGCTGTGTCACCCCCATGTCACAATGCCAGCACCCGGCAACGCAGTGGTCACGAGGCCCCACGAAGGATCCAGAGGAGCAGCCTCCCGTGTCCACTGCCAGAGCTGGCCCGGGGGCAGCCCCAGCACATCTGACAGGAAGCACTTGAGGAGCTGCTGGAATCACAGGCCAGGGGCTGAGGGAAGAAAACCTTGCATGAGGCTGCTGGAGGTTCTCCGCTGCAAGACAATCTGCTGGCAGGGCCACCTTCCAAGCTCGGCTCATGGATGCAAATCCTTTTCAACTGGATAGCAGTGGCAAGACCAAGGCAATTCCTTCTTGAGGAGCACTGCACAGCTCACCATCCTCATCTCCTACAGAGCAACGCTCAGGAGCCGTAAGAGATAGGATGTCGAGGGCTTGCAAGGGCTTGCAAGGGCTTGCAGTGCTTTGGAACACCCACTGGTGTCCTACACAGGGACAGCAAGGATTCTTGCCCACAAGGTCTATCAGCTCAGAGGCACTTGGGCACTCTGGCAAGTCCGCCAGATAGCTCCAGCTCAAGGGAGGATAGGGCTTGGGCAGCTCCTGGGAAGCATGAGCAGCCTGTGGGACAAGGAGCCAGCTCTGGCTCACATGCTCAGGGAACAGCCCACGGCCAGCACTGGGCTCACAAAGGAACTTTTTCCCCTGGGGCACGTTAGCACTGGTCCCCGGCGGTTTTTTGCCTTCCTCTGCAGTTCTCAGCACGGCCCCTTGCCACCATTTCTTTGGGCCATTTGGCCTGGGAGCCGGCTGCTCATGCTCCACCATGCTGGCAGCCGCAGCTGCCACTTCTCAGCTCTCCCTGCAGCTAACACAAGCGCCTGGCAGGGACCAGAGCGCTTCTCATGCATCCCTGGCCAAGAAGCACAGCAGCCAAACAAGTTGTGGAAGGCAAAAAGTCTGCTCGTCATCGCTACATGTCACGCTTTGGAAGAGATGCCACAGTACCACTCACCTCTTCTTCCTCTTCTTCTTCTTCTTCTTCTTCCTCTTTTGTGCATGGTCAGTCCCACAACTCCTTGTCAAGGTTCTCCCTCTGCAGGAACCGCGGACAGCTTGGCCTCTATTCCTGCTGCTGCTCTCTGCAGCTCTGGGACTTGCCTTTGCCAGCCTGCAAGGGATCTTTTCTCATGCTAAACTGAAGAATGCCTCAGCCTACTCCTGGCTACACTTGGGCTTGAGCTAATGCTTGTGAGCCTGGGTTCTGAAACAGAGTCACAAAGGGAAAAAAAATGACATGAAATAACATAACATGAATTAACATAAAATCAAGAAAATTAATAAATTAACAACAAAATAAAATAAAATTCATTGTGTTATGTGTCCTTGACATTGATTTTGGAACTGAAAACCCTCTGTCCTTTCAGGCAAACAGTCTCTTAGATATTGGACTGGCGGACAGGAGAGAAGAGAAGAGGAGAGGAGAGGAGAGGACAGGAGAGGAGAGGAGAGGAGAGGAGAGGACAGGAGAGGAGAGGAGAGGAGAGGAGAGCAGTTCTGCTCTGTCAGGCCTGCAGTTCTGCGTGACAAGCCCTGAGCGAGCCCTGAGGCCTCCATACATGATACTACAGGCAGTATTGCTACTGGAAGGAAGGCTGCACTGGCAACAAATCCACACTGTCTTTTTGCAAAAAAGGGACTCTATTAGGTTGCTTACTCCCCTATTTTGTAGCTACAGGGACTGATTTGGAGCCAGCACCCCAAAGGCTTCCTCCAAAGGGCTGCACATATGCGGCTGTGTCACCCCCATGTCACAATGCCAGCACCCGGCAACGCAGTGGTCACCAGGCCCCACGCAGGATCCAGAGGAGCAGCCTCCCGTGTCCACTGCCAGAGCTGGCCCGGGGGCAGCCCCAGCACATCTGACAGGAAGCACTTGAGGAGCTGCTGGAATCACAGGCCAGGGGCTGAGGGAAGAAAACCTTGCATGAGGCTGCTGGAGGTTCTCCGCTGCAAGACAATCTGCTGGCAGGGCCACCTTCCAAGCTCGGCTCATGGATGCAAATCCTTTTCAACTGGATAGCAGTGGCAAGACCAAGGAAATTCCTTCTTGAGGAGCACTGCACAGCTCACCATCCTCATCTCCTACAGAGCAACGCTCAGGAGCCGTAAGAGATAGGATGTCGAGGGCTTGCAAGGGCTTGCAGTGCTTTGGAACACCCACTGGTGTCCTAAACAGGGACAGCAAGGATTCTTGCCCACAAGGTCTATCAGCTCAGAGGCACTTGGGCACTCTGGCAAGTCCGCCAGATAGCTCCAGCTCAAGGGAGGATAGGGCTTGGGCAGCTCCTGGGAAGCATGAGCAGCCTGTGGGACAAGGAGCCAGGTCTGGCTCACATGCTCAGGGAACAGCCCATGGCCAGCACTGGGCTCAGCAAGGAACTTTTTCCCCTGGGGCACGTTGGCACTGGTCCCCGGAGGTTTTTTGCCTTCCTCTGCAGTTCTCAGCACGGCCCCTTGCCACCATTTCTTTGGGCCATTTGGCCTGGGAGCCGGCTGCTCATGCTCCACCATGCTGGCAGCCGCAGCTGCCACTTCTCAGCTCTCCCTGCAGCTAACACAAGCGCCTGGCAGGGACCAGAGCGCTTCTCATGCATCCCTGGCCAAGAAGCACAGCAGCCAAACAAGTTGTGGAAGGCAAAAAGTCTGCTCGTCATCGCTACATGTCACGCTTTGGAAGAGATGCCACGGTACCACTCACCTCTTCTTCCTCTTCTTCTTCTTCTTCTTCTTCTTCTTCTTCCTCTTTTGTGCATGGTCAGTCCCACAACTCCTTGTCAAGGTTCTCCCTCTGCAGGAACCGCGGACAGCTTGGCCTCTATTCCTGCTGCTGCTCTCTGCAGCTCTGGGACTTGCCTTTGCCAGCCTGCAAGGGATCTTTTCTTATGCTAAACTGAAGAATGCCTCAGCCTACTCCTGGCTACACTTGGGCTTGAGCTAATGCTTGTGAGCCTGGGTTCTGAAACAGAGTCACAAAGGGAAAAAAAATGACATGAAATAACATAACATGAATTAACATAAAATCAAGAAAATTAATAAATTAACAACAAAATAAAATAAAATTCATTGTGTTATGTGTCCTTGACATTGATTTTGGAACTGAAAAACCTCTGTCCTTTCAGGCAAACAGTCTCTTAGATATTGGACTGGCGGACAGGAGAGAAGAGAAGAGGAGAGGAGAGGAGAGGACAGGAGAGGAGA
This sequence comes from Caloenas nicobarica, assembly GCF_036013445.1. Taxonomy (NCBI): domain Eukaryota; kingdom Metazoa; phylum Chordata; class Aves; order Columbiformes; family Columbidae; genus Caloenas; species Caloenas nicobarica. The sequence goes on from NC_088258.1 coordinate 18,852,883, forward strand.
GGAGAGGAGAGGAGAGGAGAGGAGAGGAGAGCAGTTCTGCTCTGTCAGGCCTGCAGTTCTGCGTGACAAGCCCTGAGCGAGCCCTGAGGCCTCCAGACATGATACTACAGGCAGTATTGCTACTGGAAGGAAGGCTGCCCTGGCAACAAATCCACACTGTCTTTTTTCAAAAAGGGGACTCTATTAGGTTGCTTACTCCCCTATTTTGTAGCTACAGGGACTGATTTGGAGCCAGCACCCCAAAGGCTTCCTCCAAAGGGCTGCACATATGCGGCTGTGTCACCCCCATGTCACAATGCCAGCACCCGGCAACGCAGTGGTCACCAGGCCCCACGCAGGATCCAGAGGAGCAGCCTCCCGTGTCCACTGCCAGAGCTGGCCCGGGGGCAGCCCCAGCACATCTGACAGGAAGCACTTGAGGAGCTGCTGGAATCACAGGCCAGGGGCTGAGGGAAGAAAACCTTGCATGAGGCTGCTGGAGGTTCTCCGCTGCAAGACAATCTGCTGGCAGGGCCACCTTCCAAGCTCGGCTCATGGATGCAAATCCTTTTCAACTGGATAGCAGTGGCAAGACCAAGGCAATTCCTTCTTGAGGAGCACTGCACAGCTCACCATCCTCATCTCCTACAGAGCAACGCTCAGGAGCCGTAAGAGATAGGATGTCGAGGGCTTGCAAGGGCTTGCAAGGGCTTGCAAGGGCTTGCAGTGCTTTGGAACACCCACTGGTGTCCTACACAGGGACAGCAAGGATTCTTGCCCACAAGGTCTATCAGCTCAGAGGCACTTGGGCACTCTGGCAAGTCCGCCAGATAGCTCCAGCTCAAGGGAGGATAGGGCTTGGGCAGCTCCTGGGAAGCATGAGCAGCCTGTGGGACAAGGAGCCAGGTCTGGCTCACATGCTCAGGGAACAGCCCATGGCCAGCACTGGGCTCAGCAAGGAACTTTTTCCCCTGGGGCACGTTGGCACTGGTCCCCGGAGGTTTTTTGCCTTCCTCTGCAGTTCTCAGCACGGCCCCTTGCCACCATTTCTTTGGGCCATTTGGCCTGGGAGCCGGCTGCTCATGCTCCACCATGCTGGCAGCCGCAGCTGCCACTTCTCAGCTGTCCCTGCAGCTAACACAAGCGCCTGGCAGGGACCAGAGCGCTTCTCATGCATCCCTGGCCAAGAAGCACAGCAGCCAAACAAGTTGTGGAAGGCAAAAAGTCTGCTCGTCATCGCTACATGTCACGCTTTGGAAGAGATGCCACGGTACCACTCACCTCTTCTTCCTCTTCTTCTTCTTCTTCTTCTTCTTCTTCCTCTTTTGTGCATGGTCAGTCCCACAACTCCTTGTCAAGGTTCTCCCTCTGCAGGAACCGCGGACAGCTTGGCCTCTATTCCTGCTACTGCTCTCTGCAGCTCTGGGACTTGCCATTGCCAGCCTGCAAGGGATCTTTTCTCATGCTAAACTGAAGAATGCCTCAGCCTACTCCTGGCTACACTTGGGCTTGAGCTAATGCTTGTGAGCCTGGGTTCTGAAACAGAGTCACAAAGGGAAAAAAAATGACATGAAATAACATAACATGAATTAACATAAAATCAAGAAAATTAATAAATTAACAACAAAATAAAATAAAATTCATTGTGTTATGTGTCCTTGACATTGATTTTGGAACTGAAAACCCTCTGTCCTTTCAGGCAAACAGTCTCTTAGATATTGGACTGGCGGACAGGAGAGAAGAGAAGAGGAGAGGAGAGGAGAGGAGAGGACAGGAGAGGAGAGGAGAGGAGAGGAGAGGAGAGGAGAGGAGAGGAGAGGAGAGGAGAGCAGTTCTGCTCTGTCAGGTCTGCAGTTCTGCGTGACAAGCCCTGAGCGAGCCCTGAGGCCTCCATACATGATACTACAGGCAGTATTGCTACTGGAAGGAAGGCTGCACTGGCAACAAATCCACACTGTCTTTTTGCAAAAAAGGGACTCTATTAGGTTGCTTACTCCCCTATTTTGTAGGTACAGGGAATGATTTGGAGCCAGCACCCCAAAGGCTTCCTCCAAAGGGCTGCACATATGCGGCTGTGTCACCCCCATGTCACAATGCCAGCACCCGGCAACGCAGTGGTCACCAGGCCCCACGCAGGATCCAGAGGAGCAGCCTCCCGTGTCCACTGCCAGAGCTGGCCCGGGGGCAGCCCCAGCACATCTGACAGGAAGCACTTGAGGAGCTGCTGGAATCACAGGCCAGGGGCTGAGGGAAGAAAACCTTGCAGGAGGCTGCTGGAGGTTCTCCGCTGCAAGACAATCTGCTGGCAGGGCCACCTTCCAAGCTCGGCTCATGGATGCAAATCCTTTTCAACTGGATAGCAGTGGCAAGACCAAGGCAATTCCTTCTTGAGGAGCACTGCACAGCTCACCATCCTCATCTCCTACAGAGCAACGCTCAGGAGCCGTAAGAGATAGGATGTCGAGGGCTTGCAAGGGCTTGCAAGGGCTTGCAGTGCTTTGGAACACCCACTGGTGTCCTACACAGGGACAGCAAGGATTCTTGCCCACAAGGTCTATCAGCTCAGAGGCACTTGGGCACTCTGGCAAGTCCGCCAGATAGCTCCAGCTCAAGGGAGGATAGGGCTTGGGCAGCTCCTGGGAAGCATGAGCAGCCTGTGGGACAAGGAGCCAGGTCTGGCTCACATGCTCAGGGAACAGCCCATGGCCAGCACTGGGCTCAGCAAGGAACTTTTTCCCCCGGGGCACGTTAGCACTGGTCCCCGGCGGTTTTTTGCCTTCCTCTGCAGTTCTCAGCACGGCCCCTTGCCACCATTCCTTTGGGCCATTTGGCCTGGGAGCCGGCTGCTCATGCTCCACCATGCTGGCAGCCGCAGCTGCCACTTCTCAGCTCTCCCTGCAGCTAACACAAGCGCCTGGCAGGGACCAGAGCGCTTCTCATGCATCCCTGCCCAAGAAGCACAGCAGCCAAACAAGTTGTGGAAGGCAAAAAGTCTGCTCGTCATCGCTACATGTCACGCTTTGGAAGAGATGCCACGGTACCACTCACCTCTTCTTCCTCTTCTTCCTCTTCTTCCTCTTCTTCTTCTTCTTCTTCTTCTTCTTCTTCTTCCTCTTTTGTGCATGGTCAGTCCCACAACTCCTTGTCAAGGTTCTCCCTCTGCAGGAACCGCGGACAGCTTGGCCTCTATTCCTGCTGCTGCTCTCTGCAGCTCTGGGACTTGCCTTTGCCAGCCTGCAAGGGATCTTTTCTCATGCTAAACTGAAGAATGCCTCAGCCTACTCCTGGCTACACTTGGGCTTGAGCTAATGCTTGTGAGCCTGGGTTCTGAAACAGAGTCACAAAGGGAAAAAAAATGACATGAAATAACATAACATGAATTAACATAAAATCAAGAAAATTAATAAATTAACAACAAAATAAAATAAAATTCATTGTGTTATGTGTCCTTGACATTGATTTTGGAACTGAAAACCCTCTGTCCTTTCAGGCAAACAGTCTCTTAGATATTGGACTGGCGGACAGGAGAGAAGAGGAGAGGAGAGGAGAGGAGAGGAGAGGAGAGGAGAGGAGAGGAGAGGAGAGGAGAGGAGAGCAGTTCTGCTCTGTTCAGGCCTGCAGTTCTGCGTGACAAGCCCTGAGCGAGCCCTGAGGCCTCCATACATGATACTACAGGCAGTATTGCTACTGGAAGGAAGGCTGCACTGGCAACAAATCCACACTGTCTTTTTCCAAAAGGGGACTCTATTAGGTTGCTTACTCCCCTATTTTGTAGGTACAGGGACTGATTTGGAGCCAGCACCCCAAAGGCTTCCTCCAAAGGGCTGCACATATGCGGCTGTGTCACCCCCATGTCACAATGCCAGCACCCGGCAACGCAGTGGTCACCAGGCCCCACGCAGGATCCAGAGGAGCAGCCTCCCGTGTCCACTGCCAGAGCTGGCCCGGGGGCAGCCCCAGCACATCTGACAGGAAGCACTTGAGGAGCTGCTGGAATCACAGGCCAGGGGCTGAGGGAAGAAAACCTTGCAGGAGGCTGCTGGAGGTTCTCCGCTGCAAGACAATCTGCTGGCAGGGCCACCTTCCAAGCTCGGCTCATGGATGCAAATCCTTTTCAACTGGATAGCAGTGGCAAGACCAAGGCAATTCCTTCTTGAGGAGCACTGCACAGCTCACCATCCTCATCTCCTACAGAGCAACGCTCAGGAGCCGTAAGAGATAGGATGTCGAGGGCTTGCAAGGGCTTGCAAGGGCTTGCAGTGCTTTGGAACACCCACTGGTGTCCTACACAGGGACAGCAAGGATTCTTGCCCACAAGGTCTATCAGCTCAGAGGCACTTGGGCACTCTGGCAAGTCCGCCAGATTGCTCCAGCTCAAGGGAGGATAGGGCTTGGGCAGCTCCTGGGAAGCATGAGCAGCCTGTGGGACAAGGAGCCAGGTCTGGCTCACATGCTCAGGGAACAGCCCATGGCCAGCACTGGGCTCAGCAAGGAACTTTTTCCCCTGGGGCACGTTGGCACTGGTCCCCGGCGGTTTTTTGCCTTCCTCTGCAGTTCTCAGCACGGCCCCTTGCCACCATTTCTTTGGGCCATTTGGCCTGGGAGCCGGCTGCTCATGCTCCACCATGCTGGCAGCCGCAGCTGCCACTTCTCAGCTCTCCCTGCAGCTAACACAAGCGCCTGGCAGGGACCAGAGCGCTTCTCATGCATCCCTGCCCAAGAAGCACAGCAGCCAAACAAGTTGTGGAAGGCAAAAAGTCTGCTCGTCATCGCTACATGTCACGCTTTGGAAGAGATGCCACGGTACCACTCACCTCTTCTTCCTCTTCTTCCTCTTCTTCCTCTTCTTCCTCTTCTTCTTCTTCTTCTTCTTCTTCTTCTTCCTCTTTTGTGCATGGTCAGTCCCACAACTCCTTGTCAAGGTTCTCCCTCTGCAGGAACCGCGGACAGCTTGGCCTCTATTCCTGCTGCTGCTCTCTGCAGCTCTGGGACTTGCCTTTGCCAGCCTGCAAGGGATCTTTTCTCATGCTAAACTGAAGAATGCCTCAGCCTACTCCTGGCTACACTTGGGCTTGAGCTAGTGCTTGTGAGCCTGGGTTCTGAAACAGAGTCACAAAGGGAAAAAAAATGACATGAAATAACATAACATGAATTAACATAAAATCAAGAAAATTAATAAATTAACAACAAAATAAAATAAAATTCATTGTGTTATGTGTCCTTGACATTGATTTTGGAACTGAAAACCCTCTGTCCTTTCAGGCAAACAGTCTCTTAGATATTGGACTGGCGGACAGGAGAGAAGAGAAGAGGAGAGGAGAGGAGAGGACAGGAGAGGAGAGGAGAGGAGAGGAGAGGACAGGAGAGGAGAGGAGAGGAGAGGAGAGCAGTTCTGCTCTGTCAGGCCTGCAGTTCTGCGTGACAAGCCCTGAGCGAGCCCTGAGGCCTCCATACATGATACTACAGGCAGTATTGCTACTGGAAGGAAGGCTGCACTGGCAACAAATCCACACTGTCTTTTTGCAAAAAAGGGACTCTATTAGGTTGCTTACTCCCCTATTTTGTAGCTACAGGGACTGATTTGGAGCCAGCACCCCAAAGGCTTCCTCCAAAGGGCTGCACATATGCGGCTGTGTCACCCCCATGTCACAATGCCAGCACCCGGCAACGCAGTGGTCACCAGGCCCCACGCAGGATCCAGAGGAGCAGCCTCCCGTGTCCACTGCCAGAGCTGGCCCGGGGGCAGCCCCAGCACATCTGACAGGAAGCACTTGAGGAGCTGCTGGAATCACAGGCCAGGGGCTGAGGGAAGAAAACCTTGCATGAGGCTGCTGGAGGTTCTCCGCTGCAAGACAATCTGCTGGCAGGGCCACCTTCCAAGCTCGGCTCATGGATGCAAATCCTTTTCAACTGGATAGCAGTGGCAAGACCAAGGAAATTCCTTCTTGAGGAGCACTGCACAGCTCACCATCCTCATCTCCTACAGAGCAACGCTCAGGAGCCGTAAGAGATAGGATGTCGAGGGCTTGCAAGGGCTTGCAGTGCTTTGGAACACCCACTGGTGTCCTAAACAGGGACAGCAAGGATTCTTGCCCACAAGGTCTATCAGCTCAGAGGCACTTGGGCACTCTGGCAAGTCCACCAGATAGCTCCAGCTCAAGGGAGGATAGGGCTTGGGCAGCTCCTGGGAAGCATGAGCAGCCTGTGGGACAAGGAGCCAGGTCTGGCTCACATGCTCAGGGAACAGCCCATGGCCAGCACTGGGCTCAGCAAGGAACTTTTTCCCCTGGGGCACGTTGGCACTGGTCCCCGGAGGTTTTTTGCCTTCCTCTGCAGTTCTCAGCACGGCCCCTTGCCACCATTTCTTTGGGCCATTTGGCCTGGGAGCCGGCTGCTCATGCTCCACCATGCTGGCAGCCGCAGCTGCCACTTCTCAGCTCTCCCTGCAGCTAACACAAGCGCCTGGCAGGGACCAGAGCGCTTCTCATGCATCCCTGGCCAAGAAGCACAGCAGCCAAACAAGTTGTGGAAGGCAAAAAGTCTGCTCGTCATCGCTACATGTCACGCTTTGGAAGAGATGCCACGGTACCACTCACCTCTTCTTCCTCTTCTTCTTCTTCTTCTTCTTCTTCTTCTTCCTCTTTTGTGCATGGTCAGTCCCACAACTCCTTGTCAAGGTTCTCCCTCTGCAGGAACCGCGGACAGCTTGGCCTCTATTCCTGCTGCTGCTCTCTGCAGCTCTGGGACTTGCCTTTGCCAGCCTGCAAGGGATCTTTTCTTATGCTAAACTGAAGAATGCCTCAGCCTACTCCTGGCTACACTTGGGCTTGAGCTAATGCTTGTGAGCCTGGGTTCTGAAACAGAGTCACAAAGGGAAAAAAAATGACATGAAATAACATAACATGAATTAACATAAAATCAAGAAAATTAATAAATTAACAACAAAATAAAATAAAATTCATTGTGTTATGTGTCCTTGACATTGATTTTGGAACTGAAAAACCTCTGTCCTTTCAGGCAAACAGTCTCTTAGATATTGGACTGGCGGACAGGAGAGAAGAGAAGAGGAGAGGAGAGGAGAGGACAGGAGAGGAGAGGAGAGGAGAGGAGAGGAGAGGAGAGGAGAGCAGTTCTGCTCTGTCAGGCCTGCAGTTCTGCGTGACAAGCCCTGAGCGAGCCCTGAGGCCTCCAGACATGATACTACAGGCAGTATTGCTACTGGAAGGAAGGCTGCCCTGGCAACAAATCCACACTGTCTTTTTTCAAAAAGGGGACTCTATTAGGTTGCTTACTCCCCTATTTTGTAGCTACAGGGACTGATTTGGAGCCAGCACCCCAAAGGCTTCCTCCAAAGGGCTGCACATATGCGGCTGTGTCACCCCCATGTCACAATGCCAGCACCCGGCAACGCAGTGGTCACCAGGCCCCACGCAGGATCCAGAGGAGCAGCCTCCCGTGTCCACTGCCAGAGCTGGCCCGGGGGCAGCCCCAGCACATCTGACAGGAAGCACTTGAGGAGCTGCTGGAATCACAGGCCAGGGGCTGAGGGAAGAAAACCTTGCATGAGGCTGCTGGAGGTTCTCCGCTGCAAGACAATCTGCTGGCAGGGCCACCTTCCAAGCTCGGCTCATGGATGCAAATCCTTTTCAACTGGATAGCAGTGGCAAGACCAAGGCAATTCCTTCTTGAGGAGCACTGCACAGCTCACCATCCTCATCTCCTACAGAGCAACGCTCAGGAGCCGTAAGAGATAGGATGTCGAGGGCTTGCAAGGGCTTGCAAGGGCTTGCAGTGCTTTGGAACACCCACTGGTGTCCTACACAGGGACAGCAAGGATTCTTGCCCACAAGGTCTATCAGCTCAGAGGCACTTGGGCACTCTGGCAAGTCCGCCAGATAGCTCCAGCTCAAGGGAGGATAGGGCTTGGGCAGCTCCTGGGAAGCATGAGCAGCCTGTGGGACAAGGAGCCAGGTCTGGCTCACATGCTCAGGGAACAGCCCATGGCCAGCACTGGGCTCAGCAAGGAACTTTTTCCCCCGGGGCACGTTAGCACTGGTCCCCGGCGGTTTTTTGCCTTCCTCTGCAGTTCTCAGCACGGCCCCTTGCCACCATTCCTTTGGGCCATTTGGCCTGGGAGCCGGCTGCTCATGCTCCACCATGCTGGCAGCCGCAGCTGCCACTTCTCAGCTCTCCCTGCAGCTAACACAAGCGCCTGGCAGGGACCAGAGCGCTTCTCATGCATCCCTGCCCAAGAAGCACAGCAGCCAAACAAGTTGTGGAAGGCAAAAAGTCTGCTCGTCATCGCTACATGTCACGCTTTGGAAGAGATGCCACGGTACCACTCACCTCTTCTTCCTCTTCTTCCTCTTCTTCCTCTTCTTCTTCTTCTTCTTCTTCTTCTTCTTCTTCCTCTTTTGTGCATGGTCAGTCCCACAACTCCTTGTCAAGGTTCTCCCTCTGCAGGAACCGCGGACAGCTTGGCCTCTATTCCTGCTGCTGCTCTCTGCAGCTCTGGGACTTGCCTTTGCCAGCCTGCAAGGGATCTTTTCTCATGCTAAACTGAAGAATGCCTCAGCCTACTCCTGGCTACACTTGGGCTTGAGCTAATGCTTGTGAGCCTGGGTTCTGAAACAGAGTCACAAAGGGAAAAAAAATGACATGAAATAACATAACATGAATTAACATAAAATCAAGAAAATTAATAAATTAACAACAAAATAAAATAAAATTCATTGTGTTATGTGTCCTTGACATTGATTTTGGAACTGAAAACCCTCTGTCCTTTCAGGCAAACAGTCTCTTAGATATTGGACTGGCGGACAGGAGAGAAGAGAAGAGGAGAGGAGAGGACAGGACAGGACAGGAGAGGAGAGGAGAGGAGAGGACAGGAGAGGACAGGAGAGGACAGGATAGCAGTTCTGCTCTGTCAGGCCTGCAGTTCTGCGTGACAAGCCCTGAGCGAGCCCTGAGGCCTCCATACATGATACTACAGGCAGTATTGCTACTGGAAGGAAGGCTGCACTGGCAACAAATCCACACTGTCTTTTTGCAAAAAAGGGACTCTATTAGGTTGCTTACTCCCCTATTTTGTAGGTACAGGGACTGATTTGGAGCCAGCACCCCAAAGGCTTCCTCCAAAGGGCTGCACATATGCGGCTGTGTCACCCCCATGTCACAATGCCAGCACCCGGCAACGCAGTGGTCACCAGGCCCCACGCAGGATCCAGAGGAGCAGCCTCCCGTGTCCACTGCCAGAGCTGGCCCGGGGGCAGCCCCAGCACATCTGACAGGAAGCACTTGAGGAGCTGCTGGAATCACAGGCCAGGGGCTGAGGGAAGAAAACCTTGCAGGAGGCTGCTGGAGGTTCTCCGCTGCAAGACAATCTGCTGGCAGGGCCACCTTCCAAGCTCGGCTCATGGATGCAAATCCTTTTCAACTGGATAGCAGTGGCAAGACCAAGGCAATTCCTTCTTGAGGAGCACTGCACAGCTCACCATCCTCATCTCCTACAGAGCAACGCTCAGGAGCCCTAAGAGATAGGATGTCGAGGGCTTGCAAGGGCTTGCAAGGGCTTGCAGTGCTTTGGAACACCCACTGGTGTCCTACACAGGGACAGCAAGGATTCTTGCCCACAAGGTCTATCAGCTCAGAGGCACTTGGGCACTCTGGCAAGTCCGCCAGATTGCTCCAGCTCAAGGGAGGATAGGGCTTGGGCAGCTCCTGGGAAGCATGAGCAGCCTGTGGGACAAGGAGCCAGGTCTGGCTCACATGCTCAGGGAACAGCCCATGGCCAGCACTGGGCTCAGCAAGGAACTTTTTCCCCTGGGGCACGTTGGCACTGGTCCCCGGCGGTTTTTTGCCTTCCTCTGCAGTTCTCAGCACGGCCCCTTGCCACCATTTCTTTGGGCCATTTGGCCTGGGAGCCGGCTGCTCATGCTCCACCATGCTGGCAGCCGCAGCTGCCACTTCTCAGCTCTCCCTGCAGCTAACACAAGCGCCTGGCAGGGACCAGAGCGCTTCTCATGCATCCCTGCCCAAGAAGCACAGCAGCCAAACAAGTTGTGGAAGGCAAAAAGTCTGCTCGTCATCGCTACATGTCACGCTTTGGAAGAGATGCCACGGTACCACTCACCTCTTCTTCCTCTTCTTCCTCTTCTTCCTCTTCTATCTCTTCTTCTTCTTCTTCTTCTTCTTCTTCCTCTTTTGTGCATGGTCAGTCCCACAACTCCTTGTCAAGGTTCTCCCTCTGCAGGAACCGCGGACAGCTTGGCCTCTATTCCTGCTGCTGCTCTCTGCAGCTCTGGGACTTGCCTTTGCCAGCCTGCAAGGGATCTTTTCTCCTGCTAAACTGAAGAATGCCTCAGCCTACTCCTGGCTACACTTGGGCTTGAGCTAATGCTTGTGAGCCTGGGTTCTGAAACAGAGTCACAAAGGGAAAAAAAATGACATGAAATAACATAACATGAATTAACATAAAATCAAGAAAATTAATAAATTAACAACAAAATAAAATAAAATTCATTGTGTTATGTGTCCTTGACATTGATTTTGGAACTGAAAACCCTCTGTCCTTTCAGGCAAACAGTCTCTTAGATATTGGACTGGCGGACAGGAGAGAAGAGGAGAGGAGAGGAGAGGAGAGGAGAGGAGAGGAGAGGAGAGGAGAGGAGAGGAGAGGAGAGGAGAGGAGAGGAGAGCAGTTCTGCTCTGTTCAGGCCTGCAGTTCTGCGTGACAAGCCCTGAGCGAGCCCTGAGGCCTCCATACATGATACTACAGGCAGTATTGCTACTGGAAGGAAGGCTGCACTGGCAACAAATCCACACTGTCTTTTTCCAAAAGGGGACTCTATTAGGTTGCTTACTCCCCTATTTTGTAGGTACAGGGACTGATTTGGAGCCAGCACCCCAAAGGCTTCCTCCAAAGGGCTGCACATATGCGGCTGTGTCACCCCCATGTCACAATGCCAGCACCCGGCAACGCAGTGGTCACCAGGCCCCACGCAGGATCCAGAGGAGCAGCCTCCCGTGTCCACTGCCAGAGCTGGCCCGGGGGCAGCCCCAGCACATCTGACAGGAAGCACTTGAGGAGCTGCTGGAATCACAGGCCAGGGGCTGAGGGAAGAAAACCTTGCAGGAGGCTGCTGGAGGTTCTCCGCTGCAAGACAATCTGCTGGCAGGGCCACCTTCCAAGCTCGGCTCATGGATGCAAATCCTTTTCAACTGGATAGCAGTGGCAAGACCAAGGCAATTCCTTCTTGAGGAGCACTGCACAGCTCACCATCCTCATCTCCTACAGAGCAACGCTCAGGAGCCGTAAGAGATAGGATGTCGAGGGCTTGCAAGGGCTTGCAAGGGCTTGCAGTGCTTTGGAACACCCACTGGTGTCCTACACAGGGACAGCAAGGATTCTTGCCCACAAGGTCTATCAGCTCAGAGGCACTTGGGCACTCTGGCAAGTCCGCCAGATTGCTCCAGCTCAAGGGAGGATAGGGCTTGGGCAGCTCCTGGGAAGCATGAGCAGCCTGTGGGACAAGGAGCCAGGTCTGGCTCACATGCTCAGGGAACAGCCCATGGCCAGCACTGGGCTCAGCAAGGAACTTTTTCCCCTGGGGCACGTTGGCACTGGTCCCCGGCGGTTTTTTGCCTTCCTCTGCAGTTCTCAGCACGGCCCCTTGCCACCATTTCTTTGGGCCATTTGGCCTGGGAGCCGGCTGCTCATGCTCCACCATGCTGGCAGCCGCAGCTGCCACTTCTCAGCTCTCCCTGCAGCTAACACAAGCGCCTGGCAGGGACCAGAGCGCTTCTCATGCATCCCTGGCCAAGAAGCACAGCAGCCAAACAAGTTGTGGAAGGCAAAAAGTCTGCTCGTCATCGCTACATGTCACGCTTTGGAAGAGATGCCACGGTACCACTCACCTCTTCTTCCTCTTCTTCCTCTTCTTCCTCTTCTATCTCTTCTTCTTCTTCTTCTTCTTCTTCTTCCTCTTTTGTGCATGGTCAGTCCCACAACTCCTTGTCAAGGTTCTCCCTCTGCAGGAACCGCGGACAGCTTGGCCTCTATTCCTGCTGCTGCTCTCTGCAGCTCTGGGACTTGCCTTTGCCAGCCTGCAAGGGATCTTTTCTCCTGCTAAACTGAAGAATGCCTCAGCCTACTCCTGGCTACACTTGGGCTTGAGCTAATGCTTGTGAGCCTGGGTTCTGAAACAGAGTCACAAAGGGAAAAAAAATGACATGAAATAACATAACATGAATTAACATAAAATCAAGAAAATTAATAAATTAACAACAAAATAAAATAAAATTCATTGTGTTATGTGTCCTTGACATTGATTTTGGAACTGAAAACCCTCTGTCCTTTCAGGCAAACAGTCTCTTAGATATTGGACTGGCGGACAGGAGAGAAGAGGAGAGGAGAGGAGAGGAGAGGAGAGGAGAGGAGAGGAGAGGAGAGGAGAGGAGAGGAGAGCAGTTCTGCTCTGTTCAGGCCTGCAGTTCTGCGTGACAAGCCCTGAGCGAGCCCTGAGGCCTCCATACATGATACTACAGGCAGTATTGCTACTGGAAGTAAGGCTGCACTGGCAACAAATCCACACTGTCTTTTTCCAAAAGGGGACTCTATTAGGTTGCTTACTCCCCTATTTTGTAGGTACAGGGACTGATTTGGAGCCAGCACCCCAAAGGCTTCCTCCAAAGGGCTGCACATATGCGGCTGTGTCACCCCCATGTCACAATGCCAGCACCCGGCAACGCAGTGGTCACCAGGCCCCACGCAGGATCCAGAGGAGCAGCCTCCCGTGTCCACTGCCAGAGCTGGCCCGGGGGCAGCCCCAGCACATCTGACAGGAAGCACTTGAGGAGCTGCTGGAATCACAGGCCAGGGGCTGAGGGAAGAAAACCTTGCAGGAGGCTGCTGGAGGTTCTCCGCTGCAAGACAATCTGCTGGCAGGGCCACCTTCCAAGCTCGGCTCATGGATGCAAATCCTTTTCAACTGGATAGCAGTGGCAAGACCAAGGCAATTCCTTCTTGAGGAGCACTGCACAGCTCACCATCCTCATCTCCTACAGAGCAACGCTCAGGAGCCGTAAGAGATAGGATGTCGAGGGCTTGCAAGGGCTTGCAAGGGCTTGCAGTGCTTTGGAACACCCACTGGTGTCCTACACAGGGACAGCAAGGATTCTTGCCCACAAGGTCTATCAGCTCAGAGGCACTTGGGCACTCTGGCAAGTCCGCCAGATAGCTCCAGCTCAAGGGAGGATAGGGCTTGGGCAGCTCCTGGGAAGCATGAGCAGCCTGTGGGACAAGGAGCCAGGTCTGGCTCACATGCTCAGGGAACAGCCCATGGCCAGCACTGGGCTCAGCAAGGAACTTTTTCCCCTGGGGCACATTGGCACTGGTCCCCGGCGGTTTTTTGCCTTCCTCTGCAGTTCTCAGCACGGCCCCTTGCCACCATTTCTTTGGGCCATTTGGCCTGGGAGCCGGCTGCTCATGCTCCACCATGCTGGCAGCCGCAGCTGCCACTTCTCAGCTCTCCCTGCAGCTAACACAAGCACCTGGCAGGGACCAGAGCGCTTCTCATGCATCCCTGGCCAAGAAGCACAGCAGCCAAACAAGTTGTGGAAGGCAAAAAGTCTGCTCGTCATCGCTACATGTCACGCTTTGGAAGAGATGCCACGGTACCACTCACCTCTTCTTCCTCTTCTTCCTCTTCTTCTTCTTCTTCTTCCTCTTTTGTGCATGGTCAGTCCCACAACTCCTTGTCAAGGTTCTCCCTCTGCAGGAACCGCGGACAGCTTGGCCTCTATTCCTGCTGCTGCTCTCTGCAGCTCTGGGACTTGCCTTTGCCAGCCTGCAAGGGATCTTTTCTCCTGCTAAACTGAAGAATGCCTCAGCCTACTCCTGGCTACACTTGGGCTTGAGCTAATGCTTGTGAGCCTGGGTTCTGAAACAGAGTCACAAAGGGAAAAAAAATGACATGAAATAACATAACATGAATTAACATAAAATCAAGAAAATTAATAAATTAACAACAAAATAAAATAAAATTCATTGTGTTATGTGTCCTTGACATTGATTTTGGAACTGAAAACCCTCTGTCCTTTCAGGCAAACAGTCTCTTAGATATTGGACTGGCAGACAGGAGAGAAGAGGAGAGGAGAGGAGAGGAGAGGAGAGGAGAGGAGAGGAGAGGAGAGGAGAGGAGAGCAGTTCTGCTCTGTCAGGCCTGCAGTTCTGCGTGACAAGCCCTGAGCGAGCCCTGAGGCCTCCATACATGATACTACAGGCAGTATTGCTACTGGAAGGAAGGCTGCACTGGCAACAAATCCACACTGTCTTTTTCCAAAAGGGGACTCTATTAGGTTGCTTACTCCCCTATTTTGTAGGTACAGGGACTGATTTGGAGCCAGCACCCCAAAGGCTTCCTCCAAAGGGCTGCACATATGCGGCTGTGTCACCCCCATGTCACAATGCCAGCACCCGGCAACGCAGTGGTCACCAGGCCCCACGCAGGATCCAGAGGAGCAGCCTCCCGTGTCCACTGCCAGAGCTGGCCCGGGGGCAGCCCCAGCACATCTGACAGGAAGCACTTGAGGAGCTGCTGGAATCACAGGCCAGGGGCTGAGGGAAGAAAACCTTGCAGGAGGCTGCTGGAGGTTCTCCGCTGCAAGACAATCTGCTGGCAGGGCCACCTTCCAAGCTCGGCTCATGGATGCAAATCCTTTTCAACTGGATAGCAGTGGCAAGACCAAGGCAATTCCTTCTTGAGGAGCACTGCACAGCTCACCATCCTCATCTCCTACAGAGCAACGCTCAGGAGCCGTAAGAGATAGGATGTCGAGGGCTTGCAAGGGCTTGCAAGGGCTTGCAGTGCTTTGGAACACCCACTGGTGTCCTACACAGGGACAGCAAGGATTCTTGCCCACAAGGTCTATCAGCTCAGAGGCACTTGGGCACTCTGGCAAGTCTGCCAGATAGCTCCAGCTCAAGGGAGCATAGGGCTTGGGCAGCTCCTGGGAAGCATGAGCAGCCTGTGGGACAAGGAGCCAGGTCTGGCTCACATGCTCAGGGAACAGCCCATGGCCAGCACTGGGCTCAGCAAGGAACTTTTTCCCCTGCGGCACATTGGCACTGGTCCCCGGCCGTTTTTTGCCTTCCTCTGCAGTTCTCAGCACGGCCCCTTGCCACCATTTCTTTGGGCCATTTGGCCTGGGAGCCGGCTGCTCATGCTCCACCATGCTGGCAGCCGCAGCTGCCACTTCTCAGCTCTCCCTGCAGCTAACACAAGCCCCTGGCAGGGACCAGAGCGCTTCTCATGCATCCCTGGCCAAGAAGCACATCAGCCAAACAAGTTGTGGAAGGCAAAAAGTCTGCTCGTCATCGCTACATGTCACGCTTTGGAAGAGATGCCACGGTACCACTCACCTCTTCTTCCTCTTCTTCCTCTTCTTCCTCTTCTATCTCTTCTTCTTCTTCTTCTTCTTCTTCTTCCTCTTTTGTGCATGGTCAGTCCCACAACTCCTTGTCAAGGTTCTCCCTCTGCAGGAACCGCGGACAGCTTGGCCTCTATTCCTGCTGCTGCTCTCTGCAGCTCTGGGACTTGCCTTTGCCAGCCTGCAAGGGATCTTTTCTCATGCTAAACTGAAGAATGCCTCAGCCTACTCCTGGCTACACTTGGGCTTGAGCTAATGCTTGTGAGCCTGGGTTCTGAAACAGAGTCACAAAGGGAAAAAAAATGACATGAAATAACATAACATGAATTAACATAAAATCAAGAAAATTAATAAATTAACAACAAAATAAAATAAAATTCATTGTGTTATGTGTCCTTGACATTGATTTTGGAACTGAAAACCCTCTGTCCTTTCAGGCAAACAGTCTCTTAGATATTGGACTGGCGGACAGGAGAGACGAGAAGAGGAGAGGAGAGGAGAGAAGAGGAGAGGAGAGGAGAGGAGAGGAGAGGAGAGGAGAGGAGAGGAGAGGAGAGGAGAGGAGAGGAGAGGAGAGGAGAGCAGTTCTGCTCTGTCAGGCCTGCAGTTCTGCGTGACAAGCCCTGAGCGAGCCCTGAGGCCTCCATACATGAGACTACAGGCAGTATTGCTACTGGAAGGAAGGCTGCACTGGCAACAAATCCACACTGTCTTTTTGCAAAAAAGGGACTCTGTTAGGTTGCTTACTCCCCTATTTTGTAGGTACAGGGACTGATTTGGAGCCAGCACCCCAAAGGCTTCCTCCAAAGGGCTGCACATATGCGGCTGTGTCACCCCCATGTCACAATGCCAGCACCCGGCAACGCAGTGGTCACCAGGCCCCACGCAGGATCCAGAGGAGCAGCCTCCCGTGTCCACTGCCAGAGCTGGCCCGGGGGCAGCCCCAGCACATCTGACAGGAAGCACTTGAGGAGCTGCTGGAATCACAGGCCAGGGGCTGAGGGAAGAAAACCTTGCAGGAGGCTGCTGGAGGTTCTCCGCTGCAAGACAATCTGCTGGCAGGGCCACCTTCCAAGCTCGGCTCATGGATGCAAATCCTTTTCAACTGGATAGCAGTGGCAAGACCAAGGCAATTCCTTCTTGAGGAGCACTGCACAGCTCACCATCCTCATCTCCTACAGAGCAACGCTCAGGAGCCCTAAGAGATAGGATGTCGAGGGCTTGCAAGGGCTTGCAAGGGCTTGCAGTGCTTTGGAACACCCACTGGTGTCCTACACAGGGACAGCAAGGATTCTTGCCCACAAGGTCTATCAGCTCAGAGGCACTTGGGCACTCTGGCAAGTCCGCCAGATAGCTCCAGCTCAAGGGAGGATAGGGCTTGGGCAGCTCCTGGGAAGCATGAGCAGCCTGTGGGACAAGGAGCCAGGTCTGGCTCACATGCTCAGGGAACAGCCCATGGCCAGCACTGGGCTCAGCAAGGAACTTTTTCCCCTGGGGCACATTGGCACTGGTCCCCGGCGGTTTTTTGCCTTCCTCTGCAGTTCTCAGCACGGCCCCTTGCCACCATTTCTTTGGGCCATTTGGCCTGGGAGCCGGCTGCTCATGCTCCACCATGCTGGCAGCCGCAGCTGCCACTTCTCAGCTCTCCCTGCAGCTAACACAAGCGCCTGGCAGGGACCAGAGCGCTTCTCATGCATCCCTGGCCAAGAAGCACAGCAGCCAAACAAGTTGTGGAAGGCAAAAAGTCTGCTCGTCATCGCTACATGTCACGCTTTGGAAGAGATGCCACGGTACCACTCACCTCTTCTTCCTCTTCTTCCTCTTCTTCCTCTTCTATCTCTTCTTCTTCTTCTTCTTCTTCTTCTTCCTCTTTTGTGCATGGTCAGTCCCACAACTGCTTGTCAAGGTTCTCCCTCTGCAGGAACCGCGGACAGCTTGGCCTCTATTCCTGCTGCTGCTCTCTGCAGCTCTGGGACTTGCCTTTGCCAGCCTGCAAGGGATCTTTTCTCCTGCTAAACTGAAGAATGCCTCAGCCTACTCCTGGCTACACTTGGGCTTGAGCTAATGCTTGTGAGCCTGGGTTCTGAAACAGAGTCACAAAGGGAAAAAAAATGACATGAAATAACATAACATGAATTAACATAAAATCAAGAAAATTAATAAATTAACAACAAAATAAAATAAAATTCATTGTGTTATGTGTCCTTGACATTGATTTTGGAACTGAAAACCCTCTGTCCTTTCAGGCAAACAGTCTCTTAGATATTGGACTGGCAGACAGGAGAGAAGAGGAGAGGAGAGGAGAGGAGAGGAGAGGAGAGGAGAGGAGAGGAGAGGAGAGGAGAGGAGAGGAGAGGAGAGGAGAGCAGTTCTGCTCTGTCAGGCCTGCAGTTCTGCGTGACAAGCCCTGAGCGAGCCCTGAGGCCTCCATACATGATACTACAGGCAGTATTGCTACTGGAAGGAAGGCTGCACTGGCAACAAATCCACACTGTCTTTTTCCAAAAGGGGACTCTATTAGGTTGCTTACTCCCCTATTTTGTAGGTACAGGGACTGATTTGGAGCCAGCACCCCAAAGGCTTCCTCCAAAGGGCTGCACATATGCGGCTGTGTCACCCCCATGTCACAATGCCAGCACCCGGCAACGCAGTGGTCACCAGGCCCCACGCAGGATCCAGAGGAGCAGCCTCCCGTGTCCACTGCCAGAGCTGGCCCGGGGGCAGCCCCAGCACATCTGACAGGAAGCACTTGAGGAGCTGCTGGAATCACAGGCCAGGGGCTGAGGGAAGAAAACCTTGCATGAGGCTGCTGGAGGTTCTCCGCTGCAAGACAATCTGCTGGCAGGGCCACCTTCCAAGCTCGGCTCATGGATGCAAATCCTTTTCAACTGGATAGCAGTGGCAAGACCAAGGCAATTCCTTCTTGAGGAGCACTGCACAGCTCACCATCCTCATCTCCTACAGAGCAACGCTCAGGAGCCGTAAGAGATAGGATGTCGAGGGCTTGCAAGGGCTTGCAAGGGCTTGCAGTGCTTTGGAACACCCACTGGTGTCCTACACAGGGACAGCAAGGATTCTTGCCCACAAGGTCTATCAGCTCAGAGGCACTTGGGCACTCTGGCAAGTCCGCCAGATAGCTCCAGCTCAAGGGAGGATAGGGCTTGGGCAGCTCCTGGGAAGCATGAGCAGCCTGTGGGACAAGGAGCCAGGTCTGGCTCACATGCTCAGGGAACAGCCCATGGCCAGCACTGGGCTCAGCAAGGAACTTTTTCCCCTGGGGCACATTGGCACTGGTCCCCGGCGGTTTTTTGCCTTCCTCTGCAGTTCTCAGCACGGCCCCTTGCCACCATTTCTTTGGGCCATTTGGCCTGGGAGCCGGCTGCTCATGCTCCACCATGCTGGCAGCCGCAGCTGCCACTTCTCAGCTCTCCCTGCAGCTAACACAAGCCCCTGGCAGGGACCAGAGCGCTTCTCATGCATCCCTGCCCAAGAAGCACAGCAGCCAAACAAGTTGTGGAAGGCAAAAAGTCTGCTCGTCATCGCTACATGTCACGCTTTGGAAGAGATGCCACGGTACCACTCACCTCTTCTTCCTCTTCTTCCTCTTCTTCTTCTTCTTCTTCCTCTTTTGTGCATGGTCAGTCCCACAACTCCTTGTCAAGGTTCTCCCTCTGCAGGAACCGCGGACAGCTTGGCCTCTATTCCTGCTGCTGCTCTCTGCAGCTCTGGGACTTGCCTTTGCCAGCCTGCAAGGGATCTTTTCTCCTGCTAAACTGAAGAATGCCTCAGCCTACTCCTGGCTACACTTGGGCTTGAGCTAATGCTTGTGAGCCTGGGTTCTGAAACAGAGTCACAAAGGGAAAAAAAATGACATGAAATAACATAACATGAATTAACATAAAATCAAGAAAATTAATAAATTAACAACAAAATAAAATAAAATTCATTGTGTTATGTGTCCTTGACATTGATTTTGGAACTGAAAACCCTCTGTCCTTTCAGGCAAACAGTCTCTTAGATATTGGACTGGCAGACAGGAGAGAAGAGGAGAGGAGAGGAGAGGAGAGGAGAGGAGAGGAGAGGAGAGGAGAGGAGAGGAGAGGAGAGCAGTTCTGCTCTGTCAGGCCTGCAGTTCTGCGTGACAAGCCCTGAGCGAGCCCTGAGGCCTCCATACATGATACTACAGGCAGTATTGCTACTGGAAGGAAGGCTGCACTGGCAACAAATCCACACTGTCTTTTTCCAAAAGGGGACTCTATTAGGTTGCTTACTCCCCTATTTTGTAGGTACAGGGACTGATTTGGAGCCAGCACCCCAAAGGCTTCCTCCAAAGGGCTGCACATATGCGGCTGTGTCACCCCCATGTCACAATGCCAGCACCCGGCAACGCAGTGGTCACCAGGCCCCACGCAGGATCCAGAGGAGCAGCCTCCCGTGTCCACTGCCAGAGCTGGCCCGGGGGCAGCCCCAGCACATCTGACAGGAAGCACTTGAGGAGCTGCTGGAATCACAGGCCAGGGGCTGAGGGAAGAAAACCTTGCAGGAGGCTGCTGGAGGTTCTCCGCTGCAAGACAATCTGCTGGCAGGGCCACCTTCCAAGCTCGGCTCATGGATGCAAATCCTTTTCAACTGGATAGCAGTGGCAAGACCAAGGCAATTCCTTCTTGAGGAGCACTGCACAGCTCACCATCCTCATCTCCTACAGAGCAACGCTCAGGAGCCGTAAGAGATAGGATGTCGAGGGCTTGCAAGGGCTTGCAAGGGCTTGCAGTGCTTTGGAACACCCACTGGTGTCCTACACAGGGACAGCAAGGATTCTTGCCCACAAGGTCTATCAGCTCAGAGGCACTTGGGCACTCTGGCAAGTCTGCCAGATAGCTCCAGCTCAAGGGAGCATAGGGCTTGGGCAGCTCCTGGGAAGCATGAGCAGCCTGTGGGACAAGGAGCCAGGTCTGGCTCACATGCTCAGGGAACAGCCCATGGCCAGCACTGGGCTCAGCAAGGAACTTTTTCCCCTGGGGCACATTGGCACTGGTCCCCGGCGGTTTTTTGCCTTCCTCTGCAGTTCTCAGCACGGCCCCTTGCCACCATTTCTTTGGGCCATTTGGCCTGGGAGCCGGCTGCTCATGCTCCACCATGCTGGCAGCCGCAGCTGCCACTTCTCAGCTCTCCCTGCAGCTAACACAAGCCCCTGGCAGGGACCAGAGCGCTTCTCATGCATCCCTGGCCAAGAAGCACAGCAGCCAAACAAGTTGTGGAAGGCAAAAAGTCTGCTCGTCATCGCTACATGTCACGCTTTGGAAGAGATGCCACGGTACCACTCACCTCTTCTTCCTCTTCTTCCTCTTCTTCCTCTTCTATCTCTTCTTCTTCTTCTTCTTCTTCTTCTTCCTCTTTTGTGCATGGTCAGTCCCACAACTCCTTGTCAAGGTTCTCCCTCTGCAGGAACCGCGGACAGCTTGGCCTCTATTCCTGCTGCTGCTCTCTGCAGCTCTGGGACTTGCCTTTGCCAGCCTGCAAGGGATCTTTTCTCCTGCTAAACTGAAGAATGCCTCAGCCTACTCCTGGCTACACTTGGGCTTGAGCTAATGCTTGTGAGCCTGGGTTCTGAAACAGAGTCACAAAGGGAAAAAAAATGACATGAAATAACATAACATGAATTAACATAAAATCAAGAAAATTAATAAATTAACAACAAAATAAAATAAAATTCATTGTGTTATGTGTCCTTGACATTGATTTTGGAACTGAAAACCCTCTGTCCTTTCAGGCAAACAGTCTCTTAGATATTGGACTGGCGGACAGGAGAGACGAGAAGAGGAGAGGAGAGGAGAGAAGAGGAGAGGAGAGGAGAGGAGAGGAGAGGAGAGGAGAGGAGAGGAGAGGAGAGGAGAGGAGAGGAGAGCAGTTCTGCTCTGTCAGGCCTGCAGTTCTGCGTGACAAGCCCTGAGCGAGCCCTGAGGCCTCCATACATGATACTACAGGCAGTATTGCTACTGGAAGGAAGGCTGCACTGGCAACAAATCCACACTGTCTTTTTGCAAAAAAGGGACTCTATTAGGTTGCTTACTCCCCTATTTTGTAGGTACAGGGACTGATTTGGAGCCAGCACCCCAAAGGCTTCCTCCAAAGGGCTGCACATATGCGGCTGTGTCACCCCCATGTCACAATGCCAGCACCCGGCAACGCAGTGGTCACCAGGCCCCACGCAGGATCCAGAGGAGCAGCCTCCCGTGTCCACTGCCAGAGCTGGCCCGGGGGCAGCCCCAGCACATCTGACAGGAAGCACTTGAGGAGCTGCTGGAATCACAGGCCAGGGGCTGAGGGAAGAAAACCTTGCAGGAGGCTGCTGGAGGTTCTCCGCTGCAAGACAACCTGCTGGCAGGGCCACCTTCCAAGCTCGGCTCATGGATGCAAATCCTTTTCAACTGGATAGCAGTGGCAAGACCAAGGCAATTCCTTCTTGAGGAGCACTGCACAGCTCACCATCCTCATCTCCTACAGAGCAACGCTCAGGAGCCATAAGAGATAGGATGTCGAGGGCTTGCAAGGGCTTGCAAGGGCTTGCAGTGCTTTGGAACACCCACTGGTGTCCTACACAGGGACAGCAAGGATTCTTGCCCACAAGGTCTATCAGCTCAGAGGCACTTGGGCACTCTGGCAAGTCCGCCAGATAGCTCCAGCTCAAGGGAGTATAGGGCTTGGGCAGCTCCTGGGAAGCATGAGCAGCCTGTGGGACAAGGAGCCAGGTCTGGCTCACATGCTCAGGGAACAGCCCATGGCCAGCACTGGGCTCACAAAGGAACTTTTTCCCCTGGGGCACGTTGGCACTGGTCCCCGGCGGATTTTTGCCTTCCTCTGCAGTTCTCAGCACCGCCCCTTGCCACCATTTCTTTGGGCCATTTGGCCTGGGAGCCGGCTGCTCATGCTCCACCATGCTGGCAGCCGCAGCTGCCACTTCTCAGCTCTCCCTGCAGGTAACACAAGCGCCTGGCAGGGACCAGAGCGCTTCTCATGCATCCCTGGCCAAGAAGCACAGCAGCCAAACAAGTTGTGGAAGGCAAAAAGTCTGCTCGTCATCGCTACATGTCACGCTTTGGAAGAGATGCCACGGTACCACTCACCTCTTCTTCCTCTTCTTCCTCTTCTTCCTCTTCTTCTTCTTCTTCTTCTTCTTCTTCTTCCTCTTTTGTGCATGGTCAGTCCCACAACTCCTTGTCAAGGTTCTCCCTCTGCAGGAACCGCGGACAGCTTGGCCTCTATTCCTGCTGCTGCTCTCTGCAGCTCTGGGACTTGCCTTTGCCAGCCTGCAAGGGATCTTTTCTCCTGCTAAACTGAAGAATGCCTCAGCCTACTCCTGACTACACTTGGGCTTGAGCTAATGCTTGTGAGCCTGGGTTCTGAAACAGAGTCACAAAGGGAAAAAAAATGACATGAAATAACATAACATGAATTAACATAAAATCAAGAAAATTAATAAATTAACAACAAAATAAAATAAAATTCATTGTGTTATGTGTCCTTGACATTGATTTTGGAACTGAAAACCCTCTGTCCTTTCAGGCAAACAGTCTCTTAGATATTGGACTGGCGGACAGGAGAGAAGAGAAGAGGAGAGGAGAGGAGAGGACAGGAGAGGAGAGGAGAGGAGAGGAGAGGAGAGGAGAGGAGAGGAGAGGAGAGGAGAGCAGTTCTGCTCTGTCAGGCCTGCAGTTCTGCGTGACAAGCCCTGAGCGAGCCCTGAGGCCTCCATACATGATACTACAGGCAGTATTGCTACTGGAAGGAAGGCTGCACTGGCAACAAATCCACACTGTCTTTTTGCAAAAAAGGGACTCTATTAGGTTGCTTACTCCCCTATTTTGTAGGTACAGGGACTGATTTGGAGCCAGCACCCCAAAGGCTTCCTCCAAAGGGCTGCACATATGCGGCTGTGTCACCCCCATGTCACAATGCCAGCACCCGGCAACGCAGTGGTCACCAGGCCCCACGCAGGATCCAGAGGAGCAGCCTCCCGTGTCCACTGCCAGAGCTGGCCCGGGGGCAGCCCCAGCACATCTGACAGGAAGCACTTGAGGAGCTGCTGGAATCACAGGCCAGGGGCTGAGGGAAGAAAACCTTGCATGAGGCTGCTGGAGGTTCTCCGCTGCAAGACAATCTGCTGGCAGGGCCACCTTCCAAGCTCGGCTCATGGATGCAAATCCTTTTCAACTGGATAGCAGTGGCAAGACCAAGGCAATTCCTTCTTGAGGAGCACTGCAC
Source organism: Caloenas nicobarica (assembly GCF_036013445.1). Lineage (NCBI taxonomy): Eukaryota > Metazoa > Chordata > Aves > Columbiformes > Columbidae > Caloenas > Caloenas nicobarica. The sequence goes on from NC_088258.1 coordinate 18,876,553, forward strand.
AGCTCACCATCCTCATCTCCTACAGAGCAACGCTCAGGAGCCCTAAGAGATAGGATGTCGAGGGCTTGCAAGGGCTTGCAGTGCTTTGGAACACCCACTGGTGTCCTACACAGGGACAGCAAGGATTCTTGCCCACAAGGTCTATCAGCTCAGAGGCACTTGGGCACTCTGGCAAGTCCGCCAGATAGCTCCAGCTCAAGGGAGGATAGGGCTTGGGCAGCTCCTGGGAAGCATGAGCAGCCTGTGGGACAAGGAGCCAGGTCTGGCTCACATGCTCAGGGAACAGCCCATGGCCAGCACTGGGCTCAGCAAGGAACTTTTTCCCCTGGGGCACGTTGGCACTGGTCCCCGGCGGTTTTTTGCCTTCCTCTGCAGTTCTCAGCACGGCCCCTTGCCACCATTTCTTTGGGCCATTTGGCCTGGGAGCCGGCTGCTCATGCTCCACCATGCTGGCAGCCGCAGCTGCCACTTCTCAGCTCTCCCTGCAGCTAACACAAGCGCCTGGCAGGGACCAGAGCGCTTCTCATGCATCCCTGCCCAAGAAGCACAGCAGCCAAACAAGTTGTGGAGGGCAAAAAGTCTGCTCGTCATCGCTACATGTCACGCTTTGGAAGAGATGCCACGGTACCACTCACCTCTTCTTCCTCTTCTTCCTCTTCTTCTTCTTCTTCTTCCTCTTTTGTGCATGGTCAGTCCCACAACTCCTTGTCAAGGTTCTCCCTCTGCAGGAACCGCGAACAGCTTGGCCTCTGTTCCTGCTGCTGCTCTCTGCAGCTCTGGGACTTGCCTTTGCCAGCCTGCAAGGGATCTTTTCTCAGGCTAAACTGAAGAATGCCTCAGCCTACTCCTGGCTACACTTGGGCTTGAGCTAATGCTTGTGAGCCTGGGTTCTGAAACAGAGTCACAAAGGGAAAAAAAATGACATGAAATAACATAACATGAATTAACATAAAATCAAGAAAATTAATAAATTAACAACAAAATAAAATAAAATTCATTGTGTTATGTGTTCTTGACATTGATTTTGGAACTGAAAACCCTCTGTCCTTTCAGGCAAACAGTCTCTTAGATATTGGACTGGCGGACAGGAGAGACGAGAAGAGGAGAGGAGAGGAGAGAAGAGAAGAGGAGAGGAGAGGAGAGGAGAGGAGAGGAGAGGAGAGGAGAGGAGAGGAGAGGAGAGGAGAGGAGAGGAGAGCAGTTCTGCTCTGTCAGGCCTGCAGTTCTGCGTGACAAGCCCTGAGCGAGCCCTGAGGCCTCCATACATGATACTACAGGCAGTATTGCTACTGGAAGGAAGGCTGCACTGGCAACAAATCCACACTGTCTTTTTGCAAAAAAGGGACTCTATTAGGTTGCTTACTCCCCTATTTTGTAGGTACAGGGACTGATTTGGAGCCAGCACCCCAAAGGCTTCCTCCAAAGGGCTGCACATATGCGGCTGTGTCACCCCCATGTCACAATGCCAGCACCCGGCAACGCAGTGGTCACCAGGCCCCACGCAGGATCCAGAGGAGCAGCCTCCCGTGTCCACTGCCAGAGCTGGCCCGGGGGCAGCCCCAGCACATCTGACAGGAAGCACTTGAGGAGCTGCTGGAATCACAGGCCAGGGGCTGAGGGAAGAAAACCTTGCAGGAGGCTGCTGGAGGTTCTCCGCTGCAAGACAACCTGCTGGCAGGGCCACCTTCCAAGCTCGGCTCATGGATGCAAATCCTTTTCAACTGGATAGCAGTGGCAAGACCAAGGCAATTCCTTCTTGAGGAGCACTGCACAGCTCACCATCCTCATCTCCTACAGAGCAACGCTCAGGAGCCATAAGAGATAGGATGTCGAGGGCTTGCAAGGGCTTGCAAGGGCTTGCAGTGATTTGGAACACCCACTGGTGTCCTACACAGGGACAGCAAGGATTCTTGCCCACAAGGTCTATCAGCTCAGAGGCACTTGGGCACTCTGGCAAGTCCGCCAGATAGCTCCAGCTCAAGGGAGTATAGGGCTTGGGCAGCTCCTGGGAAGCATGAGCAGCCTGTGGGACAAGGAGCCAGGTCTGGCTCACATGCTCAGGGAACAGCCCATGGCCAGCACTGGGCTCAGCAAGGAACTTTTTCCCCTGGGGCACATTGGCACTGGTCCCCGGCGGTTTTTTGCCTTCCTCTGCAGTTCTCAGCACGGCCCCTTGCCACCATTTCTTTGGGCCATTTGGCCTGGGAGCCGGCTGCTCATGCTCCACCATGCTGGCAGCCACAGCTGCCACTTCTCAGCTCTCCCTGCAGCTAACACAAGCACCTGGCAGGGACCAGAGCGCTTCTCATGCATCCCTGGCCAAGAAGCACAGCAGCCAAACAAGTTGTGGAAGGCAAAAAGTCTGCTCGTCATCGCTACATGTCACGCTTTGGAAGAGATGCCACGGTACCACTCACCTCTTCTTCCTCTTCTTCCTCTTCTTCTTCTTCTTCTTCCTCTTTTGTGCCTGGTCAGTCCCACAACTCCTTGTCAAGATTCTCCCTCTGCAGGAACCGTGGACAGCTTGGCCTCTATTCCTGCTGCTGCTCTCTGCAGCTCTGGGACTTGCCTTTGCCAGCCTGCAAGGGATCTTTTCTCAGGCTAAACTGAAGAATGCCTCAGCCTACTCCCGGCTACACTTGGGCTTGAGCTAATGCTTGTGAGCCTGGGTTCTGAAACAGAGTCACAAAGGGAAAAAAAATGACATGAAATAACATAACATGAATTAACATAAAATCAAGAAAATTAATAAATTAACAACAAAATAAAATAAAATTCATTGTGTTATGTGTCCTTGACATTGATTTTGGAACTGGAAACCCTCTCTCCTTTCAGGCAAACAGTCTCTTAGATATTGGACTGGCGGACTGGAGAGAAGAGGAGAGGACAGGAGAGGAGAGGAGAGGAGAGGAGAGGAGAGGAGAGGAGAGGAGAGCAGTTCTGCTCTGTCAGGCCTGCAGTTCTGCGTGACAAGCCCTGAGCGAGCCCTGAGGCCTCCATACATGATACTACAGGCAGTATTGCTACTGGAAGGAAGGCTGCACTGGCAACAAATCCACACTGTCTTTTTGCAAAAAAGGGACTCTATTAGGTTGCTTACTCCCCTATTTTGTAGGTACAGGGACTGATTTGGAGCCAGCACCCCAAAGGCTTCCTCCAAAGGGCTGCACATATGCGGCTGTGTCACCCCCATGTCACAATGCCAGCACCCGGCAACGCAGTGGTCACCAGGCCCCACGCAGGATCCAGAGGAGCAGCCTCCCGTGTCCACTGCCAGAGCTGGCCCGGGGGCAGCCCCAGCACATCTGACAGGAAGCACTTGAGGAGCTGCTGGAATCACAGGCCAGGGGCTGAGGGAAGAAAACCTTGCATGAGGCTGCTGGAGGTTCTGCGCTGCAAGAAAATCTGCTGGCAGGGCCACCTTCCAAGCTCGGCTCATGGATGCAAATCCTTTTCAACTGGATAGCAGTGGCAAGACCAAGGCAATTCCTTCTTGAGGAGCACTGCACAGCTCACCATCCTCATCTCCTACAGAGCAACGCTCAGGAGCCGTAAGAGATAGGATGTCGAGGGCTTGCAAGGGCTTGCAGTGCTTCGGAACACCCACTGGTGTCCTACACAGGGACAGCAAGGATTCTTGCCCACAAGGTCTATCAGCTCAGAGGCACTTGGGCACTCTGGCAAGTCCGCCAGATAGCTCCAGCTCAAGGGAGTATAGGGCTTGGGCAGCTCCTGGGAAGCATGAGCAGCCTGTGGGACAAGGAGCCAGGTCTGGCTCACATGCTCAGGGAACAGCCCATGGCCAGCACTGGGCTCAGCAAGGAACTTTTTCCCCTGCGGCACATTGGCACTGGTCCCCGGCGGTTTTTTGCCTTCCTCTGCAGTTCTCAGCACGGCCCCTTGCCACCATTTCTTTGGGCCATTTGGCCTGGGAGCCGGCTGCTCATGCTCCACCATGCTGGCAGCCGCAGCTGCCACTTCTCAGCTCTCCCTGCAGCTAACACAAGCGCCTGGCAGGGACCAGAGCGCTTCTCATGCATCCCTGGCCAAGAAGCACAGCAGCCAAACAAGTTGTGGAAGGCAAAAAGTCTGCTCGTCATCGCTAAATGTCACGCTTTGGAAGAGATGTCACGGTACCACTCACCTCTTCTTCCTCTTCTTCCTCTTCTACCTCTTCTTCTTCTTCTTCTTCTTCTTCTTCTTCCTCTTTTGTGCATGGTCAGTCCCACAACTCCTTGTCAAGGTTCTCCCTCTGCAGGAACCGCGGACAGCTTGGCCTCTATTCCTGCTGCTGCTCTCTGCAGCTCTGGGACTTGCCTTTGCCAGCCTGCAAGGGATCTTTTCTCAGGCTAAACTGAAGAATGCCTCAGCCTACTCCTGGCTACACTTGGGCTTGAGCTAATGCTTGTGAGCCTGGCTTCTGAAACAGAGTCACAAAGGGAAAAAAAATGACATGAAATAACATAACATGAATTAACATAAAATCAAGAAAATTAATAAATTAACAACAAAATAAAATAAAATTCATTGTGTTATGTGTCCTTGACATTGATTTTGGAACTGAAAACCCTCTGTCCTTTCAGGCAAACAGTCTCTTAGATATTGGACTGGCTGACAGAAGAGACGAGAAGAGGAGAGGAGAGGAGAGGAGAGGAGAGGAGAGGAGAGGAGAGGAGAGGAGAGGAGAGGAGAGGAGAGGAGAGGAGAGGAGAGGAGAGCAGTTCTGCTCTGTCAGGCCTGCAGTTCTGCGTGACAAGCCCTGAGCGAGCCCTGAGGCCTCCATACATGATACTACAGGCAGTATTGCTACTGGAAGGAAGGCTGCACTGGCAACAAATCCACACTGTCTTTTTGCAAAAAAGGGACTCTATTAGGTTGCTTACTCCCCTATTTTGTAGCTACAGGGACTGATTTGGAGCCAGCACCCCAAAGGCTTCCTCCAAAGGGCTGCACATATGCGGCTGTGTCACCCCCATGTCACAATGCCAGCACCCGGCAACGCAGTGGTCACCAGGCCCCACGCAGGATCCAGAGGAGCAGCCTCCCGTGTCCACTGCCAGAGCTGGCCCGGGGGCAGCCCCAGCACATCTGACAGGAAGCACTTGAGGAGCTGCTGGAATCACAGGCCAGGGGCTGAGGGAAGAAAACCTTGCATGAGGCTGCTGGAGGTTCTCCGCTGCAAGACAACCTGCTGGCAGGGCCACCTTCCAAGCTCGGCTCATGGATGCAAATCCTTTTCAACTGGATAGCAGTGGCAAGACCAAGGCAATTCCTTCTTGAGGAGCACTGCACAGCTCACCATCCTCATCTCCTACAGAGCAACGCTCAGGAGCCCTAAGAGATAGGATGTCGAGGGCTTGCAAGGGCTTGCAGTGCTTTGGAACACCCACTGGTGTCCTACACAGGGACAGCAAGGATTCTTGCCCACAAGGTCTATCAGCTCAGAGGCACTTGGGCACTCTGGCAAGTCCGCCAGATAGCTCCAGCTCAAGGGAGTATAGGGCTTGGGCAGCTCCTGGGAAGCATGAGCAGCCTGTGGGACAAGGAGCCAGGTCTGGCTCACATGCTCAGGGAACAGCCCATGGCCAGCACTGGGCTCAGCAAGGAACTTTTTCCCCTGGGGCACATTGGCACTGGTCCCCGGCGGTTTTTTGCCTTCCTCTGCAGTTCTCAGCACGGCCCCTTGCCACCATTTCTTTGGGCCATTTGGCCTGGGAGCCGGCTGCTCATGCTCCACCATGCTGGCAGCCGCAGCTGCCACTTCTCAGCTCTCCCTGCAGCTAACACAAGCCCCTGGCAGGGACCAGAGCGCTTCTCATGCATCCCTGCCCAAGAAGCACATCATCCAAACAAGTTGTGGAAGGCAAAAAGTCTGCTCGTCATCGCTAAATGTCACGCTTTGGAAGAGATGTCACGGTACCACTCACCTCTTCTTCCTCTTCTTCCTCTTCTACCTCTTCTTCTTCTTCTTCTTCTTCTTCTTCTTCCTCTTTTGTGCATGGTCAGTCCCACAACTCCTTGTCAAGGTTCTCCCTCTGCAGGAACCGCGGACAGCTTGGCCTCTATTCCTGCTGCTGCTCTCTGCAGCTCTGGGACTTGCCTTTGCCAGCCTGCAAGGGATCTTTTCTCAGGCTAAACTGAAGAATGCCTCAGCCTACTCCTGGCTACACTTGGGCTTGAGCTAATGCTTGTGAGCCTGGGTTCTGAAACAGAGTCACAAAGGGAAAAAAAATGACATGAAATAACATAACATGAATTAACATAAAATCAAGAAAATTAATAAATTAACAACAAAATAAAATAAAATTCATTGTGTTCTGTGTCCTTGACATTGATTTTGGAACTGAAAACCCTCTGTCCTTTCAGGCAAACAGTCTCTTAGATATTGGACTGGCTGACAGAAGAGACGAGAAGAGGAGAGGAGAGGAGAGGAGAGGAGAGGAGAGGAGAGGAGAGGAGAGGAGAGGAGAGGAGAGGAGAGGAGAGCAGTTCTGCTCTGTCAGGCCTGCAGTTCTGCGTGACAAGCCCTGAGCGAGCCCTGAGGCCTCCATACATGATACTACAGGCAGTATTGCTACTGGAAGGAAGGCTGCACTGGCAACAAATCCACACTGTCTTTTTGCAAAAAAGGGACTCTATTAGGTTGCTTACTCCCCTATTTTGTAGGTACAGGGACTGATTTGGAGCCAGAACCCCAAAGGCTTCCTCCAAAGGGCTGCACATATGCGGCTGTGTCACCCCCATGTCACAATGCCAGCACCCGGCAACGCAGTGGTCACCAGGCCCCACGCAGGATCCAGAGGAGCAGCCTCCCGTGTCCACTGCCAGAGCTGGCCCGGGGGCAGCCCCAGCACATCTGACAGGAAGCACTTGAGGAGCTGCTGGAATCACAGGCCAGGGGCTGAGGGAAGAAAACCTTGCATGAGGCTGCTGGAGGTTCTCCGCTGCAAGACAACCTGCTGGCAGGGCCACCTTCCAAGCTCGGCTCATGGATGCAAATCCTTTTCAACTGGATAGCAGTGGCAAGACCAAGGCAATTCCTTCTTGAGGAGCACTGCACAGCTCACCATCCTCATCTCCTACAGAGCAACGCTCAGGAGCCGTAAGAGATAGGATGTCGAGGGCTTGCAAGGGCTTGCAGTGCTTTGGAACACCCACTGGTGTCCTACACAGGGACAGCAAGGATTCTTGCCCACAAGGTCTATCAGCTCAGAGGCACTTGGGCACTCTGGCAAGTCCGCCAGATAGCTCCAGCTCAAGGGAGGATAGGGCTTGGGCAGCTCCTGGGAAGCATGAGCAGCCTGTGGGACAAGGAGCCAGGTCTGGCTCACATGCTCAGGGAACAGCCCATGGCCAGCACTGGGCTCAGCAAGGAACTTTTTCCCCTGCGGCACATTGGCACTGGTCCCCGGCGGTTTTTTGCCTTCCTCTGCAGTTCTCAGCACGGCCCCTTGCCACCATTTCTTTGGGCCATTTGGCCTGGGAGCCGGCTGCTCATGCTCCACCATGCTGGCAGCCGCAGCTGCCACTTCTCAGCTCTCCCTGCAGCTAACACAAGCACCTGGCAGGGACCAGAGCGCTTCTCATGCATCCCTGGCCAAGAAGCACAGCAGCCAAACAAGTTGTGGAAGGCAAAAAGTCTGCTCGTCATCGCTAAATGTCACGCTTTGGAAGAGATGTCACGCTACCACTCACCTCTTCTTCCTCTTCTTCCTCTTCTACCTCTTCTTCTTCTTCTTCTTCTTCTTCTTCTTCCTCTTTTGTGCATGGTCAGTCCCACAACTCCTTGTCAAGGTTCTCCCTCTGCAGGAACCGCGGACAGCTTGGCCTCTATTCCTGCTGCTGCTCTCTGCAGCTCTGGGACTTGCCTTTGCCAGCCTGCAAGGGATCTTTTCTCAGGCTAAACTGAAGAATGCCTCAGCCTACTCCTGGCTACACTTGGGCTTGAGCTAATGCTTGTGAGCCTGGCTTCTGAAACAGAGTCACAAAGGGAAAAAAAATGACATGAAATAACATAACATGAATTAACATAAAATCAAGAAAATTAATAAATTAACAACAAAATAAAATAAAATTCATTGTGTTCTGTGTCCTTGACATTGATTTTGGAACTGAAAACCCTCTGTCCTTTCAGGCAAACAGTCTCTTAGATATTGGACTGGCTGACAGAAGAGACGAGAAGAGGAGAGGAGAGGAGAGGAGAGGAGAGGAGAGGAGAGGAGAGGAGAGGAGAGGAGAGGAGAGCAGTTCTGCTCTGTCAGGCCTGCAGTTCTGCGTGACAAGCCCTGAGCGAGCCCTGAGGCCTCCATACATGATACTACAGGCAGTATTGCTACTGGAAGGAAGGCTGCACTGGCAACAAATCCACACTGTCTTTTTGCAAAAAAGGGACTCTATTAGGTTGCTTACTCCCCTATTTTGTAGGTACAGGGACTGATTTGGAGCCAGAACCCCAAAGGCTTCCTCCAAAGGGCTGCACATATGCGGCTGTGTCACCCCCATGTCACAATGCCAGCACCCGGCAACGCAGTGGTCACCAGGCCCCACGCAGGATCCAGAGGAGCAGCCTCCCGTGTCCACTGCCAGAGCTGGCCCGGGGGCAGCCCCAGCACATCTGACAGGAAGCACTTGAGGAGCTGCTGGAATCACAGGCCAGGGGCTGAGGGAAGAAAACCTTGCATGAGGCTGCTGGAGGTTCTCCGCTGCAAGACAACCTGCTGGCAGGGCCACCTTCCAAGCTCGGCTCATGGATGCAAATCCTTTTCAACTGGATAGCAGTGGCAAGACCAAGGCAATTCCTTCTTGAGGAGCACTGCACAGCTCACCATCCTCATCTCCTACAGAGCAACGCTCAGGAGCCCTAAGAGATAGGATGTCGAGGGCTTGCAAGGGCTTGCAGTGCTTTGGAACACCCACTGGTGTCCTACACAGGGACAGCAAGGATTCTTGCCCACAAGGTCTATCAGCTCAGAGGCACTTGGGCACTCTGGCAAGTCCGCCAGATAGCTCCAGCTCAAGGGAGTATAGGGCTTGGGCAGCTCCTGGGAAGCATGAGCAGCCTGTGGGACAAGGAGCCAGGTCTGGCTCACATGCTCAGGGAACAGCCCATGGCCAGCACTGGGCTCAGCAAGGAACTTTTTCCCCTGCGACACATTGGCACTGGTCCCCGGCCGTTTTTTGCCTTCCTCTGCAGTTCTCAGCACGGCCCCTTGCCACCATTTCTTTGGGCCATTTGGCCTGGGAGCCGGCTGCTCATGCTCCACCATGCTGGCAGCCGCAGCTGCCACTTCTCAGCTCTCCCTGCAGCTAACACAAGCACCTGGCAGGGACCAGAGCGCTTCTCATGCATCCCTGGCCAAGAAGCACAGCAGCCAAACAAGTTGTGGAAGGCAAAAAGTCTGCTCGTCATCGCTACATGTCACGCTTTGGAAGAGATGCCACGGTACCACTCACCTCTTCTTCCTCTTCTTCCTCTTCTTCCTCTTCTTCTTCCTCTTTTGTGCATGGTCAGTCCCACAACTCCTTGTCAAGATTCTCCCTCTGCAGGAACCGTGGACAGCTTGGCCTCTATTCCTGCTGCTGCTCTCTGCAGCTCTGGGACTTGCCTTTGCCAGCCTGCAAGGGATCTTTTCTCAGGCTAAACTGAAGAATGCCTCAGCCTACTCCCGGCTACACTTGGGCTTGAGCTAATGCTTGTGAGCCTGGGTTCTGAAACAGAGTCACAAAGGGAAAAAAAATGACATGAAATAACATAACATGAATTAACATAAAATCAAGAAAATTAATACATTAACAACAAAATAAAATAAAATTCATTGTGTTATGTGTCCTTGACATTGATTTTGGAACTGGAAACCCTCTCTCCTTTCAGGCAAACAGTCTCTTAGATATTGGACTGGCGGACAGGAGAGGAGAGGAGAGGAGAGGAGAGGAGAGGAGAGGAGAGCAGTTCTGCTCTGTCAGGCCTGCAGTTCTGCCTGACAAGCCCTGAGCGAGCCCTGAGGCCTCCATACATGATACTACAGGCAGTATTGCTACTGGAAGGAAGGCTGCACTGGCAACAAATCCACACTGTCTTTTTGCAAAAAAGGGACTCTATTAGGTTGCTTACTCCCCTATTTTGTAGGTACAGGGACTGATTTGGAGCCAGCACCCCAAAGGCTTCCTCCAAAGGGCTGCACATATGCGGCTGTGTCACCCCCATGTCACAATGCCAGCACCCGGCAACGCAGTGGTCACCAGGCCCCACGCAGGATCCAGAGGAGCAGCCTCCCGTGTCCACTGCCAGAGCTGGCCCGGGGGCAGCCCCAGCACATCTGACAGGAAGCACTTGAGGAGCTGCTGGAATCACAGGCCAGGGGCTGAGGGAAGAAAACCTTGCATGAGGCTGCTGGAGGTTCTCCGCTGCAAGACAACCTGCTGGCAGGGCCACCTTCCAAGCTCGGCTCATGGATGCAAATCCTTTTCAACTGGATAGCAGTGGCAAGACCAAGGCAATTCCTTCTTGAGGAGCACTGCACAGCTCACCATCCTCATCTCCTACAGAGCAACGCTCAGGAGCCGTAAGAGATAGGATGTCGAGGGCTTGCAAGGGCTTGCAGTGCTTTGGAACACCCACTGGTGTCCTACACAGGGACAGCAAGGATTCTTGCCCACAAGGTCTATCAGCTCAGAGGCACTTGGGCACTCTGGCAAGTTCGCCAGATAGCTCCAGCTCAAGGGAGTATAGGGCTTGGGCAGCTCCTGGGAAGCATGAGCAGCCTGTGGGACAAGGAGCCAGGTCTGGCTCACATGCTCAGGGAACAGCCCATGGCCAGCACTGGGCTCAGCAAGGAACTTTTTCCCCTGCGGCACATTGGCACTGGTCCCCGGCCGTTTTTTGCCTTCCTCTGCAGTTCTCAGCACGGCCCCTTGCCACCATTTCTTTGGGCCATTTGGCCTGGGAGCCGGCTGCTCATGCTCCACCATGCTGGCAGCCGCAGCTGCCACTTCTCAGCTCTCCCTGCAGCTAACACAAGCACCTGGCAGGGACCAGAGCGCTTCTCATGCATCCCTGGCCAAGAAGCACAGCAGCCAAACAAGTTGTGGAAGGCAAAAAGTCTGCTCGTCATCGCTACATGTCACGCTTTGGAAGAGATGCCACGGTACCACTCACCTCTTCTTCCTCTTCTTCCTCTTCTTCCTCTTCTTCTTCCTCTTTTGTGCATGGTCAGTCCCACAACTCCTTGTCAAGGTTCTCCCTCTGCAGGAACCGCGGACAGCTTGGCCTCTGTTCCTGCTGCTGCTCTCTGCAGCTCTGGGACTTGCCTTTGCCAGCCTGCAAGGGATCTTTTCTCAGGCTAAACTGAAGAATGCCTCAGCCTACTCCTGGCTACACTTGGGCTTGAGCTAATGCTTGTGAGCCTGGGTTCTGAAACAGAGTCACAAAGGGAAAAAAAATGACATGAAATAACATAACATGAATTAACATAAAATCAAGAAAATTAATAAATTAACAACAAAATAAAATAAAATTCATTGTGTTATGTGTCCTTGACATTGATTTTGGAACTGAAAACCCTCTGTCCTTTCAGGCAAACAGTCTCTTAGATATTGGACTGGCTGACAGAAGAGACGAGAAGAGGAGAGGAGAGGAGAGGAGAGGAGAGGAGAGGAGAGGAGAGGAGAGGAGAGGAGAGGAGAGGAGAGGAGAGGAGAGGAGAGCAGTTCTGCTCTGTCAGGCCTGCAGTTCTGCGTGACAAGCCCTGAGCGAGCCCTGAGGCCTCCATACATGATACTACAGGCAGTATTGCTACTGGAAGGAAGGCGGCACTGGCAACAAATCCACACTGTCTTTTTGCAAAAAAGGGACTCTATTAGGTTGCTTACTCCCCTATTTTGTAGGTACAGGGACTGATTTGGAGCCAGCACCCCAAAGGCTTCCTCCAAAGGGCTGCACATATGCGGCTGTGTCACCCCCATGTCACAATGCCAGCACCCGGCAACGCAGTGGTCACCAGGCCCCACGCAGGATCCAGAGGAGCAGCCTCCCGTGTCCACTGCCAGAGCTGGCCCGGGGGCAGCCCCAGCACATCTGACAGGAAGCACTTGAGGAGCTGCTGGAATCACAGGCCAGGGGCTGAGGGAAGAAAACCTTGCATGAGGCTGCTGGAGGTTCTCCGCTGCAAGACAACCTGCTGGCAGGGCCACCTTCCAAGCTCGGCTCATGGATGCAAATCCTTTTCAACTGGATAGCAGTGGCAAGACCAAGGCAATTCCTTCTTGAGGAGCACTGCACAGCTCACCATCCTCATCTCCTACAGAGCAACGCTCAGGAGCCCTAAGAGATAGGATGTCGAGGGCTTGCAAGGGCTTGCAGTGCTTTGGAACACCCACTGGTGTCCTACACAGGGACAGCAAGGATTCTTGCCCACAAGGTCTATCAGCTCAGAGGCACTTGGGCACTCTGGCAAGTCCGCCAGATAGCTCCAGCTCAAGGGAGGATAGGGCTTGGGCAGCTCCTGGGAAGCATGAGCAGCCTGTGGGACAAGGAGCCAGGTCTGGCTCACATGCTCAGGGAACAGCCCATGGCCAGCACTGGGCTCAGCAAGGAACTTTTTCCCCTGCGGCACATTGGCACTGGTCCCCGGCGGTTTTTTGCCTTCCTCTGCAGTTCTCAGCACGGCCCCTTGCCACCATTTCTTTGGGCCATTTGGCCTGGGAGCCGGCTGCTCATGCTCCACCATGCTGGCAGCCGCAGCTGCCACTTCTCAGCTCTCCCTGCAGCTAACACAAGCACCTGGCAGGGACCAGAGCGCTTCTCATGCATCCCTGGCCAAGAAGCACAGCAGCCAAACAAGTTGTGGAAGGCAAAAAGTCTGCTCGTCATCGCTACATGTCACGCTTTGGAAGAGATGCCACGGTACCACTCACCTCTTCTTCCTCTTCTTCCTCTTCTTCCTCTTCTTCTTCCTCTTTTGTGCATGGTCAGTCCCACAACTCCTTGTCAAGATTCTCCCTCTGCAGGAACCGTGGACAGCTTGGCCTCTATTCCTGCTGCTGCTCTCTGCAGCTCTGGGACTTGCCTTTGCCAGCCTGCAAGGGATCTTTTCTCAGGCTAAACTGAAGAATGCCTCAGCCTACTCCCGGCTACACTTGGGCTTGAGCTAATGCTTGTGAGCCTGGGTTCTGAAACAGAGTCACAAAGGGAAAAAAAATGACATGAAATAACATAACATGAATTAACATAAAATCAAGAAAATGAATAAATTAACAACAAAATAAAATAAAATTCATTGTGTTATGTGTCCTTGACATTGATTTTGGAACTGGAAACCCTCTCTCCTTTCAGGCAAACAGTCTCTTAGATATTGGACTGGCGGACTGGAGAGGAGAGGAGAGGAGAGGAGAGGAGAGGAGAGGAGAGGAGAGGAGAGGAGAGGAGAGGAGAGGAGAGCAGTTCTGCTCTGTCAGGCCTGCAGTTCTGCGTGACAAGCCCTGAGCGAGCCCTGAGGCCTCCATACATGATACTACAGGCAGTATTGCTACTGGAAGGAAGGCTGCACTGGCAACAAATCCACACTGTCTTTTTGCAAAAAAGGGACTCTATTAGGTTGCTTACTCCCCTATTTTGTAGGTACAGGGACTGATTTGGAGCCAGCACCCCAAAGGCTTCCTCCAAAGGGCTGCACATATGCGGCTGTGTCACCCCCATGTCACAATGCCAGCACCCGGCAATGCAGTGGTCACCAGGCCCCACGCAGGATCCAGAGGAGCAGCCTCCCGTGTCCACTGCCAGAGCTGGCCCGGGGGCAGCCCCAGCACATCTGACAGGAAGCACTTGAGGAGCTGCTGGAATCACAGGCCAGGGGCTGAGGGAAGAAAACCTTGCATGAGGCTGCTGGAGGTTCTCCGCTGCAAGACAACCTGCTGGCAGGGCCACCTTCCAAGCTCGGCTCATGGATGCAAATCCTTTTCAACTGGATAGCAGTGGCAAGACCAAGGCAATTCCTTCTTGAGGAGCACTGCACAGCTCACCATCCTCATCTCCTACAGAGCAACGCTCAGGAGCCGTAAGAGATAGGATGTCGAGGGCTTGCAAGGGCTTGCAGTGCTTTGGAACACCCACTGGTGTCCTACACAGGGACAGCAAGGATTCTTGCCCACAAGGTCTATCAGCTCAGAGGCACTTGGGCACTCTGGCAAGTCCGCCAGATAGCTCCAGCTCAAGGGAGTATAGGGCTTGGGCAGCTCCTGGGAAGCATGAGCAGCCTGTGGGACAAGGAGCCAGGTCTGGCTCACATGCTCAGGGAACAGCCCATGGCCAGCACTGGGCTCAGCAAGGAACTTTTTCCCCTGCGGCACATTGGCACTGGTCCCCGGCGGTTTTTTGCCTTCCTCTGCAGTTCTCAGCACGGCCCCTTGCCACCATTTCTTTGGGCCATTTGGCCTGGGAGCCGGCTGCTCATGCTCCACCATGCTGGCAGCCGCAGCTGCCACTTCTCAGCTCTCCCTGCAGCTAACACAAGCCCCTGGCAGGGACCAGAGCGCTTCTCATGCATCCCTGGCCAAGAAGCACATCAGCCAAACAAGTTGTGGAAGGCAAAAAGTCTGCTCGTCATCGCTAAATGTCACGCTTTGGAAGAGATGTCACGGTACCACTCACCTCTTCTTCCTCTTCTTCCTCTTCTACCTCTTCTTCTTCTTCTTCTTCTTCTTCTTCTTCCTCTTTTGTGCATGGTCAGTCCCACAACTCCTTGTCAAGGTTCTCCCTCTGCAGGAACCGCGGACAGCTTGGCCTCTATTCCTGCTGCTGCTCTCTGCAGCTCTGGGACTTGCCTTTGCCAGCCTGCAAGGGATCTTTTCTCAGGCTAAACTGAAGAATGCCTCAGCCTACTCCTGGCTACACTTGGGCTTGAGCTAATGCTTGTGAGCCTGGGTTCTGAAACAGAGTCACAAAGGGAAAAAAAATGACATGAAATAACATAACATGAATTAACATAAAATCAAGAAAATTAATAAATTAACAACAAAATAAAATAAAATTCATTGTGTTATGTGTCCTTGACATTGATTTTGGAACTGAAAACCCTCTGTCCTTTCAGGCAAACAGTCTCTTAGATATTGGACTGGCGGACAGGAGAGGAGAGGAGAGGAGAGGAGAGGAGAGGAGAGGAGAGGAGAGGAGAGGAGAGGAGAGGAGAGGAGAGGAGAGGAGAGCAGTTCTGCTCTGTCAGGCCTGCAGTTCTGCGTGACAAGCCCTGAGCGAGCCCTGAGGCCTCCATACATGATACTACAGGCAGTATTGCTACTGGAAGGAAGGCTGCACTGGCAACAAATCCACACTGTCTTTTTGCAAAAAAGGGACTCTATTAGGTTGCTTACTCCCCTATTTTGAAGGTACAGGGACTATTTGGAGCCAGCACCCCAAAGGCTTCCTCCAAAGGGCTGCACATATGCGGCTGTGTCACCCCCATGTCACAATGCCAGCACCCGGCAACGCAGTGGTCGCCAGGCCCCACGCAGGATCCAGAGGAGCAGCCTCCCGTGTCCACTGCCAGAGCTGGCCCGGGGGCAGCCCCAGCACATCTGACAGGAAGCACTTGAGGAGCTGCTGGAATCACAGGCCAGGGGCTGAGGGAAGAAAACCTTGCATGAGGCTGCTGGAGGTTCTCCGCTGCAAGACAATCTGCTGGCAGGGCCACCTTCCAAGCTCGGCTCATGGATGCAAATCCTTTTCAACTGGATAGCAGTGGCAAGACCAAGGCAATTCCTTCTTGAGGAGCACTGCACAGCTCACCATCCTCATCTCCTACAGAGCAACGCTCAGGAGCCGTAAGAGATAGGATGTCGAGGGCTTGCAAGGGCTTGCAAGGGCTTGCAGTGCTTTGGAACACCCACTGGTGTCCTACACAGGGACAGCAAGGATTCTTGCCCACAAGGTCTATCAGCTCAGAGGCACTTGGGCACTCTGGCAAGTCCGCCAGATAGCTCCAGCTCAAGGGAGTATAGGGCTTGGGCAGCTCCTGGGAAGCATGAGCAGCCTGTGGGACAAGGAGCCAGGTCTGGCTCACATGCTCAGGGAACAGCCCATGGCCAGCACTGGGCTCAGCAAGGAACTTTTTCCCCCGGGGCACATTGGCACTGGTCCCCGGCGGTTTTTTGCCTTCCTCTGCAGTTCTCAGCACGGCCCCTTGCCACCATTTCTTTGGGCCATTTGGCCTGGGAGCCGGCTGCTCATGCTCCACCATGCTGGCAGCCGCAGCTGCCACTTCTCAGCTCTCCCTGCAGCTAACACAAGCGCCTGGCAGGGACCAGAGCGCTTCTCATGCATCCCTGGCCAAGAAGCACAGCAGCCAAACAAGTTGTGGAAGGCAAAAAGTCTGCTCGTCATCGCTACATGTCACGCTTTGGAAGAGATGCCACGGTACCACTCACCTCTTCTTCCTCTTCTTCCTCTTCTTCCTCTTCTTCTTCCTCTTTTGTGCATGGTCAGTCCCACAACTCCTTGTCAAGGTTCTCCCTCTGCAGGAACCGCGGACAGCTTGGCCTCTATTCCTGCTGCTGCTCTCTGCAGCTCTGGGACTTGCCTTTGCCAGCCTGCAAGGGATCTTTTCTCAGGCTAAACTGAAGAATGCCTCAGCCTACTCCTGGCTACACTTGGGCTTGAGCTAATGCTTGTGAGCCTGGCTTCTGAAACAGAGTCACAAAGGGAAAAAAAATGACATGAAATAACATAACATGAATTAACATAAAATCAAGAAAATTAATAAATTAACAACAAAATAAAATAAAATTCATTGTGTTATGTGTCCTTGACATTGATTTTGGAACTGAAAACCCTCTGTCCTTTCAGGCAAACAGTCTCTTAGATATTGGACTGGCGGACAGGAGAGGAGAGGAGAGGAGAGGAGAGGACAGGAGAGGACAGGAGAGGACAGGAGAGGAGAGGAGAGGAGAGGAGAGGAGAGGAGAGGAGAGGAGAGCAGTTCTGCTCTGTCAGGCCTGCAGTTCTGCGTGACAAGCCCTGAGCGAGCCCTGAGGCCTCCATACGTGATACTACAGGCAGTATTGCTACTGGAAGGAAGGCTGCACTGGCAACAAATCCACACTGTCTTTTTGCAAAAAGGGGACTCTATTAGGTTGCTTACTCCCCTATTTTGTAGGTACAGGGACTGATTTGGAGCCAGCACCCCAAAGGCTTCCTCCAAAGGGCTGCACATATGCGGCTGTGTCACCCCCATGTCACAATGCCAGCACCCGGCAACGCAGTGGTCGCCAGGCCCCACGCAGGATCCAGAGGAGCAGCCTCCCGTGTCCACTGCCAGAGCTGGCCCGGGGGCAGCCCCAGCACATCTGACAGGAAGCACTTGAGGAGCTGCTGGAATCACAGGCCAGGGGCTGAGGGAAGAAAACCTTGCATGAGGCTGCTGGAGGTTCTCCGCTGCAAGACAATCTGCTGGCAGGGCCACCTTCCAAGCTTGGCTCATGGATGCAAATCCTTTTCAACTGGATAGCAGTGGCAAGACCAAGGCAATTCCTTCTTGAGGAGCACTGCACAGCTCACCATCCTCATCTCCTACAGAGCAACGCTCAGGAGCCGTAAGAGATAGGATGTCGAGGGCTTGCAAGGGCTTGCAAGGGCTTGCAGTGCTTTGGAACACCCACTGGTGTCCTACACAGGGACAGCAAGGATTCTTGCCCACAAGGTCTATCAGCTCAGAGGCACTTGGGCACTCTGGCAAGTCCGCCAGATAGCTCCAGCTCAAGGGAGGATAGGGCTTGGGCAGCTCCTGGGAAGCATGAGCAGCCTGTGGGACAAGGAGCCAGGTCTGGCTCACATGCTCAGGGAACAGCCCATGGCCAGCACTGGGCTCAGCAAGGAACTTTTACCCCCGGGGCACATTGGCACTGGTCCCCGGCGGTTTTTTGCCTTCCTCTGCAGTTCTCAGCACGGCCCCTTGCCACCATTTCTTTGGGCCATTTGGCCTGGGAGCCGGCTGCTCGTGCTCCACCATGCTGGCAGCCGCAGCTGCCACTTCTCAGCTCTCCCTGCAGCTAACACAAGCGCCTGGCAGGGACCAGAACGCTTCTCATGCATCCCTGCCCAAGAAGCACAGCAGCCAAACAAGTTGTGGAAGGCAAAAAGTCTGCTCGTCATCGCTACATGTCACGCTTTGGAAGAGATGCCACGGTACCACTCACCTCTTCTTCCTCTTCTTCCTCTTCTTCCTCTTCTTCTTCCTCTTTTGTGCATGGTCAGTCCCACAACTCCTTGTCAAGATTCTCCCTCTGCAGGAACCGTGGACAGCTTGGCCTCTATTCCTGCTGCTGCTCTCTGCAGCTCTGGGACTTGCCTTTGCCAGCCTGCAAGGGATCTTTTCTCAGGCTAAACTGAAGAATGCCTCAGCCTACTCCCGGCTACACTTGGGCTTGAGCTAATGCTTGTGAGCCTGGGTTCTGAAACAGAGTCACAAAGGGAAAAAAAATGACATGAAATAACATAACATGAATTAACATAAAATCAAGAAAATTAATACATTAACAACAAAATAAAATAAAATTCATTGTGTTATGTGTCCTTGACATTGATTTTGGAACTGGAAACCCTCTCTCCTTTCAGGCAAACAGTCTCTTAGATATTGGACTGGCGGACTGGAGAGGAGAGGAGAGGAGAGGAGAGGAGAGGAGAGGAGAGGAGAGGAGAGGAGAGGAGAGCAGTTCTGCTCTGTCAGGCCTGCAGTTCTGCGTGACAAGCCCTGAGTGAGCCCTGAGGCCTCCATACATGATACTACAGGCAGTATTGCTACTGGAAGGAAGGCTGCACTGGCAACAAATCCACACTGTCTTTTTGCAAAAAAGGGACTCTATTAGGTTGCTTACTCCCCTATTTTGTAGGTACAGGGACTGATTTGGAGCCAGCACCCCAAAGGCTTCCTCCAAAGGGCTGCACATATGCGGCTGTGTCACCCCCATGTCACAATGCCAGCACCCGGCAACGCAGTGGTCACCAGGCCCCACGCAGGATCCAGAGGAGCAGCCTCCCGTGTCCACTGCCAGAGCTGGCCCGGGGGCAGCCCCAGCACATCTGACAGGAAGCACTTGAGGAGCTGCTGGAATCACAGGCCAGGGGCTGAGGGAAGAAAACCTTGCATGAGGCTGCTGGAGGTTCTCCGCTGCAAGACAACCTGCTGGCAGGGCCACCTTCCAAGCTCGGCTCATGGATGCAAATCCTTTTCAACTGGATAGCAGTGGCAAGACCAAGGCAATTCCTTCTTGAGGAGCACTGCACAGCTCACCATCCTCATCTCCTACAGAGCAACGCTCAGGAGCCCTAAGAGATAGGATGTCGAGGGCTTGCAAGGGCTTGCAGTGCTTTGGAACACCCACTGGTGTCCTACACAGGGACAGCAAGGATTCTTGCCCACAAGGTCTATCAGCTCAGAGGCACTTGGGCACTCTGGCAAGTCCGCCAGATAGCTCCAGCTCAAGGGAGTATAGGGCTTGGGCAGCTCCTGGGAAGCATGAGCAGCCTGTGGGACAAGGAGCCAGGTCTGGCTCACATGCTCAGGGAACAGCCCATGGCCAGCACTGGGCTCAGCAAGGAACTTTTTCCCCTGCGGCACATTGGCACTGGTCCCCGGCGGTTTTTTGCCTTCCTCTGCAGTTCTCAGCACGGCCCCTTGCCACCATTTCTTTGGGCCATTTGGCCTGGGAGCCGGCTGCTCATGCTCCACCATGCTGGCAGCCGCAGCTGCCACTTCTCAGCTCTCCCTGCAGCTAACACAAGCCCCTGGCAGGGACCAGAGCGCTTCTCATGCATCCCTGGCCAAGAAGCACATCAGCCAAACAAGTTGTGGAAGGCAAAAAGTCTGCTCGTCATCGCTAAATGTCACGCTTTGGAAGAGATGCCACGGTACCACTCACCTCTTCTTCCTCTTCTTCCTCTTCTACCTCTTCTTCTTCTTCTTCTTCTTCTTCTTCTTCCTCTTTTGTGCATGGTCAGTCCCACAACTCCTTGTCAAGGTTCTCCCTCTGCAGGAACCGCGGACAGCTTGGCCTCTATTCCTGCTGCTGCTCTCTGCAGCTCTGGGACTTGCCTTTGCCAGCCTGCAAGGGATCTTTTCTCAGGCTAAACTGAAGAATGCCTCAGCCTACTCCTGGCTACACTTGGGCTTGAGCTAATGCTTGTGAGCCTGGGTTCTGAAACAGAGTCACAAAGGGAAAAAAAATGACATGAAATAACATAACATGAATTAACATAAAATCAAGAAAATTAATAAATTAACAACAAAATAAAATAAAATTCATTGTGTTATGTGTCCTTGACATTGATTTTGGAACTGAAAACCCTCTGTCCTTTCAGGCAAACAGTCTCTTAGATATTGGACTGGCGGACAGGAGAGGAGAGGAGAGGAGAGGAGAGGAGAGGAGAGGAGAGGAGAGGAGAGGAGAGCAGTTCTGCTCTGTCAGGCCTGCAGTTCTGCGTGACAAGCCCTGAGCGAGCCCTGAGGCCTCCATACATGATACTACAGGCAGTATTGCTACTGGAAGGAAGGCTGCACTGGCAACAAATCCACACTGTCTTTTTGCAAAAAAGGGACTCTATTAGGTTGCTTACTCCCCTATTTTGTAGGTACAGGGACTGATTTGGAGCCAGCACCCCAAAGGCTTCCTCCAAAGGGCTGCACATATGCGGCTGTGTCACCCCCATGTCACAATGCCAGCACCCGGCAATGCAGTGGTCACCAGGCCCCACGCAGGATCCAGAGGAGCAGCCTCCCGTGTCCACTGCCAGAGCTGGCCCGGGGGCAGCCCCAGCACATCTGACAGGAAGCACTTGAGGAGCTGCTGGAATCACAGGCCAGGGGCTGAGGGAAGAAAACCTTGCATGAGGCTGCTGGAGGTTCTCCGCTGCAAGACAACCTGCTGGCAGGGCCACCTTCCAAGCTCGGCTCATGGATGCAAATCCTTTTCAACTGGATAGCAGTGGCAAGACCAAGGCAATTCCTTCTTGAGGAGCACTGCACAGCTCACCATCCTCATCTCCTACAGAGCAACGCTCAGGAGCCGTAAGAGATAGGATGTCGAGGGCTTGCAAGGGCTTGCAGTGCTTTGGAACACCCACTGGTGTCCTACACAGGGACAGCAAGGATTCTTGCCCACAAGGTCTATCAGCTCAGAGGCACTTGGGCACTCTGGCAAGTCCGCCAGATAGCTCCAGCTCAAGGGAGTATAGGGCTTGGGCAGCTCCTGGGAAGCATGAGCAGCCTGTGGGACAAGGAGCCAGGTCTGGCTCACATGCTCAGGGAACAGCCCATGGCCAGCACTGGGCTCAGCAAGGAACTTTTTCCCCTGCGGCACATTGGCACTGGTCCCCGGCGGTTTTTTGCCTTCCTCTGCAGTTCTCAGCACGGCCCCTTGCCACCATTTCTTTGGGCCATTTGGCCTGGGAGCCGGCTGCTCATGCTCCACCATGCTGGCAGCCGCAGCTGCCACTTCTCAGCTCTCCCTGCAGCTAACACAAGCCCCTGGCAGGGACCAGAGCGCTTCTCATGCATCCCTGGCCAAGAAGCACATCAGCCAAACAAGTTGTGGAAGGCAAAAAGTCTGCTCGTCATCGCTAAATGTCACGCTTTGGAAGAGATGTCACGGTACCACTCACCTCTTCTTCCTCTTCTTCCTCTTCTACCTCTTCTTCTTCTTCTTCTTCTTCTTCTTCTTCCTCTTTTGTGCATGGTCAGTCCCACAACTCCTTGTCAAGGTTCTCCCTCTGCAGGAACCGCGGACAGCTTGGCCTCTATTCCTGCTGCTGCTCTCTGCAGCTCTGGGACTTGCCTTTGCCAGCCTGCAAGGGATCTTTTCTCAGGCTAAACTGAAGAATGCCTCAGCCTACTCCTGGCTACACTTGGGCTTGAGCTAATGCTTGTGAGCCTGGGTTCTGAAACAGAGTCACAAAGGGAAAAAAAATGACATGAAATAACATAACATGAATTAACATAAAATCAAGAAAATTAATAAATTAACAACAAAATAAAATAAAATTCATTGTGTTATGTGTCCTTGACATTGATTTTGGAACTGAAAACCCTCTGTCCTTTCAGGCAAACAGTCTCTTAGATATTGGACTGGCGGACAGGAGAGGAGAGGAGAGGAGAGGAGAGGAGAGGAGAGGAGAGGAGAGGAGAGGAGAGGAGAGGAGAGGAGAGGAGAGCAGTTCTGCTCTGTCAGGCCTGCAGTTCTGCGTGACAAGCCCTGAGCGAGCCCTGAGGCCTCCATACATGATACTACAGGCAGTATTGCTACTGGAAGGAAGGCTGCACTGGCAACAAATCCACACTGTCTTTTTGCAAAAAAGGGACTCTATTAGGTTGCTTACTCCCCTATTTTGAAGGTACAGGGACTATTTGGAGCCAGCACCCCAAAGGCTTCCTCCAAAGGGCTGCACATATGCGGCTGTGTCACCCCCATGTCACAATGCCAGCACCCGGCAACGCAGTGGTCGCCAGGCCCCACGCAGGATCCAGAGGAGCAGCCTCCCGTGTCCACTGCCAGAGCTGGCCCGGGGGCAGCCCCAGCACATCTGACAGGAAGCACTTGAGGAGCTGCTGGAATCACAGGCCAGGGGCTGAGGGAAGAAAACCTTGCATGAGGCTGCTGGAGGTTCTCCGCTGCAAGACAATCTGCTGGCAGGGCCACCTTCCAAGCTCGGCTCATGGATGCAAATCCTTTTCAACTGGATAGCAGTGGCAAGACCAAGGCAATTCCTTCTTGAGGAGCACTGCACAGCTCACCATCCTCATCTCCTACAGAGCAACGCTCAGGAGCCGTAAGAGATAGGATGTCGAGGGCTTGCAAGGGCTTGCAAGGGCTTGCAGTGCTTTGGAACACCCACTGGTGTCCTACACAGGGACAGCAAGGATTCTTGCCCACAAGGTCTATCAGCTCAGAGGCACTTGGGCACTCTGGCAAGTCCGCCAGATAGCTCCAGCTCAAGGGAGTATAGGGCTTGGGCAGCTCCTGGGAAGCATGAGCAGCCTGTGGGACAAGGAGCCAGGTCTGGCTCACATGCTCAGGGAACAGCCCATGGCCAGCACTGGGCTCAGCAAGGAACTTTTTCCCCCGGGGCACATTGGCACTGGTCCCCGGCGGTTTTTTGCCTTCCTCTGCAGTTCTCAGCACGGCCCCTTGCCACCATTTCTTTGGGCCATTTGGCCTGGGAGCCGGCTGCTCATGCTCCACCATGCTGGCAGCCGCAGCTGCCACTTCTCAGCTCTCCCTGCAGCTAACACAAGCGCCTGGCAGGGACCAGAGCGCTTCTCATGCATCCCTGGCCAAGAAGCACAGCAGCCAAACAAGTTGTGGAAGGCAAAAAGTCTGCTCGTCATCGCTACATGTCACGCTTTGGAAGAGATGCCACGGTACCACTCACCTCTTCTTCCTCTTCTTCCTCTTCTTCCTCTTCTTCTTCCTCTTTTGTGCATGGTCAGTCCCACAACTCCTTGTCAAGGTTCTCCCTCTGCAGGAACCGCGGACAGCTTGGCCTCTATTCCTGCTGCTGCTCTCTGCAGCTCTGGGACTTGCCTTTGCCAGCCTGCAAGGGATCTTTTCTCAGGCTAAACTGAAGAATGCCTCAGCCTACTCCTGGCTACACTTGGGCTTGAGCTAATGCTTGTGAGCCTGGCTTCTGAAACAGAGTCACAAAGGGAAAAAAAATGACATGAAATAACATAACATGAATTAACATAAAATCAAGAAAATTAATAAATTAACAACAAAATAAAATAAAATTCATTGTGTTATGTGTCCTTGACATTGATTTTGGAACTGAAAACCCTCTGTCCTTTCAGGCAAACAGTCTCTTAGATATTGGACTGGCGGACAGGAGAGGAGAGGAGAGGAGAGGAGAGGACAGGAGAGGACAGGAGAGGACAGGAGAGGAGAGGAGAGGAGAGGAGAGGAGAGGAGAGGAGAGGAGAGCAGTTCTGCTCTGTCAGGCCTGCAGTTCTGCGTGACAAGCCCTGAGCGAGCCCTGAGGCCTCCATACGTGATACTACAGGCAGTATTGCTACTGGAAGGAAGGCTGCACTGGCAACAAATCCACACTGTCTTTTTGCAAAAAGGGGACTCTATTAGGTTGCTTACTCCCCTATTTTGTAGGTACAGGGACTGATTTGGAGCCAGCACCCCAAAGGCTTCCTCCAAAGGGCTGCACATATGCGGCTGTGTCACCCCCATGTCACAATGCCAGCACCCGGCAACGCAGTGGTCGCCAGGCCCCACGCAGGATCCAGAGGAGCAGCCTCCCGTGTCCACTGCCAGAGCTGGCCCGGGGGCAGCCCCAGCACATCTGACAGGAAGCACTTGAGGAGCTGCTGGAATCACAGGCCAGGGGCTGAGGGAAGAAAACCTTGCATGAGGCTGCTGGAGGTTCTCCGCTGCAAGACAATCTGCTGGCAGGGCCACCTTCCAAGCTTGGCTCATGGATGCAAATCCTTTTCAACTGGATAGCAGTGGCAAGACCAAGGCAATTCCTTCTTGAGGAGCACTGCACAGCTCACCATCCTCATCTCCTACAGAGCAACGCTCAGGAGCCGTAAGAGATAGGATGTCGAGGGCTTGCAAGGGCTTGCAAGGGCTTGCAGTGCTTTGGAACACCCACTGGTGTCCTACACAGGGACAGCAAGGATTCTTGCCCACAAGGTCTATCAGCTCAGAGGCACTTGGGCACTCTGGCAAGTCCGCCAGATAGCTCCAGCTCAAGGGAGGATAGGGCTTGGGCAGCTCCTGGGAAGCATGAGCAGCCTGTGGGACAAGGAGCCAGGTCTGGCTCACATGCTCAGGGAACAGCCCATGGCCAGCACTGGGCTCAGCAAGGAACTTTTACCCCCGGGGCACATTGGCACTGGTCCCCGGCGGTTTTTTGCCTTCCTCTGCAGTTCTCAGCACGGCCCCTTGCCACCATTTCTTTGGGCCATTTGGCCTGGGAGCCGGCTGCTCGTGCTCCACCATGCTGGCAGCCGCAGCTGCCACTTCTCAGCTCTCCCTGCAGCTAACACAAGCGCCTGGCAGGGACCAGAACGCTTCTCATGCATCCCTGCCCAAGAAGCACAGCAGCCAAACAAGTTGTGGAAGGCAAAAAGTCTGCTCGTCATCGCTACATGTCACGCTTTGGAAGAGATGCCACGGTACCACTCACCTCTTCTTCCTCTTCTTCCTCTTCTTCCTCTTCTTCTTCCTCTTTTGTGCATGGTCAGTCCCACAACTCCTTGTCAAGGTTCTCCCTCTGCAGGAACCGCGGACAGCTTGGCCTCTATTCCTGCTGCTGCTCTCTGCAGCTCTGGGACTTGCCTTTGCCAGCCTGCAAGGGATCTTTTCTCCTGCTAAACTGAAGAATGCCTCAGCCTACTCCTGGCTACACTTGGGCTTGAGCTAATGCTTGTGAGCCTGGGTTCTGAAACAGAGTCACAAAGGGAAAAAAAATGACATGAAATAACATAACATGAATTAACATAAAATCAAGAAAATTAATAAATTAACAACAAAATAAAATAAAATTCATTGTGTTATGTGTCCTTGACATTGATTTTGGAACTGAAAACCCTCTGTCCTTTCAGGCAAACAGTCTCTTAGATATTGGACTGGCGGACAGGAGAGAAGAGAAGAGGAGAGGAGAGGAGAGGACAGGAGAGGAGAGGAGAGGAGAGGAGAGGAGAGGAGAGGAGAGGAGAGGAGAGGAGAGGAGAGCAGTTCTGCTGTGTCAGGCCTGCAGTTCTGCGTGACAAGCCCTGAGTGAGCCCTGAGGCCTCCATACATGATACTACAGGCAGTATTGCTACTGGAAGGAAGGCTGCACTGGCAACAAATCCACACTGTCTTTTTGCAAAAAAGGGACTCTATCAGGTTGCTTACTCCCCTATTTTGTAGGTACAGGGACTGATTTGGAGCCAGCACCCCAAAGGCTTCCTCCAAAGGGCTGCACATATGCGGCTGTGTCACCCCCATGTCACAATGCCAGCACCTGGCAACGCAGTGGTCGCCAGGCCCCACGCAGGATCCAGAGGAGCAGCCTCCCGTGTCCACTGCCAGAGCTGGCCCGGGGGCAGCCCCAGCACATCTGACAGGAAGCACTTGAGGAGCTGCTGGAATCACAGGCCAGGGGCTGAGGGAAGAAAACCTTGCATGAGGCTGCTGGAGGTTCTCCGCTGCAAGACAATCTGCTGGCAGGGCCACCTTCCAAGCTCGGCTCATGGATGCAAATCCTTTTCAACTGGATAGCAGTGGCAAGACCAAGGCAATTCCTTCTTGAGGAGCACTGCACAGCTCACCATCCTCATCTCCTACAGAGCAACGCTCAGGAGCCGTAAGAGATAGGATGTCGAGGGCTTGCAAGGGCTTGCAAGGGCTTGCAGTGCTTTGGAACACCCACTGGTGTCCTACATAGGGACAGCAAGGATTCTTGCCCACAAGGTCTATCAGCTCAGAGGCACTTGGGCACTCTGGCAAGTCCGCCAGATAGCTCCAGCTCAAGGGAGCATAGGGCTTGGGCAGCTCCTGGCAAGCATGAGCAGCCTGTGGGACAAGGAGCCAGGTCTGGCTCACATGCTCAGGGAACAGCCCATGGCCAGCACTGGGCTCAGCAAGGAACTTTTTCCCCCGGGGCACATTGGCACTGGTCCCCGGCGGTTTTTTGCCTTCCTCTGCAGTTCTCAGCACGGCCCCTTGCCACCATTTCTTTGGGCCATTTGGCCTGGGAGCCGGCTGCTCATGCTCCACCATGCTGGCAGCCGCAGCTGCCACTTCTCAGCTCTCCCTGCAGCTAACACAAGCGCCTGGCAGGGACCAGAGCGCTTCTCATGCATCCCTGGCCAAGAAGCACAGCAGCCAAACAAGTTGTGGAAGGCAAAAAGTCTGCTCGTCATCGCTACATGTCACGCTTTGGAAGAGATGCCACGGTACCACTCACCTCTTCTTCCTCTTCTTCCTCTTCTTCCTCTTCTTCTTCTTCTTCTTCTTCTTCTTCCTCTTTTGTGCATGGTCAGTCCCACAACTCCTTGTCAAGGTTCTCCCTCTGCAGGAACCGCGGACAGCTTGGCCTCTATTCCTGCTGCTGCTCTCTGCAGCTCTGGGACTTGCCTTTGCCAGCCTGTAAGGGATCTTTTCTCCTGCTAAACTGAAGAATGCCTCAGCCTACTCCTGGCTACACTTGGGCTTGAGCTAATGCTTGTGAGCCTGGGTTCTGAAACAGAGTCACAAAGGGAAAAAAAATGACATGAAATAACATAACATGAATTAACATAAAATCAAGAAAATTAATACATTAACAACAAAATAAAATTCATTGTGTTATGTGTCCTTGACATTGATTTTGGAACTGAAAACCCTCTGTCCTTTCAGGCAAACAGTCTCTTAGATATTGGACTGGCGGACAGGAGAGAAGAGAAGAGGAGAGGAGAGGAGAGGAGAGGAGAGGACAGGAGAGGAGAGGAGAGGAGAGCAGTTCTGCTCTGTCAGGCCTGCAGTTCTGCGTGACAAGCCCTGAGCGAGCCCTGAGGCCTCCATACATGATACTACAGGCAGTATTGCTACTGGAAGGAAGGCTGCACTGGCAACAAATCCACACTGTCTTTTTGCAAAAAAGGGACTCTATTAGGTTGCTTACTCCCCTATTTTGTAGGTACAGGGACTGATTTGGAGCCAGCACCCCAAAGGCTTCCTCCAAAGGGCTGCACATATGCGGCTGTGTCACCCCCATGTCACAATGCCAGCACCCGGCAACGCAGTGGTCGCCAGGCCCCACGCAGGATCCAGAGGAGCAGCCTCCCGTGTCCACTGCCAGAGCTGGCCCGGGGGCAGCCCCAGCACATCTGACAGGAAGCACTTGAGGAGCTGCTGGAATCACAGGCCAGGGGCTGAGGGAAGAAAACCTTGCATGAGGCTGCTGGAGGTTCTCCGCTGCAAGACAATCTGCTGGCGGGGCCACCTTCCAAGCTCGGCTCATGGATGCAAATCCTTTTCAACTGGATAGCAGTGGCAAGACCAAGGCAATTCCTTCTTGAGGAGCACTGCACAGCTCACCATCCTCATCTCCTACACAGCAACGCTCAGGAGCCCTAAGAGATAGGATGTCGAGGCCTTGCAAGGGCTTGCAAGGGCTTGCAGTGCTTTGGAACACCCACTGGTGTCCTACACAGGGACAGCAAGGATTCTTGCCCACAAGGTCTATCAGCTCAGAGGCACTTGGGCACTCTGGCAAGTCCGCCAGATAGCTCCAGCTCAAGGGAGGATAGGGCTTGGGCAGCTCCTGGGAAGCATGAGCAGCCTGTGGGACAAGGAGCCAGGTCTGGCTCACATGCTCAGGGAACAGCCCATGGCCAGCACTGGGCTCAGCAAGGAACTTTTTCCCCTGCGGCACATTGGCACTGGTCCCCGGCGGTTTTTTGCCTTCCTCTGCAGTTCTCAGCACGGCCCCTTGCCACCATTTCTTTGGGCCATTTGGCCTGGGAGCTGGCTGCTCATGCTCCACCATGCTGGCAGCCGCAGCTGCCACTTCTCAGCTCTCCCTGCAGCTAACACAAGCGCCTGGCAGGGACCAGAGCGCTTCTCATGCATCCCTGCCCAAGAAGCACAGCAGCCAAACAAGTTGTGGAAGGCAAAAAGTCTGCTCGTCATCGCTACATGTCACGCTTTGGAAGAGATGCCACGGTACCACTCACCTCTTCTTCCTCTTCTTCCTCTTCTTCCTCTTCTTCTTCCTCTTTTGTGCATGGTCAGTCCCACAACTCCTTGTCAAGGTTCTCCCTCTGCAGGAACCGCGGACAGCTTGGCCTCTATTCCTGCTGCTGCTCTCTGCAGCTCTGGGACTTGCCTTTGCCAGCCTGTAAGGGATCTTTTCTCATGCTAAACTGAAGAATGCCTCAGCCTACTCCTGGCTACACTTGGGCTTGAGCTAATGCTTGTGAGCCTGGGTTCTGAAACAGAGTCACAAAGGGAAAAAAAATGACATGAAATAACATAACATGAATTAACATAAAATCAAGAAAATTAATAAATTAACAACAAAATAAAATAAAATTCATTGTGTTATGTGTCCTTGACATTGATTTTGGAACTGAAAACCCTCTGTCCTTTCAGGCAAACAGTCTCTTAGATATTGGACTGGCGGACAGGAGAGAAGAGAAGAGGAGAGGAGAGGAGAGGAGAGGAGAGGAGAGGAGAGGAGAGGAGAGGAGAGGAGAGGAGAGCAGTTCTGCTGTGTCAGGCCTGCAGTTCTGCGTGACAAGCCCTGAGTGAGCCCTGAGGCCTCCATACATGATACTACAGGCAGTATTGCTACTGGAAGGAAGGCTGCACTGGCAACAAATCCACACTGTCTTTTTGCAAAAAAGGGACTCTATCAGGTTGCTTACTCCCCTATTTTGTAGGTACAGGGACTGATTTGGAGCCAGCACCCCAAAGGCTTCCTCCAAAGGGCTGCACATATGCGGCTGTGTCACCCCCATGTCACAATGCCAGCACCTGGCAACGCAGTGGTCGCCAGGCCCCACGCACGATCCAGAGGAGCAGCCTCCCGTGTCCACTGCCAGAGCTGGCCCGGGGGCAGCCCCAGCACATCTGACAGGAAGCACTTGAGGAGCTGCTGGAATCACAGGCCAGGGGCTGAGGGAAGAAAACCTTGCATGAGGCTGCTGGAGGTTCTCCGCTGCAAGACAATCTGCTGGCAGGGCCACCTTCCAAGCTCGGCTCATGGATGCAAATCCTTTTCAACTGGATAGCAGTGGCAAGACCAAGGCAATTCCTTCTTGAGGAGCACTGCACAGCTCACCATCCTCATCTCCTACAGAGCAACGCTCAGGAGCCGTAAGAGATAGGATGTCGAGGGCTTGCAAGGGCTTGCAAGGGCTTGCAGTGCTTTGGAACACCCACTGGTGTCCTACACAGGGACAGCAAGGATTCTTGCCCACAAGGTCTATCAGCTCAGAGGCAGTTGGGCACTCTGGCAAGTCCGCCAGATAGCTCCAGCTCAAGGGAGGATAGGGCTTGGGCAGATCCTGGGAAGCATGAGCAGCCTGTGGGACAAGGAGCCAGGTCTGGCTCACATGCTCAGGGAACAGCCCATGGCCAGCACTGGGCTCAGCAAGGAACTTTTTCCCCTGGGGCACATTGGCACTGGTCCCCGGCGGTTTTTTGCCTTCCTCTGCAGTTCTCAGCACGGCCCCTTGCCACCATTTCTTTGGGCCATTTGGCCTGGGAGCCGGCTGCTCATGCTCCACCATGCTGGCAGCCGCAGCTGCCACTTCTCAGCTCTCCCTGCAGCTAACACAAGCGCCTGGCAGGGACCAGAGCGCTTCTCATGCATCCCTGGCCAAGAAGCACAGCAGCCAAACAAGTTGTGGAAGGCAAAAAGTCTGCTCGTCATCGCTACATGTCACGCTTTGGAAGAGATGCCACGGTACCACTCACCTCTTCTTCCTCTTCTTCCTCTTCTTCCTCTTCTTCTTCCTCTTTTGTGCATGGTCAGTCCCACAACTCCTTGTCAAGGTTCTCCCTCTGCAGGAACCGCGGACAGCTTGGCCTCTATTCCTGCTGCTGCTCTCTGCAGCTCTGGGACTTGCCTTTGCCAGCCTGCAAGGGATCTTTTCTCCTGCTAAACTGAAGAATGCCTCAGCCTACTCCTGGCTACACTTGGGCTTGAGCTAATGCTTGTGAGCCTGGGTTCTGAAACAGAGTCACAAAGGGAAAAAAAATGACATGAAATAACATAACATGAATTAACATAAAATCAAGAAAATTAATAAATTAACAACAAAATAAAATAAAATTCATTGTGTTATGTGTCCTTGACATTGATTTTGGAACTGAAAACCCTCTGTCCTTTCAGGCAAACAGTCTCTTAGATATTGGACTGGCGGACAGGAGAGAAGAGAAGAGGAGAGGAGAGGAGAGGAGAGGAGAGGACAGGAGAGGAGAGGAGAGGAGAGGAGAGGAGAGGAGAGGAGAGGAGAGGAGAGGAGAGGAGAGGAGAGGAGAGGAGAGGAGAGCAGTTCTGCTCTGTCAGGCCTGCAGTTCTGCGTGACAAGCCCTGAGCGAGCCCTGAGGCCTCCATACATGATACTACAGGCAGTATTGCTACTTGAAGGAAGGCTGCACTGGAAACAAATCCACACTGTCTTTTTGCAAAAAAGGGACTCTATTAGGTTGCTTACTCCCCTATTTTGTAGGTACAGGGACTGATTTGGAGCCAGCACCCCAAAGGCTTCCTCCAAAGGGCTGCACATATGCGGCTGTGTCACCCCCATGTCACAATGCCAGCACCTGGCAACGCAGTGGTCACCAGGCCCCACGCACGATCCAGAGGAGCAGCCTCCCGTGTCCACTGCCAGAGCTGGCCCGGGGGCAGCCCCAGCACATCTGACAGGAAGCACTTGAGGAGCTGCTGGAATCACAGGCCAGGGGCTGAGGGAAGAAAACCTTGCATGAGGTTGCTGGAGGTTCTCCGCTGCAAGACAATCTGCTGGCAGGGCCACCTTCCAAGCTCGGCTCATGGATGCAAATCCTTTTCAACTGGATAGCAGTGGCAAGACCAAGGCAATTCCTTCTTGAGGAGCACTGCACAGCTCACCATCCTCATCTCCTACACAGCAACGCTCAGGAGCCGTAAGAGATAGGATGTCGAGGGCTTGCAAGGGCTTGCAAGGGCTTGCAGTGCTTTGGAACACCCACTGGTGTCCTACACAGGGACAGCAAGGATTCTTGCCCACAAGGTCTATCAGCTCAGAGGCACTTGGGCACTCTGGCAAGTCCGCCAGATAGCTCCAGCTCAAGGGAGGATAGGGCTTGGGCAGCTCCTGGGAAGCATGAGCAGCCTGTGGGACAAGGAGCCAGGTCTGGCTCACATGCTCAGGGAACAGCCCATGGCCAGCACTGGGCTCACAAAGGAACTTTTTCCCCTGGGGCACCTTGGCACTGGTCCCCGGCGGTTTTTTGCCTTCCTCTGCAGTTCTCAGCACGGCCCCTTGCCACCATTTCTTTGGGCCATTTGGCCTGGGAGCCGGCTGCTCATGCTCCACCATGCTGGCAGCCGCAGCTGCCACTTCTCAGCTCTCCCTGCAGCTAACACAAGCGCCTGGCAGGGACCAGAGCGCTTCTCATGCATCCCTGGCCAAGAAGCACAGCAGCCAAACAAGTTGTGGAAGGCAAAAAGTCTGCTCGTCATCGCTACATGTCACGCTTTGGAAGAGATGCCACGGTACCACTCACCTCTTCTTCCTCTTCTTCCTCTTCTTCTTCTTCTTCTTCCTCTTTTGTGCATGGTCAGTCCCACAACTCCTTGTCAAGGTTCTCCCTCTGCAGGAACCGCGGACAGCTTCGCCTCTGTTCCTGCTGTTGCTCTCTGCAGCTCTGGGACTTGCCTTTGCCAGCCTGCAAGGGATCTTTTCTCAGGCTAAACTGAAGAATGCCTCAGCCTACTCCTGGCTACACTTGGGCTTGAGCTAATGCTTGTGAGCCTGGGTTCTGAAACAGAGTCACAAAGGGAAAAAAAATGACATGAAATAACATAACATGAATTAACATAAAATCAAGAAAATTAATAAATTAACAACAAAATAAAATAAAATTCATTGTGTTATGTGTCCTTGACATTGATTTTGGAACTGAAAACCCTCTGTCCTTTCAGGCAAACAGTCTCTTAGATATTGGACTGGCGGACAGGAGAGAAGAGAAGAGGAGAGGAGAGGAGAGGAGAGGAGAGGAGAGGAGAGGAGAGGAGAGAAGAGGAGAGGAGAAGAGAGGAGAGGAGAGGAGAGGAGAGGCGAGGACAGGATAGGAGAGCAGTTCTGCTCTGTCAGGCCTGCAGTTCTGCGTGACAAGCCCTGAGCGAGCCCTGAGGCCTCCATGCATGATACTACAGGCAGTATTGCTACTGGAAGGAAGGCTGCACTGGCAACAAATCCACACTGTCTTTTTGCAAAAAAGGGACTCTATTAGGTTGCTTACTCCCCTATTTTGTAGGTACAGGGACTGATTTGGAGCCAGCACCCCAAAGGCTTCCTCCAAAGGGCTGCACATATGCGGCTGTGTCACCCCCATGTCACAATGCCAGCACCCGGCAACGCAGTGGTCACCAGGCCCCACGCAGGATCCAGAGGAGCAGCCTCCCGTGTCCACTGCCAGAGCTGGCCCGGGGGCAGCCCCAGCACATCTGACAGGAAGCACTTGAGGAGCTGCTGGAATCACAGGCCAGGGGCTGAGGGAAGAAAACCTTGCATGAGGCTGCTGGAGGTTCTCCGCTGCAAGACAATCTGCTGGCAGGGCCACCTTCCAAGCTCGGCTCATGGATGCAAATCCTTTTCAACTGGATAGCAGTGGCAAGACCAAGGCAATTCCTTCTTGAGGAGCACTGCACAGCTCACCATCCTCATCTCCTACAGAGCAACGCTCAGGAGCCCTAAGAGATAGGATGTCGAGGGCTTGCAAGGGCTTGCAAGGGCTTGCAGTGCTTTGGAACACCCACTGGTGTCCTACACAGGGACAGCAAGGATTCTTGCCCACAAGGTCTATCAGCTCAGAGGCACTTGGGCACTCTGGCAAGTCCGCCAGATAGCTCCAGCTCAAGGGAGGATAGGGCTTGGGCAGCTCCTGGGAAGCATGAGCAGCCTGTGGGACAAGGAGCCAGGTCTGGCTCACATGCTCAGGGAACAGCCCATGGCCAGCACTGAGCTCAGCAAGGAACTTTTTCCCCTGGGGCACATTGGCACTGGTCCCCTGCAGATTTTTGCCTTCCTCTGCAGTTCTCAGCACGGCCCCTTGCCACGATTTCTTTGGGCCATTTGGCCTGGGAGCCGGCTGCTCATGCTCCACCATGCTGGTAGCCGCAGCTGCCACTTCTCAGCTCTCCCTGCAGCTAACACAAGCGCCTGGCAGGGACCAGAGCGCTTCTCATGCATCCCTGGCCAAGAAGCACAGCAGCCAAACAAGTTGTGGAAGGCAAAAAGTCTGCTCGTCATCGCTACATGTCACTCTTTGGAAGAGATGCCACGGTACCACTCACCTCTTCTTCCTCTTCTTCCTCTTCTTCTTCTTCTTCTTCTTCTTCTTCTTCTTCTTCTTCTTCTTCTTCTTCCTCTTTTGTGCATGGTCAGTCCCACAACTCCTTGTCAAGGTTCTCCCTCTGCAGGAACCGCGGACAGCTTGGCCTCTATTCCTGCTGCTGCTCTCTGCAGCTCTGGGACTTGCCTTTGCCAGCCTGCAAGGGATCTTTTCTCATGCTAAACTGAAGAATGCCTCAGCCTACTCTTGGCTACACTTGGGCTTGAGCTAATGCTTGTGAGCCTGGGTTCTGAAACAGAGTCACAAAGGGAAAAAAAATGACATGAAATAACATAACATGAATTAACATAAAATCAAGAAAATTAATAAATTAACAACAAAATAAAATAAAATTCATTGTGTTATGTGTCCTTGACATTGATTTTGGAACTGAAAACCCTCTGTCCTTTCAGGCAAACAGTCTCTTAGATATTGGACTGGCGGACAGGAGAGAAGAGAAGAGGAGAGGAGAGGAGAGGAGAGGAGAGGAGAGGAGAGGAGAGGAGAGAAGAGGAGAGGAGAAGAGAGGAGAGGAGAGGAGAGGAGAGGCGAGGACAGGATAGGAGAGCAGTTCTGCTCTGTCAGGCCTGCAGTTCTGCGTGTCAAGCCCTGAGCGAGCCCTGAGGCCTCCATGCATGATACTACAGGCAGTATTGCTACTGGAAGGAAGGCTGCACTGGCAACAAATCCACACTGTCTTTTTGCAAAAAAGGGACTCTATTAGGTTGCTTACTCCCCTATTTTGTAGGTACAGGGACTGATTTGGAGCCAGCACCCCAAAGGCTTCCTCCAAAGGGCTGCACATATGCGGCTGTGTCACCCCCATGTCACAATGCCAGCACCCGGCAACGCAGTGGTCACCAGGCCCCACGCAGGATCCAGAGGAGCAGCCTCCCGTGTCCACTGCCAGAGCTGGCCCGGGGGCAGCCCCAGCACATCTCACAGGAAGCACTTGAGGAGCTGCTGGAATCACAGGCCAGGGGCTGAGGGAAGAAAACCTTGCATGAGGCTGCTGGAGGTTCTCCGCTGCAAGACAATCTGCTGGCAGGGCCACCTTCCAAGCTCGGCTCATGGATGCAAATCCTTTTCAACTGGATAGCAGTGGCAAGACCAAGGCAATTCCTTCTTGAGGAGCACTGCACAGCTCACCATCCTCATCTCCTACAGAGCAACGCTCAGGAGCCGTAAGAGATAGGATGTCGAGGGCTTGCAAGGGCTTGCAAGGGCTTGCAGTGCTTTGGAACACCCACTGGTGTCCTACACAGGGACAGCAAGGATTCTTGCCCACAAGGTCTATCAGCTCAGAGGCACTTGGGCACTCTGGCAAGTCCGCCAGATAGCTCCAGCTCAAGGGAGGATAGGGCTTGGGCAGCTCCTGGCAAGCATGAGCAGCCTGTGGGACAAGGAGCCAGGTCTGGCTCACATGCTCAGGGAACAGCCCATGGCCAGCACTGGGCTCAGCAAGGAACTTTTTCCCTTGCGGCACATTGGCACTGGTCCCCGGCGGTTTTTTGCCTTCCTCTGCAGTTCTCAGCACGGCCCCTTGCCACCATTTCTTTGGGCCATTTGGCCTGGGAGCCGGCTGCTCATGCTCCACCATGCTGGCAGCCGCAGCTGCCACTTCTCAGCTCTCCCTGCAGCTAACACAAGCGCCTGGCAGGGACCAGAGCGCTTCTCATGCATCCCTGCCCAAGAAGCACAGCAGCCAAACAAGTTGTGGAAGGCAAAAAGTCTGCTCGTCATCGCTACATGTCACGCTTTGGAAGAGATGCCACGGTACCACTCACCTCTTCTTCCTCTTCTTCCTCTTCTTCTTCTTCTTCTTCTTCTTCTTCTTCCTCCTCTTTTGTGCATGGTCAGTCCCACAACTCCTTGTCAAGGTTCTCCCTCTGCAGGAACCGCGGACAGCTTGGCCTCTATTCCTGCTGCTGCTCTCTGCAGCTCCGGGACTTGCCTTTGCCAGCCTGCAAGGGATCTTTTCTCCTGCTAAACTGAAGAATGCCTCAGCCTACTCCTGGCTACACTTGGGCTTGAGCTAATGCTTGTGAGCCTGGGTTCTGAAACAGAGTCACAAAGGGAAAAAAAATGACATGAAATAACATAACATGAATTAACATAAAATCAAGAAAATTAATAAATTAACAACAAAATAAAATAAAATAAAATTCATTGTGTTATGTGTCCTTGACATTGATTTTGGAACTGAAAACCCTCTGTCCTTTCAGGCAAACAGTCTCTTAGATATTGGACTGGCGGACAGGAGAGAAGAGAAGAGGAGAGGAGAGGAGAGGAGAGGAGAGGAGAGGAGAGGAGAGGAGAGGAGAGGAGAGGAGAGGAGAGGAGAGCAGTTCTGCTCTGTCAGGCCTGCAGTTCTGCGTGACAAGCCCTGAGCGAGCCCTGAGGCCTCCATACATGATACTACAGGCAGTATTGCTACTGGAAGGAAGGCTGCACTGGCAACAAATCCACACCGTCTTTTTGCAAAAAAGGGACTCTATTAGGTTGCTTACTCCCCTATTTTGTAGGTACAGGGACTGATTTGGAGCCAGCACCCCAAAGGCTTCTTCCAAAGGGCTGCACATATGCGGCTGTGTCACCCCCATGTCACAATGCCAGCACCCGGCAACGCAGTGGTCACCAGGCCCCACGCAGGATCCAGAGGAGCAGCCTCCTGTGTCTACTGCCAGAGCTGGCCCGGGGGCAGCCCCAGCACATCTGACAGGAAGCACTTGAGGAGCTGCTGGAATCACAGGCCAGGGGCTGAGGGAAGAAAACCTTGCATGAGGCTGCTGGAGGTTCTCCGCTGCAAGACAATCTGCTGGCGGGGCCACCTTCCAAGCTCGGCTCATGGCTGCAAATCCTTTTCAACTGGATAGCAGTGGCAAGACCAAGGCAATTCCTTCTTGAGGAGCACTGCACATCTCACCATCCTCATCTCCTACAGAGCAACGCTCAGGAGCCGTAAGAGATAGGATGTCGAGGGCTTGCAAGGGCTTGCAAGGGCTTGCAGTGCTTTGGAACACCCACTGGTGTCCTACACAGGGACAGCAAGGATTCTTGCCCACAAGGTCTATCAGCTCAGAGGCACTTGGGCACTCTGGCAAGTCCGCCAGATAGCTCCAGCTCAAGGGAGGATAGGGCTTGGGCAGCTCCTGGGAAGCATGAGCAGCCTGTGGGACAAGGAGCCAGGTCTGGCTCACATGCTCAGGGAACAGCCCATGGCCAGCACTGGGCTCAGCAAGGATCTTTTTCCCCCGGGGCACATTGGCACTGGTCCCCGGCGGTTTTTTGCCTTCCTCTGCAGTTCTCAGCACGGCCCCTTGCCACCATTTCTTTGGGCCATTTGGCCTGGGAGCCGGCTGCTCATGCTCCACCATGCTGGCAGCCGCAGCTGCCACTTCTCAGCTCTCCCTGCAGCTAACACAAGCGCCTGGCAGGGACCAGAGCGCTTCTCATGCATCCCTGCCCAAGAAGCACAGCAGCCAAACAAGTTGTGGAAGGCAAAAAGTCTGCTCGTCATCGCTACATGTCACGCTTTGGAAGAGATGCCACGGTACCACTCACCTCTTCTTCCTCTTCTTCCTCTTCTTCTTCTTCTTCTTCTTCTTCTTCTTCTTCTTCTTCCTCTTTTGTGCGTGGTCAGTCCCACAACTCCTTGTCAAGATTCTCCCTCTGCAGGAACCGCGGACAGCTCGGCCTCTATTCCTGCTGCTGCTCTCTGCAGCTCTGGGACTTGCCTTTGCCAGTCTGCAAGGGAACTTTTCTCAGGCTAAACTGAAGAATGCCTCAGCCTACTCCTGGCTACACTTGGGCTTGAGCTAATGCTTGTGAGCCTGGGTTCTGAAACAGAGTCACAAAGGGAAAAAAAATGACATGAAATAACATAACATGAATTAACATAAAATCAAGAAAATTAATAAATTAACAACAAAATAAAATAAAATTCATTGTGTTCTGTGTCCTTGACATTGATTTTGGAACTGAAAACCCTCTGTCCTTTCAGGCAAACAGTCTCTTAGATATTGGACTGGCGGACAGGAGAGAAGAGGAGAGGAGAGGAGAGGAGAGGAGAGGAGAGGAGAGGAGAGGAGAGGAGAGGAGAGGAGAGGAGAGGAGAGAAGAGGAGAGCAGTTCTGCTCTGTCAGGCCTGCAGTTCTGCGTGTCAAGCCCTGAGCGAGCCCTGAGGCCTCCATACATGATACTACAGGCAGTATTGCTACTGGAAGGAAGGCTGCACTGGCAACAAATCCACACTGTCTTTTTGCAAAAAAGGGACTCTATTAGGTTGCTTACTCCCCTATTTTGTAGGTACAGGGACTGATTTGGAGCCAGCACCCCAAAGGCTTCCTCCAAAGGGCTGCACATATGCGGCTGTGTCACCCCCATGTCACAATGCCAGCACCCGGCAACGTAGTGGTCACCAGGCCCCACGCAGGATCCAGAGGAGCAGCCTCCCGTGTCCACTGCCAGAGCTGGCCCGGGGGCAGCCCCAGCACATCTGACAGGAAGCACTTGAGGAGCTGCTGGAATCACAGGCCAGGGGCTGAGGGAAGAAAACCTTGCATGAGGCTGCTGGAGGTTCTCCGCTGCAAGACAATCTGCTGGCGGGGCCACCTTCCAAGCTCGGCTCATGGATGCAAATCCTTTTCAACTGGATAGTAGTGGCAAGACCAAGGCAATTCCTTCTTGAGGAGCACTGCACAGCTCACCATCCTCATCTCCTACAGAGCAACGCTCAGGAGCCGTAAGAGATAGGATGTCGAGGGCTTGCAAGGGCTTGCAAGGGCTTGCAGTGTTTTGGAACACCCACTGGTGTCCTACACAGTGACAGCAAGGATTCTTGCCCACAAGGTCTATCAGCTCAGAGGCACTTGGGCACTCTGGCAAGTCCGCCAGATAGCTCCAGCTCAAGGGAGGATAGGGCTTGGGCAGCTCCTGGGAAGCATGAGCAGCCTGTGGGACAAGGAGCCAGGTCTGGCTCACATGCTCAGGGAACAGCCCATGGCCAGCACTGGGCTCAGCAAGGAACTTTTTCCCCCGGGGCACATTGGCACTGGTCCCCGGCGGTTTTTTGCCTTCCTCTGCAGTTCTCAGCACGGCCC
This sequence comes from Caloenas nicobarica, assembly GCF_036013445.1. Taxonomy (NCBI): domain Eukaryota; kingdom Metazoa; phylum Chordata; class Aves; order Columbiformes; family Columbidae; genus Caloenas; species Caloenas nicobarica. Next base: position 18,915,723 of record NC_088258.1, read on the forward strand.
CTTGCCACCATTTCTTTGGGCCATTTGGCCTGGGAGCCGGCTGCTCATGCTCCACCATGCTGGCAGCCGCAGCTGCCACTTCTCAGCTCTCCCTGCAGCTAACACAAGCCCCTGGCAGGGACCAGAGCGCTTCTCATGCATCCCTGCCCAAGAAGCACAGCAGCCAAACAAGTTGTGGAAGGCAAAAAGTCTGCTCGTCATCGCTACATGTCACGCTTTGGAAGAGATGCCACGGTACCACTCACCTCTTCTTCCTCTTCTTCCTCTTCTTCTTCTTCTTCTTCTTCTTCTTCTTCTTCCTCCTCTTTTGTGCATGGTCAGTCCCACAACTCCTTGTCAAGGTTCTCCCTCTGCAGGAACCGAGGACAGCTCGGCCTCTATTCCTGCTGCTGCTCTCTGCAGCTCTGGGACTTGCCTTTGCCAGCCTGCAAGGGATCTTTTCTCAGGCTAAACTGAAGAATGCCTCAGCCTACTCCTGGCTACACTTAGGCTTGAGCTAATGCTTGTGAGCCTGGGTTCTGAAACAGAGTCACAAAGGGAAAAAAAATGACATGAAATAACATAACATGAATTAACATAAAATCAAGAAAATTAATAAATTAACAACAAAATAAAATAAAATTCATTGTGTTATGTGTCCTTGACATTGATTTTGGAACTGAAAACCCTCTGTCCTTTCAGGCAAACAGTCTCTTAGATATTGGACTGGCGGACAGGAGAGAAGAGCAGAGGAGAGGAGAGGAGAGGACAGGAGAGGAGAGGAGAGGAGAGGAGAGGAGAGGAGAGGAGAGGAGAGGAGAGGAGAGGAGAGGAGAGCAGTTCTGCTCTGTCAGGCCTGCAGTTCTGCATGACAAGCCCTGAGCGAGCCCTGAGGCCTCCATACATGATACTACAGGCAGTATTGCTACTGGAAGGAAGGCTGCACTGGCAACAAATCCACATTGTCTTTTTGCAAAAAAGGGACTCTATTAGGTTGCTTACTCCCCTATTTTGTAGCTACAGGGACTGATTTGGAGCCAGCACCCCAAAGGCTTCCTCCAAAGGGCTGCACATATGCGGCTGTGTCACCCCCATGTCACAATGCCAGCACCCGACAACGCAGTGGTCACCAGGCCCCACGCAGGATCCAGAGGAGCAGCCTCCCGTGTCCACTGCCAGAGCTGGCCCGGGGGCAGCCCCAGCACATCTGACAGGAAGCACTTGAGGAGCTGCTGGAATCACAGGCCAGGGGCTGAGGGAAGAAAACCTTGCATGAGGCTGCTGGAGGTTCTCCGCTGCAAGACAATCTGCTGGCGGGGCCACCTTCCAAGCTCGGCTCATGGATGCAAATCCTTTTCAACTGGATAGTAGTGGCAAGACCAAGGCAATTCCTTCTTGAGGAGCACTGCACAGCTCACCATCCTCATCTCCTACAGAGCAACGCTCAGGAGCCGTAAGAGATAGGATGTCGAGGGCTTGCAAGGGCTTGCAAGGGCTTGCAGTGCTTTGGAACACCCACTGGTGTCCTACACAAGGACAGCAAGGATTCTTGCCCACAAGGTCTATCAGCTCAGAGGCACTTGGGCACTCTGGCAAGTCCGCCAGATAGCTCCAGCTCAAGGGAGGATAGGGCTTGGGCAGCTCCTGGGAAGCATGAGCAGCCTGTGGGACAAGGAGCCAGGTCTGGCTCACATGCTCAGGGAACAGCCCATGGCCAGCACTGGGCTCAGCAAGGAACTTTTTCCCCTGGGGCACATTGGCACTGGTCCCCGGCGGTTTTTGCCTCCCTCTGCAGTTCTCAGCACGGCCCCTTGCCACCATTTCTTTGGGCCATTTGGCCTGGGAGCCGGCTGCTCATGCTCCACCATGCTGGCAGCCGCAGCTGCCACTTCTCAGCTCTCCCTGCAGCTAACACAAGCGCCTGGCAGGGACCAGAGCGCTTCTCATGCATCCCTGGCCAAGAAGCACAGCAGCCAAACAAGTTGTGGAAGGCAAAAAGTCTGCTCGTCATCGCTACATGTCACGCTTTGGAAGAGATGCCACGGTACCACTCACCTCTTCTTCCTCTTCTTCCTCTTCTTCTCATTCTTCTTCTTCTTCTTCTTCTTCTTCTTCCTCTTTTGTGCATGGTCAGTCCCACAACTCCTTGTCAAGGTTCTCCCTCTGCAGGAACCGCGGACAGCTTGGCCTCTATTCCTGCTGCTGCTCTCTGCAGCTCTGGGACTTGCCTTTGCCAGCCTGCAAGGGATCTTTTCTCAGGCTAAACTGAAGAATGCCTCAGCCTACTCCTGGCTACACTTGGGCTTGAGCTAATGCTTGTGAGCCTGGGTTCTGAAACAGAGTCACAAAGGGAAAAAAAATGACATGAAATAACATAACATGAATTAACATCAAATCAAGAAAATTAATAAATTAACAACAAAATAAAATAAAATTCATTGTGTTATGTGTCCTTGACATTGATTTTGGAACTGAAAACCCTCTGTCCTTTCAGGCAAACAGTCTCTTAGATATTGGACTGGCGGACAGGAGAGAAGAGAAGAGGAGAGGAGAGGAGAGGAGAGGAGAGGAGAGGAGAGGAGAGGAGAGGAGAGGAGAACAGTTCTGCTCTGTCAGGCCTGCAGTTCTGCGTGACAAGCCCTGAGCGAGCCCTGAGGCCTCCATACATGATACTACAGGCAGTATTGCTACTGGAAGGAAGGCTGCACTGGCAACAAATCCACACTGTCTTTTTGCAAAAAAGGGACTCTATTAGGTTGCTTACTCCCCTATTTTGTAGGTACAGGGACTGATTTGGAGCCAGCACCCCAAAGGCTTCCTCCAAAGGGCTGCACATATGCGGCTGTGTCACCCCCATGTCACAATGCCAGCACCCGACAACGCAGTGGTCACGAGGCCCCACGCAGGATCCAGAGGAGCAGCCTCCCGTGTCCACTGCCAGAGCTGGCCCGGGGGCAGCCCCAGCACATCTGACAGGAAGCACTTGAGGAGCTGCTGGAATCACAGGCCAGGGGCTGAGGGAAGAAAACCTTGCATGAGGCTGCTGGAGGTTCTCCGCTGCAAGACAATCTGCTGGCGGGGCCACCTTCCAAGCTCGGCTCATGGATGCAAATCCTTTTCAACTGGATAGTAGTGGCAAGACCAAGGCAATTCCTTCTTGAGGAGCACTGCACAGCTCACCATCCTCATCTCCTACAGAGCAACGCTCAGGAGCCGTAAGAGATAGGATGTCGAGGGCTTGCAAGGGCTTGCAAGGGCTTGCAGTGCTTTGGAACACCCACTGGTGTCCTACACAAGGACAGCAAGGATTCTTGCCCACAAGGTCTATCAGCTCAGAGGCACTTGGGCACTCTGGCAAGTCCGCCAGATAGCTCCAGCTCAAGGGAGGATAGGGCTTGGGCAGCTCCTGGGAAGCATGAGCAGCCTGTGGGACAAGGAGCCAGGTCTGGCTCACATGCTCAGGGAACAGCCCATGGCCAGCACTGGGCTCAGCAAGGAACTTTTTCCCCTGGGGCACATTGGCACTGGTCCCCGGCGGTTTTTTGCCTTCCTCTGCAGTTCTCAGCACGGCCCCTTGCCACCATTTCTTTGGGCCATTTGGCCTGGGAGCCGGCTGCTCATGCTCCACCATGCTGGCAGCCGCAGCTGCCACTTCTCAGCTCTCCCTGCAGCTAACACAAGCGCCTGGCAGGGACCAGAGCGCTTCTCATGCATCCCTGGCCAAGAAGCACAGCAGCCAAACAAGTTGTGGAAGGCAAAAAGTCTGCTCGTCATCGCTACATGTCACGCTTTGGAAGAGATGCCACGGTACCACTCACCTCTTCTTCCTCTTCTTCCTCTTCTTCCTCTTCTTCTTCTTCTTCTTCTTCTTCTTCTTCCTCTTTTGTGCATGGTCAGTCCCACAACTCCTTGTCAAGATTCTCCCTCTGCAGGAACCGCGGACAGCTTGGCCTCTATTCCTGCTGCTGCTCTCTGCAGCTCTGGGACTTGCCTTTGCCAGCCTGCAAGGGATCTTTTCTCAGGCTAAACTGAAGAATGCCTCAGCCTACTCCTGGCTACACTTGGGCTTGAGCTAATGCTTGTGAGCCTGGGTTCTGAAACAGAGTCACAAAGGGAAAAAAAATGACATGAAATAACATAACATGAATTAACATAAAATCAAGAAAATTAATAAATTAACAACAAAATAAAATAAAATTCATTGTGTTATGTGTCCTTGACATTGATTTTGGAACTGAAAACCCTCTGTCCTTTCAGGCAAACAGTCTCTTAGATATTGGACTGGCGGACAGGAGAGAAGAGGAGAGGAGAGGAGAGGAGAGGAGAGGAGAGGAGAGGAGAGGAGAGGAGAGGAGAGGAGAGGAGAGGAGAGGAGAGCAGTTCTGCTCTGTCAGGCCTGCAGTTCTGCGTGACAAGCCCTGAGCGAGCCCTGAGGCCTCCATACATGATACTACAGGCAGTATTGCTACTGGAAGGAAGGCTGCACTGGCAACAAATCCACACTGTCTTTTTGCAAAAAAGGGACTCTATTAGGTTGCTTACTCCCCTATTTTGTAGGTACAGGGACTGATTTGGAGCCAGCACCCCAAAGGCTTCCTCCAAAGGGCTGCACATATGCGGCTGTGTCACCCCCATGTCACAATGCCAGCACCCGGCAACGCAGTGGTCGCCAGGCCCCACGCAGGATCCAGAGGAGCAGCCTCCCGTGTCCACTGCCAGAGCTGGCCTGGGGGCAGCCCCAGCACATCTGACAGGAAGCACTTGAGGAGCTGCTGGAATCACAGGCCGGGGGCTGAGGGAAGAAAACCTTGCATGAGGCTGCTGGAGGTTCTCCGCTGCAAGACAACCTGCTGGCAGGGCCACCTTCCAAGCTCGGCTCATGGATGCAAATCCTTTTCAACTGGATAGCAGTGGCAAGACCAAGGCAATTCCTTCTTGAGGAGCACTGCACAGCTCACCATCCTCATCTCCTACACAGCAACGCTCAGGAGCCCTAAGAGATAGGATGTCGAGGGCTTGCAAGGGCTTGCAAGGGCTTGCAGTGCTTTGGAACACCCACTGGTGTCCTACACAGGGACAGCAAGGATTCTTGCCCACAAGGTCTATCAGCTCAGAGGCAGCTGGGCACTCTGGCAAGTCCGCCAGATAGCTCCAGCTCAAGGGAGGATAGGGCTTGGGCAGCTCCTGGGAAGCATGAGCAGCCTGTGGGACAAGGAGCCAGGTCTGGCTCACATGCTCAGGGAACAGCCCATGGCCAGCACTGGGCTCAGCAAGGAACTTTTTCCCCTGGGGCACATTGGCACTGGTCCCCGGCGGTTTTTTGCCTTCCTCTGCAGTTCTCAGCACGGCCCCTTGCCACCATTTCTTTGGGCCATTTGGCCTGGGAGCCGGCTGCTCATGCTCCACCATGCTGGCAGCCGCAGCTGCCACTTCTCAGCTCTCCCTGCAGCTAACACAAGCGCCTGGCAGGGACCAGAGCGCTTCTCATGCATCCCTGGCCAGGAAGCACAGCAGCCAAACAAGTTGTGGAAGGCAAAAAGTCTGCTCGTCATCGCTACATGTCACGCTTTGGAAGAGATGCCACGGTACCACTCACCTCTTCTTCCTCTTCTTCCTCTTCTTCTTCTTCTTCTTCTTCTTATTCTTCCTCTTTTGTGCATGGTCAGTCCCACAACTCCTTGTCAAGGTTCTCCCTCTGCAGGAACCGCGGACAGCTTGGCCTCTATTCCTGCTGCTGCTCTCTGCAGCTCTGGGACTTGCCTTTGCCAGCCTGTAAGGGATCTTTTCTCCTGCTAAACTGAAGAATGCCTCAGCCTACTCCTGGCTACACTTGGGCTTGAGCTAATGCTTGTGAGCCTGGGTTCTGAAACAGAGTCACAAAGGGAAAAAAAATGACATGAAATAACATAACATGAATTAACATAAAATCAAGAAAATTAATACATTAACAACAAAATAAAATAAAATTTATTGTGTTATGTGTCCTTGACATTGATTTTGGAACTGAAAACCCTCTGTCCTTTCAGGCAAACAGTCTCTTAGATATTGGACTGGCGGACAGAAGAGAAGAGGAGAGGAGAGGAGAGGAGAGGAGAGGAGAGAAGAGGAGAGGAGAGGAGAGGAGAGGAGAGGAGAGGAGAGGAGAGGAGAGGAGAGGAGAGGAGAGGAGAGCAGTTCTGCTCTGTCAGGCCTGCAGTTCTGCGTGACAAGCCCTGAGCGAGCCCTGAGGCCTCCATACATGATACTACAGGCAGTATTGCTACTGGAAGGAAGGCTGCACTGGCAACAAATCCACACTGTCTTTTTGCAAAAAAGGGACTCTATTAGGTTGCTTACTCCCCTATTTTGTAGCTACAGGGACTGATTTGGAGCCAGCACCCCAAAGGCTTCCTCCAAAGGGCTGCACATATGCGGCTGTGTCAGCCCCATGTCACAATGCCAGCACCCGGCAACGCAGTGGTCACCAGGCCCCACGCAGGATCCAGAGGAGCAGCCTCCCGTGTCCACTGCCAGAGCTGGCCCGGGGGCAGCCCCAGCACATCTGACAGGAAGCACTTGAGGAGCTGCTGGAATCACAGGCCAGGGGCTGAGGGAAGAAAACCTTGCATGAGGCTGCTGGAGGTTCTCCGCTGCAAGACAATCTGCTGGCAGGGCCACCTTCCAAGCTCGGCTCATGGATGCAAATCCTTTTCAACTGGATAGCAGTGGCAAGACCAAGGCAATTCCTTCTTGAGGAGCACTGCACAGCTCACCATCCTCATCTCCTACAGAGCAACGCTCAGGAGCCGTAAGAGATAGGATGTCGAGGGCTTGCAAGGGCTTGCAAGGGCTTGCAGTGCTTTGGAACACCCACTGGTGTCCTACACAGGGACAGCAAGGATTCTTGCCCACAAGGTCTATCAGCTCAGAGGCACTTGGGCACTCTGGCAAGTCTGCCAGATAGCTCCAGCTCAAGGGAGGATAGGGCTTGGGCAGCTTCTGGGAGGCATGAGCAGCCTGTGGGACAAGGAGCCAGGTCTGGCTCACATGCTCAGGGAACAGCCCATGGCCAGCACTGGGCTCAGCAAGGAACTTTTTCCCCTGCGGCACATTGGCACTGGTCCCCGGCGGTTTTTTGCCTTCCTCTGCAGTTCTCAGCACGGCCCCTTGCCACCATTTCTTTGGGCCATTTGGCCTGGGAGCCGGCTGCTCATGCTCCACCATGCTGGCAGCCGCAGCTGCCACTTCTCAGCTCTCCCTGCAGCTAACACAAGCGCCTGGCAGGGACCAGAGCGCTTCTCATGCATCCCTGGCCAAGAAGCACAGCAGCCAAACAAGTTGTGGAAGGCAAAAAGTCTGCTCGTCATCGCTACATGTCACGCTTTGGAAGAGATGCCACGGTACCACTCACCTCTTCTTCCTCTTCTTCCTCTTCTTCCTCTTCTTCTTCCTCTTTTGTGCATGGTCAGTCCCACAACTCCTTGTCAAGGTTCTCCCTCTGCAGGAACCGCGGACAGCTTGGCCTCTATTCCTGCTGCTGCTCTCTGCAGCTCTGGGACTTGCCTTTGCCAGCCTGTAAGGGATCTTTTCTCCTGCTAAACTGAAGAATGCCTCAGCCTACTCCTGGCTACACTTGGGCTTGAGCTAATGCTTGTGAGCCTGGGTTCTGAAACAGAGTCACAAAGGGAAAAAAAATGACATGAAATAACATAACATGAATTAACATAAAATCAAGAAAATTAATACATTAACAACAAAATAAAATAAAATTCATTGTGTTATGTGTCCTTGACATTGATTTTGGAACTGAAAACCCTCTGTCCTTTCAGGCAAACAGTCTCTTAGATATTGGACTGGCGGACAGGAGAGAAGAGAAGAGGAGAGGAGAGGAGAGGAGAGGAGAGGAGAGGAGAGGAGAGGAGAGGAGAGGAGAGGAGAGGAGAGGAGAGGAGAGGAGAGGAGAGGAGAGGAGAGCAGTTCTGCTCTGTCAGGCCTGCAGTTCTGCGTGACAAGCCCTGAGCGAGCCCTGAGGCCTCCATACATGATACTACAGGCAGTATTGCTACTGGAAGGAAGGCTGCACTGGCAACAAATCCACACTGTCTTTTTGCAAAAAAGGGACTCTATTAGGTTGCTTACTCCCCTATTTTGTAGGTACAGGGACTGATTTGGAGCCAGCACCCCAAAGGCTTCCTCCAAAGGGCTGCACATACGCGGCTGTGTCAGCCCCATGTCACAATGCCAGCACCCGGCAACGCAGTGGTCACCAGGCCCCACGCAGGATCCAGAGGAGCAGCCTCCCGTGTCCACTGCCAGAGCTGGCCCGGGGGCAGCCCCAGCACATCTGACAGGAAGCACTTGAGGAGCTGCTGGAATCACAGGCCAGGCGCTGAGGGAAGAAAACCTTGCATGAGGCTGCTGGAGGTTCTCCGCTGCAAGACAATCTGCTGGCAGGGCCACCTTCCAAGCTCGGCTCATGGATGCAAATCCTTTTCAACTGGATAGCAGTGGCAAGACCAAGGCAATTCCTTCTTGAGGAGCACTGCACAGCTCACCATCCTCATCTCCTACAGAGCAACGCTCAGGAGCCGTAAGAGATAGGATGTCGAGGGCTTGCAAGGGCTTGCAAGGGCTTGCAGTGCTTTGGAACACCCACTGGTGTCCTACACAGGGACAGCAAGGATTCTTGCCCACAAGGTCTATCAGCTCAGAGGCACTTGGGCACTCTGGCAAGTCCGCCAGATAGCTCCAGCTCAAGGGAGTATAGGGCTTGGGCAGCTTCTGGGAAGCATGAGCAGCCTGTGGGACAAGGAGCCAGGTCTGGCTCACATGCTCAGGGAACAGCCCATGGCCAGCACTGGGCTCAGCAAGGAACTTTTTCCCCCGGGGCACATTGGCACTGGTCCCCGGCGGTTTTTTGCCTTCCTCTGCAGTTCTCAGCACGGCCCCTTGCCACCATTTCTTTGGGCCATTTGGCCTGGGAGCCGGCTGCTCATGCTCCACCATGCTGGCAGCCGCAGCTGCCACTTCTCAGCTCTCCCTGCAGCTAACACAAGCGCCTGGCAGGGACCAGAGCGCTTCTCATGCATCCCTGCCCAAGAAGCACAGCAGCCAAACAAGTTGTGGAAGGCAAAAAGTCTGCTCGTCATCGCTACATGTCACGCTTTGGAAGAGATGCCACGATACCACTCACCTCTTCTTCCTCTTCTTCCTCTTTTTCCTCTTCTTCTTCCTCTTTTGTGCATGGTCAGTCCCACAACTCCTTGTCAAGGTTCTCCCTCTGCAGGAACCGCGGACAGCTTGGCCTCTATTCCTGCTGCTGCTCTCTGCAGCTCTGGGACTTGCCTTTGCCAGCCTGTAAGGGATCTTTTCTCCTGCTAAACTGAAGAATGCCTCAGCCTACTCCTGGCTACACTTGGGCTTGAGCTAATGCTTGTGAGCCTGGGTTCTGAAACAGAGTCACAAAGGGAAAAAAAATGACATGAAATAACATAACATGAATTAACATAAAATCAAGAAAATTAATACATTAACAACAAAATAAAATAAAATTCATTGTGTTATGTGTCCTTGACATTGATTTTGGAACTGAAAACCCTCTGTCCTTTCAGGCAAACAGTCTCTTAGATATTGGACTGGCGGACAGAAGAGAAGAGGAGAGGAGAGGAGAGGAGAGGAGAGGAGAGGAGAGGAGAGGAGAGGAGAGGAGAGGAGAGCAGTTCTGCTCTGTCAGGCCTGCAGTTCTGCGTGACAAGCCCTGAGCGAGCCCTGAGGCCTCCATACATGATACTACAGGCAGTATTGCTACTGGAAGGAAGGCTGCACTGGCAACAAATCCACACTGTCTTTTTGCAAAAAAGGGACTCTATTAGGTTGCTTACTCCCCTATTTTGTAGGTACAGGGACTGATTTGGAGCCAGCACCCCAAAGGCTTCCTCCAAAGGGCTGCACATATGCGGCTGTGTCACCCCCATGTCACAATGCCAGCACCCGGAAACGCAGTGGTCACCAGGCCCCACGCAGGATCCAGAGGAGCAGCCTCCCGTGTCCACTGCCAGAGCTGGCCCGGGGGCAGCCCCAGCACATCTGACAGGAAGCACTTGAGGAGCTGCTGGAATCACAGGCCAGGGGCTGAGGGAAGAAAACCTTGCATGAGGCTGCTGGAGGTTCTCCGCTGCAAGACAATCTGCTGGCAGGGCCACCTTCCAAGCTCGGCTCATGGATGCAAATCCTTTTCAACTGGATAGCAGTGGCAAGACCAAGGCAATTCCTTCTTGAGGAGCACTGCACAGCTCACCATCCTCATCTCCTACACAGCAATGCTCAGGAGGCCTAAGAGATAGGATGTCGAGGGCTTGCAAGGGCTTGCAAGGGCTTGCAGTGCTTTGGAACACCCACTGGTGTCCTACACAGGGACAGCAAGGATTCTTGCCCACAAGGTCTATCAGCTCACAGGCACTTGGGCACTCTGGCAAGTCCGCCAGATAGCTCCAGCTCAAGGGAGGATAGGGCTTGGGCAGCTCCTGGGAAGCATGAGCAGCCTGTGCGACAAGGAGCCAGGTCTGGCTCACATGCTCAGGGAACAGCCCATGGCCAGCACTGGGCTCAGCAAGGAACTTTTTCCCCCGGGGCACATTGGCACTGGTCCCCGGCGGTTTTTTGCCTTCCTCTGCAGTTCTCAGCACGGCCCCTTGCCACCATTTCTTTGGGCCATTTGGCCTGGGAGCCGGCTGCTCATGCTCCACCATGCTGGCAGCCGCAGCTGCCACTTCTCAGCTCTCCCTGCAGCTAACACAAGCGCCTGGCAGGGACCAGAGCGCTTCTCATGCATCCCTGGCCAAGAAGCACAGCAGCCAAACAAGTTGTGGAAGGCAAAAAGTCTGCTCGTCATCGCTACATGTCACGCTTTGGAAGAGATGCCACGGTACCACTCACCTCTTCTTCCTCTTCTTCCTCTTCTTCCTTTTCTTCTTCCTCTTTTGTGCATGGTCAGTCCCACAACTCCTTGTCAAGGTTCTCCCTCTGCAGGAACCGCGGACAGCTTGGCCTCTATTCCTGCTGCTGCTCTCTGCAGCTCTGGGACTTGCCTTTGCCAGCCTGTAAGGGATCTTTTCTCCTGCTAAACTGAAGAATGCCTCAGCCTACTCCTGGCTACACTTGGGCTTGAGCTAATGCTTGTGAGCCTGGGTTCTGAAACAGAGTCACAAAGGGAAAAAAAATGACATGAAATAACATAACATGAATTAACATAAAATCAAGAAAATCAATAAATTAACAACAAAATAAAATAAAATTCATTGTGTTATGTGTCCTTGACATTGATTTTGGAACTGAAAACCCTCTGTCCTTTCAGGCAAACAGTCTCTTAGATATTGGACTTGCGGACAGGAGAGGAGAGGAGAGGAGAGGAGAGGAGAGGAGAGGAGAGGAGAGGAGAGGAGAGGAGAGGAGAGCAGTTCTGCTCTGTCAGGCCTGCAGTTGTGCGTGACAAGCCCTGAGCGAGCCCTGAGGCCTCCATACGTGATACTACAGGCAGTATTGCTACTGGAAGGAAGGCTGCACTGGCAACAAATCCACACTGTCTTTTTGCAAAAAAGGGACTCTATTAGGTTGCTTACTCCCCTATTTTGTAGGTACAGGGACTGATTTGGAGCCAGCACCCCAAAGGCTTCCTCCAAAGGGCTGCACATATGCGGCTGTGTCAGCCCCATGTCACAATGCCAGCACCCGGCAACGCAGTGGTCACCAGGCCCCACGCAGGATCCAGAGGAGCAGCCTCCCGTGTCCACTGCCAGAGCTGGCCCGGGGGCAGCCCCAGCACATCTGACAGGAAGCACTTGAGGAGCTGCTGGAATCACAGGCCAGGGGCTGAGGGAAGAAAACCTTGCATGAGGCTGCTGGAGGTTCTCCGCTGCAAGACAATCTGCTGGCAGGGCCACCTTCCAAGCTCGGCTCATGGATGCAAATCCTTTTCAACTGGATAGCAGTGGCAAGACCAAGGCAATTCCTTCTTGAGGAGCACTGCACAGCTCACCATCCTCATCTCCTACAGAGCAACGCTCAGGAGCCGTAAGAGATAGGATGTCGAGGGCTTGCAAGGGCTTGCAAGGGCTTGCAGTGCTTTGGAACACCCACTGGTGTCCTACACAGGGACAGCAAGGATTCTTGCCCACAAGGTCTATCAGCTCAGAGGCACTTGGGCACTCTGGCAAGTCCGCCAGATAGCTCCAGCTCAAGGGAGTATAGGGCTTGGGCAGCTCCTGGGAAGCATGAGCAGCCTGTGGGACAAGGAGCCAGGTCTGGCTCACATGCTCAGGGAACAGCCCATGGCCAGCACTGGGCTCAGCAAGGAACTTTTTCCCCCGGGGCACATTGGCACTGGTCCCCGGCGGTTTTTTGCCTTCCTCTGCAGTTCTCAGCACGGCCCCTTGCCACCATTTCTTTGGGCCATTTGGCCTGGGAGCCGGCTGCTCATGCTCCACCATGCTGGCAGCCGCAGCTGCCACTTCTCAGCTCTCCCTGCAGCTAACACAAGCGCCTGGCAGGGACCAGAGCCCTTCTCATGCATCCCTGCCCAAGAAGCACAGCAGCCAAACAAGTTGTGGAAGGCAAAAAGTCTGCTCGTCATCGCTACATGTCACGCTTTGGAAGAGATGCCACGGTACCACTCACCTCTTCTTCCTCTTCTTCCTCTTCTACCTCTTCTTCTTCTTCTTCTTCTTCTTCTTCCTCTTTTGTGCATGGTCAGTCCCACAACTCCTTGTCAAGGTTCTCCCTCTGCAGGAACCGCGGACAGCTTGGCCTCTATTCCTGCTGCTGCTCTCTGCAGCTCTGGGACTTGCCTTTGCCAGCCTGTAAGGGATCTTTTCTCCTGCTAAACTGAAGAATGCCTCAGCCTACTCCTGGCTACACTTGGGCTTGAGCTAATGCTTGTGAGCCTGGGTTCTGAAACAGAGTCACAAAGGGAAAAAAAATGACATGAAATAACATAACATGAATTAACATAAAATCAAGAAAATTAATAAATTAACAACAAAATAAAATAAAATTCATTGTGTTATGTGTCCTTGACATTGATTTTGGAACTGAAAACCCTCTGTCCTTTCAGGCAAACAGTCTCTTAGATATTGGACTGGCGGACAGGAGAGAAGAGAAGAGGAGAGGAGAGGAGAGGAGAGGAGAGGAGAGGAGAGGAGAGGAGAGGAGAGGAGAGCAGTTCTGCTCTGTCAGGCCTGCAGTTCTGCGTGACAAGCCCTGAGCGAGCCCTGAGGCCTCCATACATGATACTACAGGCAGTATTGCTACTGGAAGGAAGGCTGCACTGGCAACAAATCCACACTGTCTTTTTGCAAAAAAGGGACTCTATTAGGTTGCTTACTCCCCTATTTTGTAGCTACAGGGACTGATTTGGAGCCAGCACCCCTAAGGCTTCCTCCAAAGGGCTGCACATATGCGGCTGTGTCACCCCCATGTCACAATGCCAGCACCTGGCAACGCAGTGGTCGCCAGGCCCCACGCAGGATCCAGAGGAGCAGCCTCCCGTGTCCACTGCCAGAGCTGGCCCGGGGGCAGCCCCAGCACATCTGACAGGAAGCACTTGAGGAGCTGCTGGAATCACAGGCCAGGGGCTGAGGGAAGAAAACCTTGCATGAGGCTGCTGGAGGTTCTCCGCTGCAAGACAATCTGCTGGCAGGGCCACCTTCCAAGCTCGGCTCATGGATGCAAATCCTTTTCAACTGGATAGCAGTGGCAAGACCAAGGCAATTCCTTCTTGAGGAGCACCGCACAGCTCACCATCCTCATCTCCTACACAGCAACGCTCCGGAGCCGTAAGAGATAGGATGTCGAGGGCTTGCAAGGGCTTGCAAGGGCTTGCAGTGCTTTGGAACACCCACTGGTGTCCTACACAGGGACAGCAAGGATTCTTGCCCACAAGGTCTATCAGCTCACAGGCACTTGGGCACTCTGGCAAGTCCGCCAGATAGCTCCAGCTCAAGGGAGGATAGGGCTTGGGCAGCTCCTGGGAAGCATGAGCAGCCTGTGGGACAAGGAGCCAGGTCTGGCTCACATGCTCAGGGAACAGCCCATGGCCAGCACTGGGCTCAGCAAGGAACTTTTTCCCCTGGGGCACATTGGCACTGGTCCCCGGCGGTTTTTTGCCTTCCTCTGCAGTTCTCAGCACGGCCCCTTGCCACCATTTCTTTGGGCCATTTGGCCTGGGAGCCGGCTGCTCATGCTCCACCATGCTGGCAGCCGCAGCTGCCACTTCTCAGCTCTCCCTGCAGCTAACACAAGCGCCTGGCAGGGACCAGAGCGCTTCTCATGCATCCCTGGCCAAGAAGCACAGCAGCCAAACAAGTTGTGGAAGGCAAAAAGTCTGCTCGTCATCGCTACATGTCACGCTTTGGAAGAGATGTCACGGTACCACTCACCTCTTCTTCCTCTTCTTCCTCTTCTTCTTCTTCTTCTTCTTCTTCTTCTTCTTCTTCTTGTTCTTCTTCCTCTTTTGTGCATGGTCAGTCCCACAACTCCTTGTCAAGGTTCTCCCTCTGCAGGAACCGCGGACAGCTTGGCCTCTATTCCTGCTGCTGCTCTCTGCAGCTCTGGGACTTGCCTTTGCCAGCCTGCAAGGGATCTTTTCTCAGGCTAAACTGAAAAATGCCTCAGCCTACTCCTGGCTACACTTGGGCTTGAGCTAATGCTTGTGAGCCTGGGTTCTGAAACAGAGTCACAAAGGGAAAAAAAATGACATGAAATAAAATGAATTAACATAAAATCAAGAAAATTAATAAATTAACAACAAAATAAAATAAAATTCATTGTGTTATGTGTCCTTGACATTGATTTTGGAACTGAAAACCCTCTGTCCTTTCAGGCAAACAGTCTCTTAGATATTGGACTGGCAGACAGGAGAGGAGAGGAGAGGAGAGGAGAGGACAGGACAGGAGAGGACAGGAGAGGACAGGAGAGGACAGGAGAGCAGTTCTGCTCTGTCAGGCCTGCAGTTCTGCGTGACAAGCCCTGAGCGAGCCCTGAGGCCTCCATACATGATACTACAGGCAGTATTGCTACTGGAAGGAAGGCTGCACTGGCAAATCCACACTTCTTGCAAAAAAGGGACTCTATTAGGTTGCTTACTCCCCTATTTTGTAGGTACAGGGACTGATTTGGAGCCAGCACCCCAAAGGCTTCCTCCAAAGGGCTGCACATATGCGGCTGTGTCACCCCCATGTCACAATGCCAGCACCCGGCAACGCAGTGGTCACCAGGCCCCACGCAGGATCCAGAGGAGCAGCCTCCCGTGTCCACTGCCAGAGCTGGCCCGGGGGCAGCCCCAGCACATCTGACAGGAAGCACTTGAGGAGCTGCTGGAATCACAGGCCAGGGGCTGAGGGAAGAAAACCTTGCAGGAGGCTGCTGGAGGTTCTCCGCTGGCAAGACAATCTGCTGGCAGGGCCACCTTCCAAGCTCGGCTCATGGATGCAAATCCTTTTCAACTGGATAGCAGTGGCAAGACCAAGGCAATTCCTTCTTGAGGAGCACTGCACAGCTCACCATCCTCATCTCCTACAGAGCAACGCTCAGGAGCCGTAAGAGATAGGATGTCGAGGGCTTGCAAGGGCTTGCAAGGGCTTGCAGTGCTTTGGAACACCCACTGGTGTCCTACACAGGGACAGCAAGGATTCTTGCCCACAAGGTCTATCAGCTCAGAGGCACTTGGGCACTCTGGCAAGTCCGCCAGATAGCTCCAGCTCAAGGGAGGATAGGGCTTGGGCAGCTCCTGGGAAGCATGAGCAGCCTGTGCGACAAGGAGCCAGGTCTGGCTCACATGCTCAGGGAACAGCCCATGGCCAGCACTGGGCTCAGCAAGGAACTTTTTCCCCCGGGGCACATTGGCACTGGTCCCCGGCGGTTTTTTGCCTTCCTCTGCAGTTCTCAGCACGGCCCCTTGCCACCATTTCTTTGGGCCATTTGGCCTGGGAGCCGGCTGCTCATGCTCCACCATGCTGGCAGCCGCAGCTGCCACTTCTCAGCTCTCCCTGCAGCTAACACAAGCGCCTGGCAGGGACCAGAGCGCTTCTCATGCATCCCTGGCCAAGAAGCACAGCAGCCAAACAAGTTGTGGAAGGCAAAAAGTCTGCTCGTCATCGCTACATGTCACGCTTTGGAAGAGATGCCACGGTACCACTCACCTCTTCTTCCTCTTCTTCCTCTTCTTCCTTTTCTTCTTCCTCTTTTGTGCATGGTCAGTCCCACAACTCCTTGTCAAGGTTCTCCCTCTGCAGGAACCGCGGACAGCTTGGCCTCTATTCCTGCTGCTGCTCTCTGCAGCTCTGGGACTTGCCTTTGCCAGCCTGTAAGGGATCTTTTCTCCTGCTAAACTGAAGAATGCCTCAGCCTACTCCTGGCTACACTTGGGCTTGAGCTAATGCTTGTGAGCCTGGGTTCTGAAACAGAGTCACAAAGGGAAAAAAAATGACATGAAATAACATAACATGAATTAACATAAAATCAAGAAAATCAATAAATTAACAACAAAATAAAATAAAATTCATTGTGTTATGTGTCCTTGACATTGATTTTGGAACTGAAAACCCTCTGTCCTTTCAGGCAAACAGTCTCTTAGATATTGGACTTGCGGACAGGAGAGGAGAGGAGAGGAGAGGAGAGGAGAGGAGAGGAGAGGAGAGGAGAGGAGAGGAGAGCAGTTCTGCTCTGTCAGGCCTGCAGTTGTGCGTGACAAGCCCTGAGCGAGCCCTGAGGCCTCCATACGTGATACTACAGGCAGTATTGCTACTGGAAGGAAGGCTGCACTGGCAACAAATCCACACTGTCTTTTTGCAAAAAAGGGACTCTATTAGGTTGCTTACTCCCCTATTTTGTAGGTACAGGGACTGATTTGGAGCCAGCACCCCAAAGGCTTCCTCCAAAGGGCTGCACATATGCGGCTGTGTCACCCCCATGTCACAATGCCAGCACCCGGCAACGCAGTGGTCACCAGGCCCCACGCAGGATCCAGAGGAGCAGCCTCCCGTGTCCACTGCCAGAGCTGGCCCGGGGGCAGCCCCAGCACATCTGACAGGAAGCACTTGAGGAGCTGCTGGAATCACAGGCCAGGGGCTGAGGGAAGAAAACCTTGCATGAGGCTGCTGGAGGTTCTCCGCTGCAAGACAATCTGCTGGCAGGGCCACCTTCCAAGCTCGGCTCATGGATGCAAATCCTTTTCAACTGGATAGCAGTGGCAAGACCAAGGCAATTCCTTCTTGAGGAGCACTGCACAGCTCACCATCCTCATCTCCTACAGAGCAACGCTCAGGAGCCGTAAGAGATAGGATGTCGAGGGCTTGCAAGGGCTTGCAAGGGCTTGCAGTGCTTTGGAACACCCACTGGTGTCCTACACAGGGACAGCAAGGATTCTTGCCCACAAGGTCTATCAGCTCAGAGGCACTTGGGCACTCTGGCAAGTCCGCCAGATAGCTCCAGCTCAAGGGAGTATAGGGCTTGGGCAGCTCCTGGGAAGCATGAGCAGCCTGTGGGACAAGGAGCCAGGTCTGGCTCACATGCTCAGGGAACAGCCCATGGCCAGCACTGGGCTCAGCAAGGAACTTTTTCCCCCGGGGCACATTGGCACTGGTCCCCGGCGGTTTTTTGCCTTCCTCTGCAGTTCTCAGCACGGCCCCTTGCCACCATTTCTTTGGGCCATTTGGCCTGGGAGCCGGCTGCTCATGCTCCACCATGCTGGCAGCCGCAGCTGCCACTTCTCAGCTCTCCCTGCAGCTAACACAAGCGCCTGGCAGGGACCAGAGCCCTTCTCATGCATCCCTGCCCAAGAAGCACAGCAGCCAAACAAGTTGTGGAAGGCAAAAAGTCTGCTCGTCATCGCTACATGTCACGCTTTGGAAGAGATGCCACGGTACCACTCACCTCTTCTTCCTCTTCTTCCTCTTCTACCTCTTCTTCTTCTTCTTCTTCTTCTTCTTCCTCTTTTGTGCATGGTCAGTCCCACAACTCCTTGTCAAGGTTCTCCCTCTGCAGGAACCGCGGACAGCTTGGCCTCTATTCCTGCTGCTGCTCTCTGCAGCTCTGGGACTTGCCTTTGCCAGCCTGTAAGGGATCTTTTCTCCTGCTAAACTGAAGAATGCCTCAGCCTACTCCTGGCTACACTTGGGCTTGAGCTAATGCTTGTGAGCCTGGGTTCTGAAACAGAGTCACAAAGGGAAAAAAAATGACATGAAATAACATAACATGAATTAACATAAAATCAAGAAAATTAATAAATTAACAACAAAATAAAATAAAATTCATTGTGTTATGTGTCCTTGACATTGATTTTGGAACTGAAAACCCTCTGTCCTTTCAGGCAAACAGTCTCTTAGATATTGGACTGGCGGACAGGAGAGAAGAGAAGAGGAGAGGAGAGGAGAGGAGAGGAGAGGAGAGGAGAGGACAGGAGAGGAGAGGAGAGGAGAGGAGAGGAGAGGAGAGGAGAGGAGAGCAGTTCTGCTCTGTCAGGCCTGCAGTTCTGCGTGACAAGCCCTGAGCGAGCCCTGAGGCCTCCATACATGATACTACAGGCAGTATTGCTACTGGAAGGAAGGCTGCACTGGCAACAAATCCACACTGTCTTTTTGCAAAAAAGGGACTCTATTAGGTTGCTTACTCCCCTATTTTGTAGCTACAGGGACTGATTTGGAGCCAGCACCCCTAAGGCTTCCTCCAAAGGGCTGCACATATGCGGCTGTGTCACCCCCATGTCACAATGCCAGCACCCGGCAACGCAGTGGTCGCCAGGCCCCACGCAGGATCCAGAGGAGCAGCCTCCCGTGTCCACTGCCAGAGCTGGCCCGGGGGCAGCCCCAGCACATCTGACAGGAAGCACTTGAGGAGCTGCTGGAATCACAGGCCAGGGGCTGAGGGAAGAAAACCTTGCATGAGGCTGCTGGAGGTTCTCCGCTGCAAGACAATCTGCTGGCAGGGCCACCTTCCAAGCTCGGCTCATGGATGCAAATCCTTTTCAACTGGATAGCAGTGGCAAGACCAAGGCAATTCCTTCTTGAGGAGCACCGCACAGCTCACCATCCTCATCTCCTACACAGCAACGCTCCGGAGCCGTAAGAGATAGGATGTCGAGGGCTTGCAAGGGCTTGCAAGGGCTTGCAGTGCTTTGGAACACCCACTGGTGTCCTACACAGGGACAGCAAGGATTCTTGCCCACAAGGTCTATCAGCTCAGAGGCACTTGGGCACTCTGGCAAGTCCGCCAGATAGCTCCAGCTCAAGGGAGTATAGGGCTTGGGCAGCTCCTGGGAAGCATGAGCAGCCTGTGGGACAAGGAGCCAGGTCTGGCTCACATGCTCAGGGAACAGCCCATGGCCAGCACTGGGCTCAGCAAGGAACTTTTTCCCCTGGGGCACATTGGCACTGGTCCCCGGCGGTTTTTTGCCTTCCTCTGCAGTTCTCAGCACGGCCCCTTGCCACCATTTCTTTGGGCCATTTGGCCTGGGAGCCGGCTGCTCATGCTCCACCATGCTGGCAGCCGCAGCTGCCACTTCTCAGCTCTCCCTGCAGCTAACACAAGCGCCTGGCAGGGACCAGAGCGCTTCTCATGCATCCCTGGCCAAGAAGCACAGCAGCCAAACAAGTTGTGGAAGGCAAAAAGTCTGCTCGTCATCGCTACATGTCACGCTTTGGAAGAGATGCCACGGTACCACTCACCTCGTCTTCCTCTTCTTCCTCTTCTTCTTCTTCTTCTTCTTCCTCTTTTGTGCATGGTCAGTCCCACAACTCCTTGTCAAGGTTCTCCCTCTGCAGGAACCGCGGACAGCTTGGCCTCTATTCCTGCTGCTGCTCTCTGCAGCTCTGGGACTTGCCTTTGCCAGCCTGCAAGGGATCTTTTCTCAGGCTAAACTGAAGAATGCCTCAGCCTACTCCTGGCAACACTTGGGCTTGAGATAATGCTTGTGAGCCTGGGTTCTGAAACAGAGTCACAAAGGGAAAAAAAATGACATGAAATAACATGAATTAACATAAAATCAAGAAAATGAATAAATTAACAACAAAATAAAATAAAATTCATTGTGTTATGTGTCCTTGACATTGATTTTGGAACTGAAAACCCTCTGTCCTTTCAGGCAAACAGTCTCTTAGATATTGGACTGGCAGACAGGAGAGGAGAGGAGAGGAGAGGAGAGGAGAGGACAGGAGAGGACAGGAGAGGACAGGAGAGCAGTTCTGCTCTGTCAGGCCTGCAGTTCTGCGTGACAAGCCCTGAGCGAGCCCTGAGGCCTCCATACATGATACTACAGGCAGTATTGCTACTGGAAGTAAGGCTGCACTGGCAACAAATCCACACTGTCTTTTTGCAAAAAAGGGACTCTATTAGGTTGCTTACTCTCCTATTTTGTAGGTACAGGGACTGATTTGGAGCCAGCACCCCAAAGGCTTCCTCCAAAGGGCTGCACATATGCGGCTGTGTCAGCCCCATGTCACAATGCCAGCACCCGGCAACGCAGTGGTCACCAGGCCCCACGCAGGATCCAGAGGAGCAGCCTCCCGTGTCCACTGCCAGAGCTGGCCCGGGGGCAGCCCCAGCACATCTGACAGGAAGCACTTGAGGAGCTGCTGGAATCACAGGCCAGGGGCTGAGGGAAGAAAACCTTGCATGAGGCTGCTGGAGGTTCTCCGCTGCAAGACAATCTGCTGGCAGGGCCACCTTCCAAGCTCGGCTCATGGATGCAAATCCTTTTCAACTGGATAGCAGTGGCAAGACCAAGGCAATTCCTTCTTGAGGAGCACTGCACAGCTCACCATCCTCATCTCCTACAGAGCAACGCTCAGGAGCCGTAAGAGATAGGATGTCGAGGGCTTGCAAGGGCTTGCAAGGGCTTGCAGTGCTTTGGAACACCCACTGGTGTCCTACACAAGGACAGCAAGGATTCTTGCCCACAAGGTCTATCAGCTCAGAGGCACTTGGGCACTCTGGCAAGTCCGCCAGATAGCTCCAGCTCAAGGGAGGATAGGGCTTGGGCAGCTCCTGGGAAGCATGAGCAGCCTGTGGGACAAGGAGCCAGGTCTGGCTCACATGCTCAGGGAACAGCCCATGGCCAGCACTGGGCTCAGCAAGGAACTTTTTCCCCTGGGGCACATTGGCACTGGTCCCCGGCGGTTTTTGCCTTCCTCTGCAGTTCTCAGCACGGCCCCTTGCCACCATTTCTTTGGGCCATTTGGCCTGGGAGCCGGCTGCTCATGCTCCACCATGCTGGCAGCCGCAGCTGCCACTTCTCAGCTCTCCCTGCAGCTAACACAAGCGCCTGGCAGGGACCAGAGCGCTTCTCATGCATCCCTGCCCAAGAAGCACAGCAGCCAAACAAGTTGTGGAAGGCAAAAAGTCTGCTCGTCATCGCTACATGTCACGCTTTGGAAGAGATGCCACGGTACCACTCACCTCGTCTTCCTCTTCTTCCTCTTCTTCTTCTTCTTCTTGTTCTTCTTCCTCTTTTGTGCATGGTCAGTCCCACAACTCCTTGTCAAGGTTCTCCCTCTGCAGGAACCGCGGACAGCTTGGCCTCTATTCCTGCTGCTGCTCTCTGCAGCTCTGGGACTTGCCTTTGCCAGCCTGCAAGGGATCTTTTCTCCTGCTAAACTGAAGAATGCCTCAGCCTACTCCTGGCAACACTTGGGCTTGAGCTAATGCTTGTGAGCCTGGGTTCTGAAACAGAGTCACAAAGGGAAAAAAAATGACATGAAATAACATGAATTAACATAAAATCAAGAAAATGAATAAATTAACAACAAAATAAAATAAAATTCATTGTGTTATGTGTCCTTGACATTGATTTTGGAACTGAAAACCCTCTGTCCTTTCAGGCAAACAGTCTCTTAGATATTGGACTGGCAGACAGGAGAGGAGAGGAGAGGAGAGGAGAGGAGAGGACAGGAGAGGACAGGAGAGGACAGGAGAGGAGAGGAGAGGAGAGGAGAGGAGAGGAGAGGAGAGGAGAGCAGTTCTGCTCTGTCAGGCCTGCAGTTCTGCGTGACAAGCCCTGAGCGAGCCCTGAGGCCTCCATACATGATACTACAGGCAGTATTGCTACTGGAAGGAAGGCTGCACTGGCAAATCCACACTTCTTGCAAAAAAGGGACTCTATTAGGTTGCTTACTCCCCTATTTTGTAGGTACAGGGACTGATTTGGAGCCAGCACCCCAAAGGCTTCCCCCAAAGGGCTGCACATATGCGGCTGTGTCACCCCCATGTCACAATGCCAGCACCCGGCAACGCAGTGGTCACCAGGCCCCACGCAGGATCCAGAGGAGCAGCCTCCCGTGTCCACTGCCAGAGCTGGCCCGGGGGCAGCCCCAGCACATCTGACAGGAAGCACTTGAGGAGCTGCTGGAATCACAGGCCAGGGGCTGAGGGAAGAAAACCTTGCATGAGGCTGCTGGAGGTTCTCCGCTGGCAAGACAATCTGCTGGCAGGGCCACCTTCCAAGCTCGGCTCATGGATGCAAATCCTTTTCAACTGGATAGCAGTGGCAAGACCAAGGCAATTCCTTCTTGAGGAGCACTGCACAGCTCACCATCCTCATCTCCTACAGAGCAACGCTCAGGAGCCGTAAGAGATAGGATGTCGAGGGCTTGCAAGGGCTTGCAAGGGCTTGCAGTGCTTTGGAACACCCACTGGTGTCCTACACAGGGACAGCAAGGATTCTTGCCCACAAGGTCTATCAGCTCAGAGGCACTTGGGCACTCTGGCAAGTCCGCCAGATAGCTCCAGCTCAAGGGAGGATAGGGCTTGGGCAGCTCCTGGGAAGCATGAGCAGCCTGTGGGACAAGGAGCCAGGTCTGGCTCACATGCTCAGGGAACAGCCCATGGCCAGCACTGGGCTCAGCAAGGAACTTTTTCCCCTGGGGCACATTGGCACTGGTCCCCGGCGGTTTTTGCCTTCCTCTGCAGTTCTCAGCACGGCCCCTTGCCACCATTTCTTTGGGCCATTTGGCCTGGGAGCCGGCTGCTCATGCTCCACCATGCTGGCAGCCGCAGCTGCCACTTCTCAGCTCTCCCTGCAGCTAACACAAGCGCCTGGCAGGGACCAGAGCGCTTCTCATGCATCCCTGGCCAAGAAGCACAGCAGCCAAACAAGTTGTGGAAGGCAAAAAGTCTGCTCGTCATCGCTACATGTCACGCTTTGGAAGAGATGCCACGGTACCACTCACCTCGTCTTCCTCTTCTTCCTCTTCTTCTTCTTCTTCTTCTTCTTCTTCCTCTTTTGTGCATGGTCAGTCCCACAACTCCTTGTCAAGGTTCTCCCTCTGCAGGAACCGCGGACAGCTTGGCCTCTATTCCTGCTGCTGCTCTCTGCAGCTCTGGGACTTGCCTTTGCCAGCCTGCAAGGGATCTTTTCTCAGGCTAAACTGAAGAATGCCTCAGCCTACTCCTGGCAACACTTGGGCTTGAGCTAATGCTTGTGAGCCTGGGTTCTGAAACAGAGTCACAAAGGGAAAAAAAATGACATGAAATAACATGAATTAACATAAAATCAAGAAAATTAATAAATTAACAACAAAATAAAATAAAATTCATTGTGTTATGTGTCCTTGACATTGATTTTGGAACTGAAAACCCTCTGTCCTTTCAGGCAAACAGTCTCTTAGATATTGGACTGGCAGACAGGAGAGGAGAGGAGAGGAGAGGAGAGGAGAGGAGAGGAGAGGAGAGGACAGGAGAGGACAGGAGAGGACAGGAGAGGACAGGAGAGCAGTTCTGCTCTGTCAGGCCTGCAGTTCTGCGTGACAAGCCCTGAGCGAGCCCTGAGGCCTCCATACATGATACTACAGGCAGTATTGCTACTGGAAGGAAGGCTGCACTGGCAACAAATCCACACTGTCTTTTTGCAAAAAAGGGACTCTATTAGGTTGCTTACTCTCCTATTTTGTAGGTACAGGGACTGATTTGGAGCCAGCACCCCAAAGGCTTCCTCCAAAGGGCTGCACATATGCGGCTGTGTCACCCCCATGTCACAATGCCAGCACCCGGCAACGCAGTGGTCACCAGGCCCCACGCAGGATCCAGAGGAGCAGCCTCCTGTGTCCACTGCCAGAGCTGGCCCGGGGGCAGCCCCAGCACATCTGACAGGAAGCACTTGAGGAGCTGCTGGAATCACAGGCCAGGGGCTGAGGGAAGAAAACCTTGCATGAGGCTGCTGGAGGTTCTCCGCTGCAAGACAATCTGCTGGCAGGGCCACCTTCCAAGCTCGGCTCATGGATGCAAATCCTTTTCAACTGGATAGCAGTGGCAAGACCAAGGCAATTCCTTCTTGAGGAGCACTGCACAGCTCACCATCCTCATCTCCTACAGAGCAACGCTCAGGAGCCGTAAGAGATAGGATGTCGAGGGCTTGCAAGGGCTTGCAAGGGCTTGCAGTGCTTTGGAACACCCACTGGTGTCCTACACAAGGACAGCAAGGATTCTTGCCCACAAGGTCTATCAGCTCAGAGGCACTTGGGCACTCTGGCAAGTCCGCCAGATAGCTCCAGCTCAAGGGAGTATAGGGCTTGGGCAGCTCCTGGGAAGCATGAGCAGCCTGTGGGACAAGGAGCCAGGTCTGGCTCACATGCTCAGGGAACAGCCCATGGCCAGCACTGGGCTCAGCAAGGAACTTTTTCCCCTGGGGCACATTGGCACTGGTCCCCGGCGGTTTTTTGCCTTCTTCTGCAGTTCTCAGCACCGCCCCTTGCCACCATTTCTTTGGGCCATTTGGCCTGGGAGCCGGCTGCTCATGCTCCACCATGCTGGCAGCCGCAGCTGCCACTTCTCAGCTCTCCCTGCAGCTAAGACAAACGCCTGGCAGGGACCAGAGCGCTTCTCATGCATCCCTGGCCAAGAAGCACAGCAGCCAAACAAGTTGTGGAAGGCAAAAAGTCTGCTCGTCATCGCTACATGTCACGCTTTGGAAGAGATGCCACGGTACCACTCACCTCTTCTTCCTCTTCTACCTCTTCTTCTTCTTCTTCTTCTTCTTCTTCTTCCTCTTTTGTGCATGGTCAGTCCCACAACTCCTTGTCAAGGTTCTCCCTCTGCAGGAACCGCGGACAGCTTGGCCTCTATTCCTGCTGCTGCTCTCTGCAGCTCTGGGACTTGCCTTTGCCAGCCTGCAAGGGATCTTTTCTCCTGCTAAACTGAAGAATGCCTCAGCCTACTCCTGGCTACACTTGGGCTTGAGCTAATGCTTGTGAGCCTGGGTTCTGAAACAGAGTCACAAAGGGAAAAAAAATGACATGAAATAACATAACATGAATTAACATAAAATCAAGAAAATGAATAAATTAACAACAAAATAAAATAAAATTCATTGTGTTATGTGTCCTTGACATTGATTTTGGAACTGAAAACCCTCTGTCCTTTCAGGCAAACAGTCTCTTAGATATTGGACTGGCGGACAGGAGAGAAGAGGAGAGGAGAGGAGAGGAGAGGACAGGAGAGGAGAGGAGAGGAGAGGAGAGCAGTTCTGCTCTGTCAGGCCTGCAGTTCTGCGTGACAAGCCCTGAGCGAGCCCTGAGGCCTCCATACATGATACTACAGGCAGTATTGCTACTGGAAGGAAGGCTGCACTGGCAACAAATCCACACTGTCTTTTTGCAAAAAAGGGACTCTATTAGGTTGCTTACTCCCCTATTTTGTAGGTACAGGGACTGATTTGGAGCCAGCACCCCAAAGGCTTCCTCCAAAGGGCTGCACATATGCGGCTGTGTCACCCCCATGTCACAATGCCAGCACCCGGCAACGCAGTGGTCACCAGGCCCCACGCAGGATCCAGAGGAGCAGCCTCCCGTGTCCACTGCCAGAGCTGGCCCGGGGGCAGCCCCAGCACATCTCACAGGAAGCACTTGAGGAGCTGCTGGAATCACAGGCCAGGGGCTGAGGGAAGAAAACCTTGCATGAGGCTGCTGGAGGTTCTCCGCTGCAAGACAATCTGCTGGCAGGGCCACCTTCCAAGCTCGGCTCATGGATGCAAATCCTTTTCAACTGGATAGCAGTGGCAAGACCAAGGCAATTCCTTCTTGAGGAGCACTGCACAGCTCACCATCCTCATCTCCTACACAGCAACGCTCAGGAGCCGTAAGAGATAGGATGTCGAGGGCTTGCAAGGGCTTGCAAGGGCTTGCAAGGGCTTGCAGTGCTTTGGAACACCCACTGGTGTCCTACACAGGGACAGCAAGGATTCTTGCCCACAAGGTCTATCAGCTCAGAGGCACTTGGGCACTCTGGCAAGTCCGCCAGATAGCTCCAGCTCAAGGGAGTATAGGGCTTGGGCAGCTCCTGGGAAGCATGAGCAGCCTGTGGGACAAGGAGCCAGGTCTGGCTCACATGCTCAGGGAACAGCCCATGGCCAGCACTGGGCTCAGCAAGGAACTTTTTCCCCTGGGGCACATTGGCACTGGTCCCCGGCGGTTTTTTGCCTTCTTCTGCAGTTCTCAGCACCGCCCCTTGCCACCATTTCTTTGGGCCATTTGGCCTGGGAGCCGGCTGCTCATGCTCCACCATGCTGGCAGCCGCAGCTGCCACTTCTCAGCTCTCCCTGCAGCTAAGACAAACGCCTGGCAGGGACCAGAGCGCTTCTCATGCATCCCTGGCCAAGAAGCACAGCAGCCAAACAAGTTGTGGAAGGCAAAAAGTCTGCTCGTCATCGCTACATGTCACGCTTTGGAAGAGATGCCACGGTACCACTCACCTCTTCTTCCTCTTCTTCCTCTTCTTCTTCTTCTTCTTCTTCTTCTTCTTCCTCTTTTGTGCATGGTCAGTCCCACAACTCCTTGTCAAGGTTCTCCCTCTGCAGGAACCGCGGACAGCTTGGCCTCTATTCCTGCTGCTGCTCTCTGCAGCTCTGGGACTTGCCTTTGCCAGCCTGCAAGGGATCTTTTCTCCTGCTAAACTGAAGAATGCCTCAGCCTACTCCTGGCTACACTTGGGCTTGAGCTAATGCTTGTGAGCCTGGGTTCTGAAACAGAGTCACAAAGGGAAAAAAAATGACATGAAATAACATAACATGAATTAACATAAAATCAAGAAAATTAATACATTAACAACAAAATAAAATAAAATTCATTGTGTTATGTGTCCTTGACATTGATTTTGGAACTGAAAACCCTCTGTCCTTTCAGGCAAACAGTCTCTTAGATATTGGACTGGCGGACAGGAGAGAAGAGGAGAGGAGAGGAGAGGAGAGGACAGGAGAGGAGAGGAGAGGAGAGGAGAGGAGAGCAGTTCTGCTCTGTCAGGCCTGCAGTTCTGCGTGACAAGCCCTGAGCGAGCCCTGAGGCCTCCATACATGATACTACAGGCAGTATTGCTACTGGAAGGAAGGCTGCACTGGCAACAAATCCACACTGTCTTTTTGCAAAAAAGGGACTCTATTAGGTTGCTTACTCCCCTATTTTGTAGGTACAGGGACTGATTTGGAGCCAGCACCCCAAAGGCTTCCTCCAAAGGGCTGCACATATGCGGCTGTGTCACCCCCATGTCACAATGCCAGCACCCGGCAACGCAGTGGTCACCAGGCCCCACGCAGGATCCAGAGGAGCAGCCTCCCGTGTCCACTGCCAGAGCTGGCCCGGGGGCAGCCCCAGCACATCTGACAGGAAGCACTTGAGGAGCTGCTGGAATCACAGGCCAGGGGCTGAGGGAAGAAAACCTTGCATGAGGCTGCTGGAGGTTCTCCGCTGCAAGACAATCTGCTGGCAGGGCCACCTTCCAAGCTCGGCTCATGGATGCAAATCCTTTTCAACTGGATAGCAGTGGCAAGACCAAGGCAATTCCTTCTTGAGGAGCACTGCACAGCTCACCATCCTCATCTCCTACACAGCAACGCTCAGGAGCCGTAAGAGATAGGATGTCGAGGGCTTGCAAGGGCTTGCAAGGGCTTGCAAGGGCTTGCAGTGCTTTGGAACACCCACTGGTGTCCTACACAGGGACAGCAAGGATTCTTGCCCACAAGGTCTATCAGCTCAGAGGCACTTGGGCACTCTGGCAAGTCCGCCAGATAGCTCCAGCTCAAGGGAGTATAGGGCTTGGGCAGCTCCTGGGAAGCATGAGCAGCCTGTGGGACAAGGAGCCAGGTCTGGCTCACATGCTCAGGGAACAGCCCATGGCCAGCACTGGGCTCAGCAAGGAACTTTTTCCCCTGGGGCACCTTGGCACTGGTCCCCGGCGGTTTTTTGCCTTCCTCTGCAGTTCTCAGCACGGCCCCTTGCCACCATTTCTTTGGGCCATTTGGCCTGGGAGCCGGCTGCTCATGCTCCACCATGCTGGCAGCCGCAGCTGCCACTTCTCAGCTCTCCCTGCAGCTAACACAAGCGCCTGGCAGGGACCAGAGCGCTTCTCATGCATCCCTGCCCAAGAAGCACAGCAGCCAAACAAGTTGTGGAAGGCAAAAAGTCTGCTCGTCATCGCTACATGTCACGCTTTGGAAGAGATGCCACGGTACCACTCACCTCTTCTTCCTCTTCTTCCTCTTCTTCCTCTTCTTCTTCTTCTTCTTCTTCTTCTTCCTCTTTTGTGCATGGTCAGTCCCACAACTCCTTGTCAAGGTTCTCCCTCTGCAGGAACCGCGGACAGCTTGGCCTCTATTCCTGCTGCTGCTCTCTGCAGCTCTGGGACTTGCCTTTGCCAGCCTGCAAGGGATCTTTTCTCATGCTAAACTGAAGAATGCCTCAGCCTACTCCTGGCTACACTTGGGCTTGAGCTAATGCTTGTGAGCCTGGGTTCTGAAACAGAGTCACAAAGGGAAAAAAAATGACATGAAATAACATAACATGAATTAACATAAAATCAATAAAATTAATAAATTAACAACAAAATAAAATAAAATTCATTGTGTTCTGTGTCCTTGACATTGATTTTGGAACTGAAAACCCTCTGTCCTTTCAGGCAAACAGTCTCTTAGATATTGGACTGGCGGACAGGAGAGAAGAGGAGAGGAGAGGAGAGGAGAGGAGAGGAGAGGAGAGGAGAGGAGAGGAGAGGAGAGGAGAGGAGAGGACAGGAGAGGACAGGAGAGAAGAGGAGAGCAGTTCTGCTCTGTCAGGCCTGCAGTTCTGCGTGACAAGCCCTGAGCGAGCCCTGAGGCCTCCATACATGATACTACAGGCAGTATTGCTACTGGAAGGAAGGCTGCACTGGCAACAAATCCACACTGTCTTTTTGCAAAAAAGGGACTCTATTAGGTTGCTTACTCCCCTATTTTGTAGGTACAGGGACTGATTTGGAGCCAGCACCCCAAAGGCTTCCTCCAAAGGGCTGCACATATGCGGCTGTGTCAGCCCCATGTCACAATGCCAGCACCCGGCAACGCAGTGGTCACGAGGCCCCACGCAGGATCCAGAGGAGCAGCCTCCCGTGTCCACTGCCAGAGCTGGCCCGGGGGCAGCCCCAGCACATCTGACAGGAAGCACTTGAGGAGCTGCTGGAATCACAGGCCAGGGGCTGAGGGAAGAAAACCTTGCATGAGGCTGCTGGAGGTTCTCCGCTGCAAGACAATCTGCTGGCAGGGCCACCTTCCAAGCTCGGCTCATGGATGCAAATCCTTTTCAACTGGATAGCAGTGGCAAGACCAAGGCAATTCCTTCTTGAGGAGCACTGCACAGCTCACCATCCTCATCTCCTACACAGCAACGCTCAGGAGCCGTAAGAGATAGGATGTCGAGGGCTTGCAAGGGCTTGCAAGGGCTTGCAGTGCTTTGGAACACCCACTGGTGTCCTACACAGGGACAGCAAGGATTCTTGCCCACAAGGTCTATCAGCTCAGAGGCACTTGGGCACTCTGGCAAGTCCGCCAGATAGCTCCAGCTCAAGGGAGGATAGGGCTTGGGCAGCTCCTGGGAAGCATGAGCAGCCTGTGGGACAAGGAGCCAGGTCTGGCTCACATGCTCAGGGAACAGCCCATGGCCAGCACTGGGCTCAGCAAGGATCTTTTTCCCCCGGGGCACCTTGGCACTGGTCCCCGGCGGTTTTTTGCCTTCCTCTGCAGTTTTCAGCATGGCCCCTTGCCACCATTTCTTTGGGCCATTTGGCCTGGGAGCCGGCTGCTCATGCTCCACCATGCTGGTAGCCGCAGCTGCCACTTCTCAGCTCTCCCTGCAGCTAACACAAGCGCCTGGCAGGGACCAGAGCGCTTCTCATGCATCCCTGGCCAAGAAGCACAGCAGCCAAACAAGTTGTGCAAGGCAAAAAGTCTGCTCGTCATCGCTACATGTCACGCTTTGGAAGAGATGCCACGGTACCACTCACCTCTTCTTCCTCTTCTTCCTCTTCTTCCTCTTCTTCTTCCTCTTTTGTGCATGGTCAGTCCCACAACTCCTTGTCAAGGTTCTCCCTCTGCAGGAACCGCGGACAGCTTGGCCTCTATTCCTGCTGCTGCTCTCTGCAGCTCTGGGACTTGCCTTTGCCAGTCTGCAAGGGATCTTTTCTCAGGCTAAACTGAAGAATGCCTCAGCCTACTCCTGGCTACACTTGGGCTTGAGCTAATGCTTGTGAGCCTGGGTTCTGAAACAGAGTCACAAAGGGAAAAAAAATGACATGAAATAACGTAACATGAATTAACATAAAATCAAGAAAATTCATAAATTAACAACAAAATAAAATAAAATTCATTGTGTTATGTGTCCTTGACATTGATTTTGGAACTGAAAACCCTCTGTCCTTTCAGGCAAACAGTCTCTTAGATATTGGACTGGCGGAGAGGAGAGAAGAGAAGAGGAGAGGAGAGGACAGGACAGGAGAGGAGAGGAGAGGAAAGGACAAGTGAGGAGAGGAGAGGAGAGCAGTTCTGCTCTGTCAGGCCTGCAGTTCTGCGTGACAAGCCCTGAGCGAGCCCTGAGGCCTCCATACATGATACTACAGGCAGTATTGCTACTGGAAGGAAGGCTGCACTGGCAACAAATCCACACTGTCTTTTTGCAAAAAAGGGACTCTATTAGGTTGCTTACTCCCCTATTTTGTAGGTACAGGGACTGATTTGGAGCCAGCACCCCAAAGGCTTCCTCCAAAGGGCTGCACATATGCGGCTGTGTCACCCCCATGTCACAATGCCAGCACCCGGCAACGCAGTGGTCACCAGGCCCCACGCAGGATCCAGAGGAGCAGCCTCCCGTGTCCACTGCCAGAGCTGGCCCGGGGGCAGCCCCAGCACATCTGACAGGAAGCACTTGAGGAGCTGCTGGAATCACAGGCCAGGGGCTGAGGGAAGAAAACCTTGCATGAGGCTGCTGGAGGTTCTCCGCTGCAAGACAATCTGCTGGCAGGGCCACCTTCCAAGCTCGGCTCATGGATGCAAATCCTTTTCAACTGGATAGCAGTGGCAAGACCAAGGCAATTCCTTCTTGAGGAGCACTGCACAGCTCGCCATCCTCATCTCCTACACAGCAACGCTCAGGAGCCGTAAGAGATAGGATGTCGAGGGCTTGCAAGGGCTTGCAAGGGCTTGCAGTGCTTTGGAACACCCACTGGTGTCCTACACAGGGACAGCAAGGATTCTTGCCCACAAGGTCTATCAGCTCAGAGGCACTTGGGCACTCTGGCAAGTCCGCCAGATAGCTCCAGCTCAAGGGAGGATAGGGCTTGGGCAGCTCCTGGGAAGCATGAGCAGCCTGTGGGACAAGGAGCCAGGTCTGGCTCACATGCTCAGGGAACAGCCCATGGCCAGCACTGGGCTCAGCAAGGAACTTTTTCCCCTGGGGCACCTTGGCACTGGTCCCCGGCGGTTTTTTGCCTTCCTCTGCAGTTCTCAGCACGGCCCCTTGCCACCATTTCTTTGGGCCATTTGGCCTGGGAGCCGGCTGCTCATGCTCCACCATGCTGGCAGCCGCAGCTGCCACTTCTCAGCTCTCCCTGCAGCTAACACAAGCGCCTGGCAGGGACCAGAGCACTTCTCATGCATCCCTGGCCAAGAAGCACAGCAGCCAAACAAGTTGTGGAAGGCAAAAAGTCTGCTCGTCATCGCTACATGTCACGCGTTGGAAGAGATGCCACGGTACCACTCACCTCTTCTTCCTCTTCTTCCTCTTCTTCTTCTTCTTCTTCTTCTTCTTCTTCTTCTTCTTCTTCTTCCTCTTTTGTGCATGGTCAGTCCCACAACTCCTTGTCAAGGTTCTCCCTCTGCAGGAACCGCGGACAGCTTGGCCTCTATTCCTGCTGCTGCTCTCTGCAGCTCTGGGACTTGCCTTTGCCAGCCTGCAAGGGATCTTTTCTCCTGCTAAACTGAAGAATGCCTCAGCCTACTCCTGGCTACACTTGGGCTTGAGCTAATGCTTGTGAGCCTGGGTTCTGAAACAGAGTCACAAAGGGAAAAAAAATGACATGAAATAACATAACATGAATTAACATAAAATCAAGAAAATTAATACATTAACAACAAAATAAAATAAAATTCATTGTGTTATGTGTCCTTGACATTGATTTTGGAACTGAAAACCCTCTGTCCTTTCAGGCAAACAGTCTCTTAGATATTGGACTGGCGGACAGGAGAGAAGTGAAGAAGAGAGGAGAGGAGAGGAGAGGAGAGGAGAGGAGAGGAGAGGAGAGGAGAGGAGAGGAGAGGAGAGGAGAGGAGAGGAGAGGAGAGGAGAGGAGAGGAGAGGAGAGCAGTTCTGCTCTTTCAGGCCTGCAGTTCTGCGTGACAAGCCCTGAGCGAGCCCTGAGGCCTCCATACATGATACTACAGGCAGTATTGCTACTGGAAGGAAGGCTGCACTGGCAACAAATCCACACTGTCTTTTTGCAAAAAAGGGACTCTATTAGGTTGCTTACTCCCCTATTTTGTAGGTACAGGGACTGATTTGGAGCCAGCACCCCAAAGGCTTCCTCCAAAGGGCTGCACATATGCAGCTGTGTCACCCCCATGTCACAATGCCAGCACCCGGCAACGCAGTGGTCACCAGGCCCCACGCAGGATCCAGAGGAGCAGCCTCCCGTGTCCACTGCCAGAGCTGGCCCGGGGGTAGCCCCAGCACATCTGACAGGAAGCACTTGAGGAGCTGCTGGAATCACAGGCCAGGGGATGAGGGAAGAAAACCTTGCATGAGGCTGCTGGAGGTTCTCCGCTGCAAGACAATCTGCTGGCAGGGCCACCTTCCAAGCTCGGCTCATGGATGCAAATCCTTTTCAACTGGATAGCAGTGGCAAGACCAAGGCAATTCCTTCTTGAGGAGCACTGCACAGCTCGCCATCCTCATCTCCTACACAGCAATGCTCAGGAGCCGTAAGAGATAGGATGTCGAGGGCTTGCAAGGGCTTGCAAGGGCTTGCAGTGCTTTGGAACACCCACTGGTGTCCTACACAGGGACAGCAAGGATTCTTGCCCACAAGGTCTATCAGCTCAGAGGCACTTGGGCACTCTGGCAAGTCCGCCAGATAGCTCCAGCTCAAGGGAGGATAGGGCTTGGGCAGCTCCTGGGAAGCATGAGCAGCCTGTGGGACAAGGAGCCACGTCTGGCTCACATGCTCAGGGAACAGCCCATGGCCAGCACTGGGCTCAGCAAGGAACTTTTTCCCCTGCGGCACATTGGCACTGGTCCCCGGCGGTTTTTTGCCTTCCTCTGCAGTTCTCAGCACGGCCCCTTGCCACCATTTCTTTGGGCCATTTGGCCTGGGAGCCGGCTGCTCATGCTCCACCATGCTGGCAGCCGCAGCTGCCACTTCTCAGCTCTCCCTGCAGCTAACACAAGCGCCTGGCAGGGACCAGAGCGCTTCTCATGCATCCCTGGCCAAGAAGCACAGCAGCCAAACAAGTTGTGGAAGGCAAAAAGTCTGCTCGTCATCGCTACATGTCACGCGTTGGAAGAGATGCCACGGTACCACTCACCTCTTCTTCCTCTTCTTCCTCTTCTTCTTCTTCTTCTTCTTCTTCTTCTTCTGCTTCTTCCTCTTTTGTGCATGGTCAGTCCCACAACTCCTTGTCAAGGTTCTCCCTCTGCAGGAACTGCGGACAGCTTGGCCTCTATTCCTGCTGCTGCTCTCTGCAGCTCTGGGACTTGCCTTTGCCAGCCTGCAAGGGATCTTTTCTCATGCTAAACTGAAGAATGCCTCAGCCTACTCCTGGCTACACTTGGGCTTGAGCTAATGCTTGTGAGCCTGGGTTCCGAAACAGAGTCACAAAGGGAAAAAAAATGACATGAAATAACATAACATGAATTAACATAAAATCAAGAAAATTAATAAATTAACAACAAAATAAAATAAAATTCATTGTGTTATGTGTCCTTGACATTGATTTTGGAACTGAAAACCCTCTGTCCTTTCAGGCAAACAGTCTCTTAGATATTGGACTGGCGGAGAGGAGAGAAGAGAAGAGGAGAGGAGAGGACAGGACAGGAGAGGAGAGGAGAGGAAAGGACAAGTGAGGAGAGGAGAGGAGAGCAGTTCTGCTCTGTCAGGCCTGCAGTTCTGCGTGACAAGCCCTGAGCGAGCCCTGAGGCCTCCATACATGATACTACAGGCAGTATTGCTACTGGAAGGAAGGCTGCACTGGCAACAAATCCACACTGTCTTTTTGCAAAAAAGGGACTCTATTAGGTTGCTTACTCCCCTATTTTGTAGGTACAGGGACTGATTTGGAGCCAGCACCC
This sequence comes from Caloenas nicobarica, assembly GCF_036013445.1. Lineage (NCBI taxonomy): Eukaryota > Metazoa > Chordata > Aves > Columbiformes > Columbidae > Caloenas > Caloenas nicobarica. The sequence goes on from NC_088258.1 coordinate 18,950,297, forward strand.
CAAAGGCTTCCTCCAAAGGGCTGCACATATGCGGCTGTGTCAGCCCCATGTCACAATGCCAGCACCCGGCAACGCAGTGGTCACCAGGCCCCACGCAGGATCCAGAGGAGCAGCCTCCCGTGTCCACTGCCAGAGCTGGCCCGGGGGCAGCCCCAGCACATCTGACAGGAAGCACTTGAGGAGCTGCTGGAATCACAGGCCAGGGGCTGAGGGAAGAAAACCTTGCATGAGGCTGCTGGAGGTTCTCCGCTGCAAGACAATCTGCTGGCAGGGCCACCTTCCAAGCTCGGCTCATGGATGCAAATCCTTTTCAACTGGATAGCAGTGGCAAGACCAAGGCAATTCCTTCTTGAGGAGCACTGCACAGCTCGCCATCCTCATCTCCTACACAGCAACGCTCAGGAGCCGTAAGAGATAGGATGTCGAGGGCTTGCAAGGGCTTGCAAGGGCTTGCAGTGCTTTGGAACACCCACTGGTGTCCTACACAGGGACAGCAAGGATTCTTGCCCACAAGGTCTATCAGCTCAGAGGCACTTGGGCACTCTGGCAAGTCCGCCAGATAGCTCCAGCTCAAGGGAGGATAGGGCTTGGGCAGCTCCTGGGAAGCATGAGCAGCCTGTGGGACAAGGAGCCACGTCTGGCTCACATGCTCAGGGAACAGCCCATGGCCAGCACTGGGCTCAGCAAGGAACTTTTTCCCCTGGGGCACATTGGCACTGGTCCCCGGCGGTTTTTTGCCTTCCTCTGCAGTTCTCAGCACGGCCCCTTGCCACCATTTCTTTGGGCCATTTGGCCTGGGAGCCGGCTGCTCATGCTCCACCATGCTGGCAGCCGCAGCTGCCACTTCTCAGCTCTCCCTGCAGCTAACACAAGCGCCTGGCAGGGACCAGAGCACTTCTCATGCATCCCTGGCCAAGAAGCACAGCAGCCAAACAAGTTGTGCAAGGCAAAAAGTCTGCTCGTCATCGCTACATGTCACGCGTTGGAAGAGATGCCACGGTACCACTCACCTCTTCTTCCTCTTCTTCCTCTTCTTCTTCTTCTTCTTCTTCTTCTTCTTCTTCTTCTTCTTCTTCCTCTTTTGTGCATGGTCAGTCCCACAACTCCTTGTCAAGGTTCTCCCTCTGCAGGAACCGCGGACAGCTTGGCCTCTATTCCTGCTGCTGCTCTCTGCAGCTCTGGGACTTGCCTTTGCCAGCCTGCAAGGGATCTTTTCTCCTGCTAAACTGAAGAATGCCTCAGCCTACTCCTGGCTACACTTGGGCTTGAGCTAATGCTTGTGAGCCTGGGTTCTGAAACAGAGTCACAAAGGGAAAAAAAATGACATGAAATAACATAACATGAATTAACATAAAATCAAGAAAATTAATACATTAACAACAAAATAAAATAAAATTCATTGTGTTATGTGTCCTTGACATTGATTTTGGAACTGAAAACCCTCTGTCCTTTCAGGCAAACAGTCTCTTAGATATTGGACTGGCGGACAGGAGAGAAGTGAAGAAGAGAGGAGAGGAGAGGAGAGGAGAGGATAGGAGAGGAGAGGAGAGGAGAGGAGAGGAGAGGAGAGGAGAGGAGAGGAGAGGAGAGGAGAGGAGAGGAGAGGAGAGGAGAGGAGAGGAGAGGAGAGCAGTTCTGCTCTTTCAGGCCTGCAGTTCTGCGTGACAAGCCCTGAGCGAGCCCTGAGGCCTCCATACATGATACTACAGGCAGTATTGCTACTGGAAGGAAGGCTGCACTGGCAACAAATCCACACTGTCTTTTTGCAAAAAAGGGACTCTATTAGGTTGCTTACTCCCCTATTTTGTAGGTACAGGGACTGATTTGGAGCCAGCACCCCAAAGGCTTCCTCCAAAGGGCTGCACATATGCAGCTGTGTCACCCCCATGTCACAATGCCAGCACCCGGCAACGCAGTGGTCACCAGGCCCCACGCAGGATCCAGAGGAGCAGCCTCCCGTGTCCACTGCCAGAGCTGGCCCGGGGGCAGCCCCAGCACATCTGACAGGAAGCACTTGAGGAGCTGCTGGAATCACAGGCCAGGGGATGAGGGAAGAAAACCTTGCATGAGGCTGCTGGAGGTTCTCCGCTGCAAGACAATCTGCTGGCAGGGCCACCTTCCAAGCTCGGCTCATGGATGCAAATCCTTTTCAACTGGATAGCAGTGGCAAGACCAAGGCAATTCCTTCTTGAGGAGCACTGCACAGCTCGCCATCCTCATCTCCTACACAGCAATGCTCAGGAGCCGTAAGAGATAGGATGTCGAGGGCTTGCAAGGGCTTGCAAGGGCTTGCAGTGCTTTGGAACACCCACTGGTGTCCTACACAGGGACAGCAAGGATTCTTGCCCACAAGGTCTATCAGCTCAGAGGCACTTGGGCACTCTGGCAAGTCCGCCAGATAGCTCCAGCTCAAGGGAGGATAGGGCTTGGGCAGCTCCTGGGAAGCATGAGCAGCCTGTGGGACAAGGAGCCAGGTCTGGCTCACATGCTCAGGGAACAGCCCATGGCCAGCACTGGGCTCAGCAAGGAACTTTTTCCCCTGCGGCACATTGGCACTGGTCCCCGGCGGTTTTTTGCCTTCCTCTGCAGTTCTCAGCACGGCCCCTTGCCACCATTTCTTTGGGCCATTTGGCCTGGGAGCCGGCTGCTCATGCTCCACCATGCTGGCAGCCGCAGCTGCCACTTCTCAGCTCTCCCTGCAGCTAACACAAGCGCCTGGCAGGGACCAGAGCGCTTCTCATGCATCCCTGGCCAAGAAGCACAGCAGCCAAACAAGTTGTGGAAGGCAAAAAGTCTGCTCGTCATCGCTACATGTCACGCGTTGGAAGAGATGCCACGGTACCACTCACCTCTTCTTCCTCTTCTTCCTCTTCTTCTTCTTCTTCTTCTTCTTCTTCTTCTGCTTCTTCCTCTTTTGTGCATGGTCAGTCCCACAACTCCTTGTCAAGGTTCTCCCTCTGCAGGAACTGCGGACAGCTTGGCCTCTATTCCTGCTGCTGCTCTCTGCAGCTCTGGGACTTGCCTTTGCCAGCCTGCAAGGGATCTTTTCTCATGCTAAACTGAAGAATGCCTCAGCCTACTCCTGGCTACACTTGGGCTTGAGCTAATGCTTGTGAGCATGGGTTCCGAAACAGAGTCACAAAGGGAAAAAAAATGACATGAAATAACATAACATGAATTAACATAAAATCAAGAAAATTAATAAATTAACAACAAAATAAAATAAAATTCATTGTGTTATGTGTCCTTGACATTGATTTTGGAACTGAAAACCCTCTGTCCTTTCAGGCAAACAGTCTCTTAGATATTGGACTGGCGGACAGGAGAGAAGAGAAGAGGAGAGGAGAGGTGAGGAGAGGAGAAGAGAGGAGAGGAGAGTAGAGGAGAGGAGAGGAGAGGTGAGGAGAGGAGAGGAGAGGAGAGGAGAGGAGAGGAGAGGAGAGGAGAGGAGAGGAGAGGAGAGGAGAGGAGAGGAGAGGAGAGCAGTTCTGCTCTGTCAGGCCTGCAGTTCTGCATGACAAGCCCTGAGCGAGCCCTGAGGCCTCCATACATGATACTACAGGCAGTATTGCTACTGGAAGGAAGGCTGCACTGGCAAAAATCCACACTGTCTTTTTGCAAAAAAGGGACTCTATTAGGTTGCTTACTCCCCTATTTTGTAGGTACAGGGACTGATTTGGAGCCAGCACCCCAAAGGCTTCCTCCAAAGGGCTGCACATATGCGGCTGTGTCACCCCCATGTCACAATGCCAGCACCCGGCAACGCAGTGGTCACCAGGCCCCACGCAGGATCCAGAGGAGCAGCCTCCCGTGTCCACTGCCAGAGCTGGCCCGGGGGCAGCCCCAGCACATCTGACAGGAAGCACTTGAGGAGCTGCTGGAATCACAGGCCAGGGGCTGAGGGAAGAAAACCTTGCATGAGGCTGCTGGAGGTTCTCCGCTGCAAGACAATCTGCTGGCAGGGCCACCTTCCAAGCTCGGCTCATGGATGCAAATCCTTTTCAACTGGATAGCAGTGGCAAGACCAAGGCAATTCCTTCTTGAGGAGCACTGCACAGCTCACCATCCTCATCTCCTACAGAGCAACGCTCAGGAGCCCTAAGAGATAGGATGTCGAGGGCTTGCAAGGGCTTGCAAGGGCTTGCAGTGCTTTGGAACACCCACTGGTGTCCTACACAGGGACAGCAAGGATTCTTGCCCACAAGGTCTATCAGCTCAGAGGCACTTGGGCACTCTGGCAAGTCCGCCAGATAGCTCCAGCTCAAGGGAGGATAGGGCTTGGGCAGCTCCTGGGAAGCATGAGCAGCCTGTGGGACAAGGAGCCAGGTCTGGCTCACATGCTCAGGGAACAGCCCATGGCCAGCACTGGGCTCAGCAAGGAACTTTTTCCCCCGGGGCACATTGGCACTGGTCCCCGGCGGTTTTTTGCCTTCCTCTGCAGTTCTCAGCACGGCCCCTTGCCACCATTTCTTTGGGCCATTTGGCCTGGGAGCCGGCTGCTCATGCTCCACCATGCTGGCAGCCGCAGCTGCCACTTCTCAGCTCTCCCTGCAGCTAACACAAGTGCCTGGCAGGGACCAGAGCACTTCTCATGCATCCCTGCCCAAGAAGCACAGCAGCCAAACAAGTTGTGGAAGGCAAAAAGTCTGCTCGTCATCGCTACATGTCACGCTTTGGAAGAGATGTCACGGTACCACTCACCTCTTCTTCCTCTTCTGCCTCTTCTTCTTCTTCTTCTTCTTCTTCTTCTTCTTCTTCTTCTTCTTCCTCTTTTGTGCATGGTCAGTCCCACAACTCCTTGTCAAGGTTCTCCCTCTGCAGGAACCGCGGACAGCTTGGCCTCTATTCCTGCTGCTGCTCTCTGCAGCTCTGGGACTTGCCTTTGCCAGCCTGCAAGGGATCTTTTCTCCTGCTAAACTGAAGAATGCCTCAGCCTACTCCTGGCTACACTTGGGCTTGAGCTAATGCTTGTGAGCCTGGGTTCTGAAACAGAGTCACAAAGGGAAAAAAAATGACATGAAATAACATAACATGAATTAACATAAAATCAAGAAAATTAATACATTAACAACAAAATAAAATAAAATTCATTGTGTTATGTGTCCTTGACATTGATTTTGGAACTGAAAACCCTCTGTCCTTTCAGGCAAACAGTCTCTTAGATATTGGACTGGCGGACAGGAGAGAAGTGAAGAAGAGAGGAGAGGAGAGGAGAGGAGAGGAGAGGAGAGGAGAGGAGAGGGGAGGAGAGGAGAGGAGAGGAGAGGAGAGGAGAGGAGAGGAGAGGAGAGGAGGGGAGAGGAGAGGAGAGGAGAGGAGAGGAGAGGAGAGGAGAGGAGAGGAGAGGAGAGCAGTTCTGCTCTGTCAGGCCTGCAGTTCTGCGTGACAAGCCCTGAGCGAGCCCTGAGGCCTCCATACATGATACTACAGGCAGTATTGCTACTGGAAGGAAGGCTGCACTGGCAACAAATCCACACTGTCTTTTTGCAAAAAAGGGACTCTATTAGGTTGCTTACTCCCCTATTTTGTAGGTACAGGGACTGATTTGGAGCCAGCACCCCAAAGGCTTCCTCCAAAGGGCTGCACATATGCGGCTGTGTCACCCCCATGTCACAATGCCAGCACCCGGCAACGCAGTGGTCACCAGGCCCCACGCAGGATCCAGAGGAGCAGCCTCCCGTGTCCACTGCCAGAGCTGGCCCGGGGCCAGCCCCAGCACATCTGACAGGAAGCACTTGAGGAGCTGCTGGAATCACAGGCCAGGGGCTGAGGGAAGAAAACCTTGCATGAGGCTGCTGGAGGTTCTCCGCTGCAAGACAATCTGCTGGCAGGGCCACCTTCCAAGCTCGGCTCATGGATGCAAATCCTTTTCAACTGGATAGCAGTGGCAAGACCAAGGCAATTCCTTCTTGAGGAGCACTGCACAGCTCGCCATCCTCATCTCCTACACAGCAACGCTCAGGAGCCGTAAGAGATAGGATGTCGAGGGCTTGCAAGGGCTTGCAAGGGCTTGCAGTGCTTTGGAACACCCACTGGTGTCCTACACAGGGACAGCAAGGATTCTTGCCCACAAGGTCTATCAGCTCAGAGGCACTTGGGCACTCTGGCAAGTCCGCCAGATAGCTCCAGCTCAAGGGAGGATAGGGCTTGGGCAGCTCCTGGGAAGCATGAGCAGCCTGTGGGACAAGGAGCCACGTCTGGCTCACATGCTCAGGGAACAGCCCATGGCCAGCACTGGGCTCAGCAAGGAACTTTTTCCCCTGGGGCACATTGGCACTGGTCCCCGGCGGTTTTTTGCCTTCCTCTGCAGTTCTCAGCACGGCCCCTTGCCACCATTTCTTTGGGCCATTTGGCCTGGGAGCCGGCTGCTCATGCTCCACCATGCTGGCAGCCGCAGCTGCCACTTCTCAGCTCTCCCTGCAGCTAACACAAGCGCCTGGCAGGGACCAGAGCGCTTCTCATGCATCCCTGGCCAAGAAGCACAGCAGCCAAACAAGTTGTGGAAGGCAAAAAGTCTGCTCGTCATCGCTACATGTCACGCGTTGGAAGAGATGCCACGGTACCACTCACCTCTTCTTCCTCTTCTTCCTCTTCTTCTTCTTCTTCTTCTTCTTCTTCTTCTGCTTCTTCCTCTTTTGTGCATGGTCAGTCCCACAACTCCTTGTCAAGGTTCTCCCTCTGCAGGAACTGCGGACAGCTTGGCCTCTATTCCTGCTGCTGCTCTCTGCAGCTCTGGGACTTGCCTTTGCCAGCCTGCAAGGGATCTTTTCTCCTGCTAAACTGAAGAATGCCTCAGCCTACTCCTGGCTACACTTGGGCTTGAGCTAATGCTTGTGAGCCTGGGTTCTGAAACAGAGTCACAAAGGGAAAAAAAATGACATGAAATAACATAACATGAATTAACATAAAATCAAGAAAATTAATAAATTAACAACAAAATAAAATAAAATTCATTGTGTTATGTGTCCTTGACATTGATTTTGGAACTGAAAACCCTCTGTCCTTTCAGGCAAACAGTCTCTTAGATATTGCACTGGCGGACAGGAGAGAAGAGAAGAGGAGAGGAGAGGTGAGGAGAGGAGAGGAGAGGAGAGGAGAGGAGAGGAGAGGAGAGGAGAGGAGAGGAGAGGAGAGGTGAGGAGAGGAGAGGAGAGAAGAGGAGAGGAGAGGAGAGGAGAGGAGAGGAGAGGAGAGGAGAGGAGAGGAGAGGAGAGCAGTTCTGCTCTGTCAGGCCTGCAGTTCTGCCTGACAAGCCCTGAGCGAGCCCTGAGGCCTCCATACATGATACTACAGGCAGTATTGCTACTGGAAGGAAGGCTGCACTGGCAACAAATCCACACTGTCTTTTTGCAAAAAAGGGACTCTATTAGGTTGCTTACTCCCCTATTTTGTAGGTACAGGGACTGATTTGGAGCCATAACCCCAAAGGCTTCCTCCAACGGGCTGCACATATGCGGCTGTGTCACCCCCATGTCACAATGCGGCACCCGGCAACGCAGTGGTCACCAGGCCCCACGCAGGATCCAGAGGAGCAGCCTCCCGTGTCCACTGCCAGAGCTGGCCCGGGGGCAGCCCCAACACATCTGACAGGAAGCACTTGAGGAGCTGCTGGAATCACAGGCCAGGGGCTGAGGGAAGAAAACCTTGCATGAGGCTGCTGGAGGTTCTCCGCTGCAAGACAATCTGCTGGCAGGGCCACCTTCCAAGCTCGGCTCATGGATGCAAATCCTTTTCAACTGGATAGCAGTGGCAAGACCAAGGCAATTCCTTCTTGAGGAGCACTGCACAGCTCACCATCCTCATCTCCTACAGAGCAACGCTCAGGAGCCCTAAGAGATAGGATGTCGAGGGCTTGCAAGGGCTTGCAAGGGCTTGCAGTGCTTTGGAACACCCACTGGTGTCCTACACAGGGACAGCAAGGATTCTTGCCCACAAGGTCTATCAGCTCAGAGGCACTTGGGCACTCTGGCAAGTCCGCCAGATAGCTCCAGCTCAAGGGAGGATAGGGCTTGGGCAGCTCCTGGGAAGCATGAGCAGCCTGTGGGACAAGGAGCCAGGTCTGGCTCACATGCTCAGGGAACAGCCCATGGCCAGCACTGGGCTCAGCAAGGAACTTTTTCCCCCGGGGCACATTGGCACTGGTCCCCGGCGGTTTTTTGCCTTCCTCTGCAGTTCTCAGCACGGCCCCTTGCCACCATTTCTTTGGGCCATTTGGCCTGGGAGACGGCTGCTCATGCTCCACCATGCTGGCAGCCGCAGCTGCCACTTCTCAGCTCTCCCTGCAGCTAACACAAGCGCCTGGCAGGGACCAGAGCGCTTCTCATGCATCCCTGGCCAAGAAGCACAGCAGCCAAACAAGTTGTGGAAGGCAAAAAGTCTGCTCGTCATCGCTACATGTCACGCTTTGGAAGAGATGCCACGGTACCACTCACCTCTTCTTCCTCTTCTTCCTCTTCTTCCTCTTCTTCCTCTTCTTCCTCTTCTTCTTCTTCTTCTTCTTCTTCTTCTTCTTCTTCTTCCTCTTTTGTGCATGGTCAGTCCCACAACTCCTTGTCAAGGTTCTCCCTCTGCAGGAACCGCGGACAGCTTGGCCTCTATTCCTGCTGCTGCTCTCTGCAGCTCTGGGACTTGCCTTTGCCAGCCTGCAAGGGATCTTTTCTCCTGCTAAACTGAAGAATGCCTCAGCCTACTCCTGGCTACACTTGGGCTTGAGCTAATGCTTGTGAGCCTGGGTTCTGAAACAGAGTCACAAAGGGAAAAAAAATGACATGAAATAACATAACATGAATTAACATAAAATCAAGAAAATTAATAAATTAACAACAAAATGAAATAAAATTCATTGTGTTATGTGTCCTTGACATTGATTTTGGAACTGAAAACCCTCTGTCCTTTCAGGCAAACAGTCTCTTAGATATTGGACTGGCGGACAGGAGAGAAGAGAAGAGAAGAGGAGAGGAGAGGAGAGGAGAGGAGAGGAGAGGAGAGGAGAGGAGAGGTGAGGAGAGGAGAGGAGAGGAGAGGAGAGGAGAGCAGTTCTGCTCTGTCAGGCCTGCAGTTCTGCGTGACAAGCCCTGAGCGAGCCCTGAGGCCTCCATACATGATACTACAGGCAGTATTGCTACTGGAAGGAAGGCTGCACTGGCAACAAATCCACACTGTCTTTTTGCAAAAAAGGGACTCTATTAGGTTGCTTACTCCCCTATTTTGTAGGTACAGGGACTGATTTGGAGCCATAACCCCAAAGGCTTCCTCCAACGGGCTGCACATATGCGGCTGTGTCAGCCCCATGTCACAATGCCGGCACCCGGCAACGCAGTGGTCACCAGGCCCCACGCAGGATCCAGAGGAGCAGCCTCCCATGTCCACTGCCAGAGCGGGCCCGGGGGCAGCCCCAGCACATCTGACAGGAAGCACTTGAGGAGCTGCTGGAATCACAGGCCAGGGGCTGAGGGAAGAAAACCTTGCATGAGGCTGCTGGAGGTTCTCCGCTGCAAGACAATCTGCTGGCAGGGCCACCTTCCAAGCTCGGCTCATGGATGCAAATCCTTTTCAACTGGATAGCAGTGGCAAGACCAAGGCAATTCCTTCTTGAGGAGCACTGCACAGCTCACCATCCTCATCTCCTACACAGCAACGCTCAGGAGCCGTAAGAGATAGGATGTCGAGGGCTTGCAAGGGCTTGCAAGGGCTTGCAGTGCTTTGGAACACCCACTGGTGTCCTACACAGGGACAGCAAGGATTCTTGCCCACAAGGTCTATCAGCTCAGAGGCACTTGGGCACTCTGGCAAGTCCGCCAGATAGCTCCAGCTCAAGGGAGGATAGGGCTTGGGCAGCTCCTGGGAAGCATGAGCAGCCTGTGGGACAAGGAGCCAGGTCTGGCTCACATGCTCAGGGAACAGCCCATGGCCAGCACTGGGCTCAACAAGGAACTTTTTCCCCCGGGGCACATTGGCACTGGTCCCCGGCGGTTTTTTGCCTTCCTCTGCAGTTCTCAGCACGGCCCCTTGCCACCATTTCTTTGGGCCATTTGGCCTGGGAGCCGGCTGCTCATGCTCCACCATGCTGGCAGCCGCAGCTGCCACTTCTCAGCTCTCCCTGCAGCTAACACAAGCGCCTGGCAGGGACCAGAGCGCTTCTCATGCATCCCTGGCCAAGAAGCACAGCAGCCAAACAAGTTGTGGAAGGCAAAAAGTCTGCTCGTCATCGCTACATGTCACGCTTTGGAAGAGATGCCACGGTACCACTCACCTCTTCTTCCTCTTCTTACTCTTCTTCCTCTTCTTCTTCTTCTTCTTCTTCTTCTTCTTCTTCCTCTTTTGTGCATGGTCAGTCCCACAACTCCTTGTCAAGGTTCTCCCTCTGCAGGAACCGCGGACAGCTTGGCCTCTATTCCTGCTGCTGCTCTCTGCAGCTCTGGGACTTGCCTTTGCCAGCCTGCAAGGGATCTTTTCTCCTGCTAAACTGAAGAATGCCTCAGCCTACTCCTGGCTACACTTGGGCTTGAGCTAGTGCTTGTGAGCCTGGGTTCTGAAACAGAGTCACAAAGGGAAAAAAAATGACATGAAATAACATAACATGAATTAACATAAAATCAAGAAAATTAATAAATTAACAACAAAATAAAATAAAATTCATTGTGTTATGTGTCCTTGACATTGATTTTGGAACTGAAAACCCTCTGTCCTTTCAGGCAAACAGTCTCTTAGATATTGGACTGGCGGACAGGAGAGAAGAGGAGAGGGCAGGAGAGGAGAGGAGAGGACAGGAGAGGAGAGCAGTTCTGCTCTGTCAGGCCTGCAGTTCTGCGTGACAAGCCCTGAGCGAGCCCTGAGGCCTCCATACATGATACTACAGGCAGTATTGCTACTGGAAGGAAGGCTGCACTGGCAACAAATCCACACTGTCTTTTTGCAAAAAAGGGACTCTATTAGGTTGCTTACTCCCCTATTTTGTAGGTACAGGGACTGATTTGGAGCCAGCACCCCAAAGGCTTCCTCCAAAGGGCTGCACATATGCGGCTGTGTCAGCCCCATGTCACAATGCCAGCACCCGGCAACGCAGTGGTCACCAGGCCCCACGCAGGATCCAGAGGAGCAGCCTCCCGTGTCCACTGCCAGAGCTGGCCCGGGGGCAGCCCCAGCACATCTGACAGGAAGCACTTGAGGAGCTGCTGGAATCACAGGCCAGGGGCTGAGGGAAGAAAACCTTGCATGAGGCTGCTGGAGGTTCTCCGCTGCAAGACAATCTGCTGGCAGGGCCACTTTCCAAGCTCGGCTCATGGATGCAAATCCTTTTCAACTGGATAGCAGTGGCAAGACCAAGGCAATTCCTTCTTGAGGAGCACTGCACAGCTCACCATCCTCATCTCCTACAGAGCAACGCTCAGGAGCCGTAAGAGATAGGATGTCGAGGGCTTGCAAGGGCTTGCAAGGGCTTGCAGTGCTTTGGAACACCCACTGGTGTCCTACACAGGGACAGCAAGGATTCTTGCCCACAAGGTCTATCAGCTCAGAGGCACTTGGGCACTCTGGCAAGTCCGCCAGATAGCTCCAGCTCAAGGGAGGATAGGGCTTGGGCAGCTCCTGGGAAGCATGAGCAGCCTGTGGGACAAGGAGCCAGGTCTGGCTCACATGCTCAGGGAACAGCCCATGGCCAGCACTGGGCTCAGCAAGGAACTTTTTCCCCCGGGGCACATTGGCACTGGTCCCCGGCGGTTTTTTGCCTTCCTCTGCCGTTCTCAGCACGGCCCCTTGCCACCATTTCTTTGGGCCATTTGGCCTGGGAGCCGGCTGCTCATGCTCCACCATGCTGGCAGCCGCAGCTGCCACTTCTCAGCTCTCCCTGCAGCTAACACAAGCGCCTGGCAGGGACCAGAGCGCTTCTCATGCATCCCTGGCCAAGAAGCACAGCAGCCAAACAAGTTGTGCAAGGCAAAAAGTCTGCTCGTCATCGCTACATGTCACGCTTTGGAAGAGATGCCACGGTACCACTCACCTCTTCTTCCTCTTCTTCCTCTTCTTCCTCTTCTTCTTCTTCTTCTTCTTCTTCTTCTTCCTCTTTTGTGCATGGTCAGTCCCACAACTCCTTGTCAAGGTTCTCCCTCTGCAGGAACCGCGGACAGCTTGGCCTCTATTCCTGCTGCTGCTCTCTGCAGCTCTGGGACTTGCCTTTGCCAGCCTGCAAGGGATCTTTTCTCCTGCTAAACTGAAGAATGCCTCAGCCTACTCCTGGCTACACTTGGGCTTGAGCTAATGCTTGTGAGCCTGGGTTCTGAAACAGAGTCACAAAGGGAAAAAAAATGACATGAAATAACATAACATGAATTAACATCAAATCAAGAAAATTAATAAATTAACAACAAAATAAAATAAAATTCATTGTGTTATGTGTCCTTGACATTGATTTTGGAACTGAAAACCCTCTGTCCTTTCAGGCAAACAGTCTCTTAGATATTGGACTGGCGGACAGGAGAGGAGAGGAGAGGAGAGGAGAGGAGAGGAGAGGAGAGGACAGGAGAGGAGAGGAGAGGAGAGGAGAGGAGAGGAGAGGAAAGGAGAGCAGTTCTGCTCTGTCAGGCCTGCAGTTCTGCGTGACAAGCCCTGAGCGAGCCCTGAGGCCTCCATACATGATACTACAGGCAGTATTGCTACTGGAAGGAAGGCTGCACTGGCAACAAATCCACACTGTCTTTTTGCAAAAAAGGGACTCTATTAGGTTGCTTACTCCCCTATTTTGTAGGTACAGGGACTGATTTGGAGCCAGCACCCCAAAGGCTTCCTCCAAAGGGCTGCACATATGCGGCTGTGTCACCCCCATGTCACAATGCCAGCACCCGGCAACGCAGTGGTCACCAGGCCCCACGCAGGATCCAGAGGAGCAGCCTCCCGTGTCCACTGCCAGAGCTGGCCCGGGGGCAGCCCCAGCACATCTGACAGGAAGCACTTGAGGAGCTGCTGGAATCACAGGCCAGGGGCTGAGGGAAGAAAACCTTGCATGAGGCTGCTGGAGGTTCTCCGCTGCAAGACAATCTGCTGGCAGGGCCACCTTCCAAGCTCGGCTCATGGATGCAAATCCTTTTCAACTGGATAGCAGTGGCAAGACCAAGGCAATTCCTTCTTGAGGAGCACTGCACAGCTCACCATCCTCATCTCCTACACAGCAACGCTCAGGAGCCGTAAGAGATAGGATGTCGAGGGCTTGCAAGGGCTTGCAAGGGCTTGCAGTGCTTTGGAACACCCACTGGTGTCCTACACAGGGACAGCAAGGATTCTTGCCCACAAGGTCTATCAGCTCAGAGGCACTTGGGCACTCTGGCAAGTCCGCCAGATAGCTCCAGCTCAAGGGAGTATAGGGCTTGGGCAGCTCCTGGGAAGCATGAGCAGCCTGTGGGACAAGGAGCCAGGTCTGGCTCACATGCTCAGGGAACAGCCCATGGCCAGCACTGGGCTCAGCAAGGAACTTTTTCCCTTGGGGCACATTGGCACTGGTCCCCGGCGGTTTTTTGCCTTCCTCTGCAGTTCTCAGCACGGCCCCTTGCCACCATTTCTTTGGGCCATTTGGCCTGGGAGCCGGCTGCTCATGCTCCACCATGCTGGCAGCCGCAGCTGCCACTTCTCAGCTCTCCCTGCAGCTAACACAAGCGCCTGGCAGGGACCAGAGCACTTCTCATGCATCCCTGGCCAAGAAGCACAGCAGCCAAACAAGTTGTGGAAGGCAAAAAGTCTGCTCGTCATCGCTACATGTCACGCTTTGGAAGAGATGCCACGGTACCACTCACCTCTTCTTCCTCTTCTTCCTCTTCTTCTTCTTCTTCTTCTTCTTCTTCTTCCTCTTTTGTGCATGGTCAGTCCCACAACTCCTTGTCAAGGTTCTCCCTCTGCAGGAACCGCGGACAGCTTGGCCTCTATTCCTGCTGCTGCTCTCTGCAGCTCTGGGACTTGCCTTTGCCAGCCTGCAAGGGATCTTTTCTCATGCTAAACTGAAGAATGCCTCAGCCTACTCCTGGCTACACTTGGGCTTGAGCTAATGCTTGTGAGCCTGGGTTCTGAAACAGAGTCACAAAGGGAATAAAAATGACATGAAATAACATAACATGAATTAACATAAAATCAAGAAAATTAATAAATTAACAACAAAATAAAATAAAATTCATTGTGTTATGTGTCCTTGACATTGATTTTGGAACTGAAAACCCTCTGTCCTTTCAGGCAAACAGTCTCTTAGATATTGGACTGGCGGACAGGAGAGAAGAGGAGAGGGCAGGAGAGGAGAGGAGAGGAGAGGAGAGGAGAGGAGAGGAGAGGAGAGGAGAGGAGAGCAGTTCTGCTCTGTCAGGCCTGCAGTTCTGCGTGACAAGCCCTGAGCGAGCCCTGAGGCCTCCATACATGATACTACAGGCAGTATTGCTACTGGAAGGAAGGCTGCACTGGCAACAAATCCACACTGTCTTTTTGCAAAAAAGGGACTCTATTAGGTTGCTTACTCCCCTATTTTGTAGGTACAGGGACTGATTTGGAGCCAGCACCCCAAAGGCTTCCTCCAAAGGGCTGCACATATGCGGCTGTGTCAGCCCCATGTCACAATGCCAGCACCCGGCAACGCAGTGGTCACCAGGCCCCACGCAGGATCCAGAGGAGCAGCCTCCCGTGTCCACTGCCAGAGCTGGCCCGGGGGCAGCCCCAGCACATCTGACAGGAAGCACTTGAGGAGCTGCTGGAATCACAGGCCAGGGGCTGAGGGAAGAAAACCTTGCATGAGGCTGCTGGAGGTTCTCCGCTGCAAGACAATCTGCTGGCAGGGCCACTTTCCAAGCTCGGCTCATGGATGCAAATCCTTTTCAACTGGATAGCAGTGGCAAGACCAAGGCAATTCCTTCTTGAGGAGCACTGCACAGCTCACCATCCTCATCTCCTACACAGCAACGCTCAGGAGCCGTAAGAGATAGGATGTCGAGGGCTTGCAAGGGCTTGCAAGGGCTTGCAGTGCTTTGGAACACCCACTGGTGTCCTACACAGGGACAGCAAGGATTCTTGCCCACAAGGTCTATCAGCTCAGAGGCACTTGGGCACTCTGGCAAGTCCGCCAGATAGCTCCAGCTCAAGGGAGGATAGGGCTTGGGCAGCTCCTGCGAAGCATGGGCAGCCTGTGGGACAAGGAGCCAGGTCTGGCTCACATGCTCAGGGAACAGCCCATGGCCAGCACTGGGCTCAGCAAGGAACTTTTTCCCCCGGGGCACATTGGCACTGGTCCCCGGCGGTTTTTTGCCTTCCTCTGCAGTTCTCAGCACGGCCCCTTGCCACCATTTCTTTGGGCCATTTGGCCTGGGAGCCGGCTGCTCATGCTCCACCATGCTGGCAGCCGCAGCTGCCACTTCTCAGCTCTCCCTGCAGCTAACACAAGCGCCTGGCAGGGACCAGAGCACTTCTCATGCATCCCTGGCCAAGAAGCACAGCAGCCAAACAAGTTGTGCAAGGCAAAAAGTCTGCTCGTCATCGCTACATGTCACGCGTTGGAAGAGATGCCACGGTACCACTCACCTCTTCTTCCTCTTCTTCCTCTTCTTCTTCTTCTTCTTCTTCTTCTTCTTCTTCTTCTTCTTCTTCTTCCTCTTTTGTGCATGGTCAGTCCCACAACTCCTTGTCAAGGTTCTCCCTCTGCAGGAACCGCGGACAGCTTGGCCTCTATTCCTGCTGCTGCTCTCTGCAGCTCTGGGACTTGCCTTTGCCAGCCTGCAAGGGATCTTTTCTCCTGCTAAACTGAAGAATGCCTCAGCCTACTCCTGGCTACACTTGGGCTTGAGCTAATGCTTGTGAGCCTGGGTTCTGAAACAGAGTCACAAAGGGAAAAAAAATGACATGAAATAACATAACATGAATTAACATAAAATCAAGAAAATTAATACATTAACAACAAAATAAAATAAAATTCATTGTGTTATGTGTCCTTGACATTGATTTTGGAACTGAAAACCCTCTGTCCTTTCAGGCAAACAGTCTCTTAGATATTGGACTGGCGGACAGGAGAGAAGTGAAGAAGAGAGGAGAGGAGAGGAGAGGAGAGGATAGGAGAGGAGAGGAGAGGAGAGGAGAGGAGAGGAGAGGAGAGGAGAGGAGAGGAGAGGAGAGGAGAGGAGAGGAGAGGAGAGGAGAGGAGAGCAGTTCTGCTCTTTCAGGCCTGCAGTTCTGCGTGACAAGCCCTGAGCGAGCCCTGAGGCCTCCATACATGATACTACAGGCAGTATTGCTACTGGAAGGAAGGCTGCACTGGCAACAAATCCACACTGTCTTTTTGCAAAAAAGGGACTCTATTAGGTTGCTTACTCCCCTATTTTGTAGGTACAGGGACTGATTTGGAGCCAGCACCCCAAAGGCTTCCTCCAAAGGGCTGCACATATGCAGCTGTGTCACCCCCATGTCACAATGCCAGCACCCGGCAACGCAGTGGTCACCAGGCCCCACGCAGGATCCAGAGGAGCAGCCTCCCGTGTCCACTGCCAGAGCTGGCCCGGGGGTAGCCCCAGCACATCTGACAGGAAGCACTTGAGGAGCTGCTGGAATCACAGGCCAGGGGATGAGGGAAGAAAACCTTGCATGAGGCTGCTGGAGGTTCTCCGCTGCAAGACAATCTGCTGGCAGGGCCACCTTCCAAGCTCGGCTCATGGATGCAAATCCTTTTCAACTGGATAGCAGTGGCAAGACCAAGGCAATTCCTTCTTGAGGAGCACTGCACAGCTCGCCATCCTCATCTCCTACACAGCAATGCTCAGGAGCCGTAAGAGATAGGATGTCGAGGGCTTGCAAGGGCTTGCAAGGGCTTGCAGTGCTTTGGAACACCCACTGGTGTCCTACACAGGGACAGCAAGGATTCTTGCCCACAAGGTCTATCAGCTCAGAGGCACTTGGGCACTCTGGCAAGTCCGCCAGATAGCTCCAGCTCAAGGGAGGATAGGGCTTGGGCAGCTCCTGGGAAGCATGAGCAGCCTGTGGGACAAGGAGCCAGGTCTGGCTCACATGCTCAGGGAACAGCCCATGGCCAGCACTGGGCTCAGCAAGGAACTTTTTCCCCTGCGGCACATTGGCACTGGTCCCCGGCGGTTTTTTGCCTTCCTCTGCAGTTCTCAGCACGGCCCCTTGCCACCATTTCTTTGGGCCATTTGGCCTGGGAGCCGGCTGCTCATGCTCCACCATGCTGGCAGCCGCAGCTGCCACTTCTCAGCTCTCCCTGCAGCTAACACAAGCGCCTGGCAGGGACCAGAGCGCTTCTCATGCATCCCTGGCCAAGAAGCACAGCAGCCAAACAAGTTGTGGAAGGCAAAAAGTCTGCTCGTCATCGCTACATGTCACGCGTTGGAAGAGATGCCACGGTACCACTCACCTCTTCTTCCTCTTCTTCCTCTTCTTCTTCTTCTTCTTCTTCTTCTTCTTCTGCTTCTTCCTCTTTTGTGCATGGTCAGTCCCACAACTCCTTGTCAAGGTTCTCCCTCTGCAGGAACTGCGGACAGCTTGGCCTCTATTCCTGCTGCTGCTCTCTGCAGCTCTGGGACTTGCCTTTGCCAGCCTGCAAGGGATCTTTTCTCAGGCTAAACTGAAGAATGCCTCAGCCTACTCTTGGCTACACTTGGGCTTGAGCTAATGCTTGTGAGCCTGGGTTCTGAAACAGAGTCACAAAGGGAAAAAAAATGACATGAAATAACATAACATGAATTAACATAAAATCAAGAAAATTAATAAATTAACAACAAAATGAAATAAAATTCATTGTGTTATGTGTCCTTGACATTGATTTTGGAACTGAAAACCCTCTGTCCTTTCAGGCAAACAGTCTCTTAGATATTGGACTGGCGGACAGGAGAGAAGAGAAGAGGAGAGGAGAGGAGAGGAGAGGAGAGGAGAGGAGAGGAGAGGAGAGGAGAGGAGAGGAGAGCAGTTCTGCTCTGTCAGGCCTGCAGTTCTGCGTGACAAGCCCTGAGCGAGCCCTGAGGCCTCCATACATGATACTACAGGCAGTATTGCTACTGGAAGGAAGGCTGCACTGGCAACAAATCCACACTGTCTTTTTGCAAAAAAGGGACTCTATTAGGTTGCTTACTCCCCTATTTTGTAGGTACAGGGACTGATTTGGAGCCAGCACCCCAAAGGCTTCCTCCAAAGGGCTGCACATATGCGGCTGTGTCACCCCCATGTCACAATGCCGGCACCCGGCAACGCAGTGGTCACCAGGCCCCACGCAGGATCCAGAGGAGCAGCCTCCCGTGTCCACTGCCAGAGCTGGCCCGGGGGCAGCCCCAGCACATCTGACAGGAAGCACTTGAGGAGCTGCTGGAATCACAGGCCAGGGGCTGAGGGAAGAAAACCTTGCATGAGGCTGCTGGAGGTTCTCCGCTGCAAGACAATCTGCTGGCGGGGCCTCCTTCCAAGCTCGGCTCATGGATGCAAATCCTTTTCAACTGGATAGCAGTGGCAAGACCAAGGCAATTCCTTCTTGAGGAGCACTGCACATCTCAGCATCCTCATCTCCTACAGAGCAACGCTCAGGAGCCATAAGAGATAGGATGTCGAGGGCTTGCAAGGGCTTGCAAGGGCTTGCAGTGCTTTGGAACACCCACTGGTGTCCTACACAGGGACAGCAAGGATTCTTGCCCACAAGGTCTATCAGCTCAGAGGCACTTGGGCACTCTGGCAAGTCCGCCAGATAGCTCCAGCTCAAGGGAGGATAGGGCTTGGGCAGCTCCTGGGAAGCATGAGCAGCCTGTGGGATAAGGAGCCAGGTCTGGCTCACATGCTCAGGGAACAGCCCATGGCCAGCACTGGGCTTCAGCAAGGAACTTTTTCCCCTGGGGCACATTGGCACTGGTCCCCGGCGGTTTTTTGCCTTCCTCTGCAGTTCTCAGCACCGCCCCTTGCCACCATTTCTTTGGGCCATTTGGCCTGGGAGCCGGCTGCTCATGCTCCACCATGCTGGCAGCCGCAGCTGCCACTTCTCAGCTCTCCCTGCAGCTAACACAAGCGCCTGGCAGGGACCAGAGCACTTCTCATGCATCCCTGGCCAAGAAGCACAGCAGCCAAACAAGTTGTGCAAGGCAAAAAGTCTGCTCGTCATCGCTACATGTCACGCGTTGGAAGAGATGCCACGGTACCACTCACCTCTTCTTCCTCTTCTTCCTCTTCTTCTTCTTCTTCTTCTTCTTCTTCTTCTTCTTCCTCTTTTGTGCATGGTCAGTCCCACAACTCCTTGTCAAGGTTCTCCCTCTGCAGGAACCGCGGACAGCTTGGCCTCTATTCCTGCTGCTGCTCTCTGCAGCTCTGGGACTTGCCTTTGCCAGCCTGCAAGGGATCTTTTCTCATGCTAAACTGAAGAATGCCTCAGCCTACTCCTGGCTACACTTGGGCTTGAGCTAATGCTTGTGAGCCTGGGTTCTGAAACAGAGTCACAAAGGGAAAAAAAATGACATGAAATAACATAACATGAATTAACATAAAACCAAGAAAATTAATAAATTAACAACAAAATAAAATAAAATTCATTGTGTTATGTGTCCTTGACATTGATTTTGGAACTGAAAACCCTCTGTCCTTTCAGGCAAACAGTCTCTTAGATATTGGACTGGCGGACAGGACAGAAGAGAAGAGGAGAGGAGAGGAGAGGAGAGGAGAGGAGAGGAGAGGAGAGGAGAGGAGAGGAGAGGAGAGGAGAGGAGAGGAGAGCAGTTCTGCTCTGTCAGGCCTGCAGTTCTGCGTGACAAGCCCTGAGCGAGCCCTGAGGCCTCCATACATGATACTACAGGCAGTATTGCTACTGGAAGGAAGGCTGCACTGGCAACAAATCCACACTGTCTTTTTGCAAAAAAGGGACTCTATTAGGTTGCTTACTCCCCTATTTTGTAGGTACAGGGACTGATTTGGAGTCAGCACCCCAAAGGCTTCCTCCAAAGGGCTGCACATATGCGGCTGTGTCACCCCCATGTCACAATGCCAGCACCCGGCAACGCAGTGGTCACCAGGCCCCACGCAGGATCCAGAGGAGCAGCCTCCTGTGTCCACTGCCAGAGCTGGCCCGGGGGCAGCCCCGGCACATCTGACAGGAAGCACTTGAGGAGCTGCTGGAATCACAGGCCAGGGGCTGAGGGAAGAAAACCTTGCATGAGGCTGCTGGAGGTTCTCCGCTGCAAGACAATCTGCTGGCAGGGCCACCTTCCAAGCTCGGCTCATGGATGCAAATCCTTTTCAACTGGATAGCAGTGGCAAGACCAAGGCAATTCCTTCTTGAGGAGCACTGCACAGCTCACCATCCTCATCTCCTACACAGCAACGCTCAGGAGCCGTAAGAGATAGGATGTCGAGGGCTTGCAAGGGCTTGCAAGGGCTTGCAGTGCTTTGGAACACCCACTGGTGTCCTACACAGGGACAGCAAGGATTCTTGCCCACAAGGTCTATCAGCTCAGAGGCACTTGGGCACTCTGGCAAGTCCGCCAGATAGCTCCAGCTCAAGGGAGGATAGGGCTTGGGCAGCTCCTGCGAAGCATGAGCAGCCTGTGGGACAAGGAGCCAGGTCTGGCTCACATGCTCAGGGAACAGCCCATGGCCAGCACTGGGCTTCAGCAAGGAACTTTTTCCCCTGCGGCACATTGGCACTGGTCCCCGGCGGTTTTTTGCCTTCCTCTGCAGTTCTCAGCACGGCCCCTTGCCACCATTTCTTTGGGACATTTGGCCTGGGAGCCGGCTGCTCATGCTCCACCATGCTGGCAGCCGCAGCTGCCACTTCTCAGCTCTCCCTGCAGCTAACACAAGCGCCTGGCAGGGACCAGAGCGCTTCTCATGCATCCCTGGCCAAGAAGCACAGCAGCCAAACAAGTTGTGGAAGGCAAAAAGTCTGCTCGTCATCGCTACATGTCACGCTTTGGAAGAGATGCCACGGTACCACTCACCTCTTCTTCCTCTTCTTCCTCTTCTTCCTCTTCTTCTTCTTCTTCTTCTTCTTCCTCTTTTGTGCATGGTCAGTCCCACAACTCCTTGTCAAGGTTCTCCCTCTGCAGGAACCGCGGACAGCTTGGCCTCTATTCCTGCTGCTGCTCTCTGCAGCTCTGGGACTTGCCTTTGCCAGCCTGCAAGGGATCTTTTCTCAGGCTAAACTGAAGAATGCCTCAGCCTACTCCTGGCTACACTTGGGCTTGAGCTAATGCTTGTGAGCCTGGGTTCTGAAACAGAGTCACAAAGGGAAAAAAAATGACATGAAATAACATAACATGAATTAACTTAAAATCAAGAAAATTAATAAATTAACAACAAAATAAAATAAAATTAATTGTGTTATGTGTCCTTGACATTGATTTTGGAACTGAAAACCCTCTGTCCTTTCAGGCAAACAGTCTCTTAGATATTGGACTGGCGGACAGGAGAGAAGAGAAGAGGAGAGGAGAGGAGAGGAGAGGAGAGGAGAGGAGAGGAGAGGAGAGGAGAGGAGAGGAGAGGAGAGGAGAGGAGAGGAGAGGAGAGCAGTTCTGCTCTGTCAGGCCTGCAGTTCTGCGTGACAAGCCCTGAGCGAGCCCTGAGGCCTCCATACATGATACTACAGGCAGTATTGCTACTGGAAGGAAGGCTGCACTGGCAACAAATCCACACTGTCTTTTTGCAAAAAAGGGACTCTATTAGGTTGCTTACTCCCCTATTTTGTAGGTACAGGGACTGATTTGGAGCCAGCACCCCAAAAGCTTCCTCCAAAGGGCTGCACATATGCGGCTGTGTCACCCCCATGTCACAATGCCAGCACCCGGCAACGCAGCAGTCACCAGGCCCCACGCAGGATCCAGAGGAGCAGCCTCCCGTGTCCACTGCCAGAGCTGGCCCGGGGGCAGCCCCAGCACATCTGACAGGAAGCACTTGAGGAGCTGCTGGAATCACAGGCCAGGGGCTGAGGGAAGAAAACCTTGCATGAGGCTGCTGGAGGTTCTCCGCTGCAAGACAATCTGCTGGCAGGGCCACCTTCCAAGCTCGGCTCATGGATGCAAATCCTTTTCAACTGGATAGCAGTGGCAAGACCAAGGCAATTCCTTCTTGAGGAGCACTGCACAGCTCACCATCCTCATCTCCTACAGAGCAACGCTCAGGAGCCGTAAGAGATAGGATGTCGAGGGCTTGCAAGGGCTTGCAAGGGCTTGCAGTGCTTTGGAACACCCACTGGTGTCCTACACAGGGACAGCAAGGATTCTTGCCCACAAGGTCTATCAGCTCAGAGGCACTTGGGCACTCTGGCAAGTCCGCCAGATAGCTCCAGCTCAAGGGAGGATAGGGCTTGGGCAGCTCCTGGGAAGCATGAGCAGCCTGTGGGACAAGGAGCCAGGTCTGGCTCACATGCTCAGGGAACAGCCCATGGCCAGCACTGGGCTCAGCAAGGAACTTTTTCCCCTGCGGCACATTGGCACTGGTCCCCGGCGGTTTTTTGCCTTCCTCTGCAGTTCTCAGCACGGCCCCTTGCCACCATTTCTTTGGGCCATTTGGCCTGGGAGCCGGCTGCTCATGCTCCACCATGCTGGCAGCCGCAGCTGCCACTTCTCAGCTCTCCCTGCAGCTAACACAAGCGCCTGGCAGGGACCAGAGCGCTTCTCATGCATCCCTGGCCAAGAAGCACAGCAGCCAAACAAGTTGTGGAAGGCAAAAAGTCTGCTCGTCATCGCTACATGTCACGCTTTGGAAGAGATGCCACAGTACCACTCACCTCTTCTTCCTCTTCTTCCTCTTCTTCTTCTTCTTCTTCTTCTTCTTCTTCTTCTTCTTCTTCTTCTTCTTCTTCTTCTTCCTCTTTTGTGCATGGTCAGTCCCACAACTCCTTGTCAAGGTTCTCCCTCTGCAGGAACCGCGGACAGCTTGGCCTCTATTCCTGCTGCTGCTCTCTGCAGCTCTGGGACTTGCCTTTGCCAGCCTGCAAGGGATCTTTTCTCCTGCTAAACTGAAGAATGCCTCAGCCTACTCCTGGCTACACTTGGGCTTGAGCTAATGCTTGTGAGCCTGGGTTCTGAAACAGAGTCACAAAGGGAAAAAAAATGACATGAAATAACATAACATGAATTAACATAAAATCAAGAAAATTAATAAATTAACAACAAAATAAAATAAAATTCATTGTGTTATGTGTCCTTGACATTGATTTTGGAACTGAAAACCCTCTGTCCTTTCAGGCAAACAGTCTCTTAGATATTGGACTGGCGGACAGGAGAGGAGAGGAGAGGAGAGGAGAGGAGAGGAGAGGAGAGGACAGGAGAGGAGAGGAGAGGAGAGGAGAGGAGAGGAGAGGAGAGGAAAGGAGAGCAGTTCTGCTCTGTCAGGCCTGCAGTTCTGCGTGACAAGCCCTGAGCGAGCCCTGAGGCCTCCATACATGATACTACAGGCAGTATTGCTACTGGAAGGAAGGCTGCACTGGCAACAAATCCACACTGTCTTTTTGCAAAAAAGGGACTCTATTAGGTTGCTTACTCCCCTATTTTGTAGGTACAGGGACTGATTTGGAGCCAGCACCCCAAAGGCTTCCTCCAAAGGGCTGCACATATGCGGCTGTGTCACCCCCATGTCACAATGCCAGCACCCGGCAACGCAGTGGTCACCAGGCCCCACGCAGGATCCAGAGGAGCAGCCTCCCGTGTCCACTGCCAGAGCTGGCCCGGGGGCAGCCCCAGCACATCTGACAGGAAGCACTTGAGGAGCTGCTGGAATCACAGGCCAGGGGCTGAGGGAAGAAAACCTTGCATGAGGCTGCTGGAGGTTCTCCGCTGCAAGACAATCTGCTGGCAGGGCCACCTTCCAAGCTCGGCTCATGGATGCAAATCCTTTTCAACTGGATAGCAGTGGCAAGACCAAGGCAATTCCTTCTTGAGGAGCACTGCACAGCTCACCATCCTCATCTCCTACAGAGCAACGCTCAGGAGCCGTAAGAGATAGGATGTCGAGGGCTTGCAAGGGCTTGCAAGGGCTTGCAGTGCTTTGGAACACCCACTGGTGTCCTACACAGGGACAGCAAGGATTCTTGCCCACAAGGTCTATCAGCTCAGAGGCACTTGGGCACTCTGGCAAGTCCGCCAGATAGCTCCAGCTCAAGGGAGGATAGGGCTTGGGCAGCTCCTGGGAAGCATGAGCAGCCTGTGGGACAAGGAGCCAGGTCTGGCTCACATGCTCAGGGAACAGCCCATGGCCAGCACTGGGCTCAGCAAGGAACTTTTTCCCTTGGGGCACATTGGCACTGGTCCCCGGCGGTTTTTTGCCTTCCTCTGCAGTTCTCAGCACGGCCCCTTGCCACCATTTCTTTGGGCCATTTGGCCTGGGAGCCGGCTGCTCATGCTCCACCATGCTGGCAGCCGCAGCTGCCACTTCTCAGCTCTCCCTGCAGCTAACACAAGCGCCTGGCAGGGACCAGAGCACTTCTCATGCATCCCTGGCCAAGAAGCACAGCAGCCAAACAAGTTGTGGAAGGCAAAAAGTCTGCTCGTCATCGCTACATGTCACGCTTTGGAAGAGATGCCACGGTACCACTCACCTCTTCTTCCTCTTCTTCCTCTTCTTCTTCTTCTTCTTCTTCTTCTTCTTCCTCTTTTGTGCATGGTCAGTCCCACAACTCCTTGTCAAGGTTCTCCCTCTGCAGGAACCGCGGACAGCTTGGCCTCTATTCCTGCTGCTGCTCTCTGCAGCTCTGGGACTTGCCTTTGCCAGCCTGCAAGGGATCTTTTCTCATGCTAAACTGAAGAATGCCTCAGCCTACTCCTGGCTACACTTGGGCTTGAGCTAATGCTTGTGAGCCTGGGTTCTGAAACAGAGTCACAAAGGGAATAAAAATGACATGAAATAACATAACATGAATTAACATAAAATCAAGAAAATTAATAAATTAACAACAAAATAAAATAAAATTCATTGTGTTATGTGTCCTTGACATTGATTTTGGAACTGAAAACCCTCTGTCCTTTCAGGCAAACAGTCTCTTAGATATTGGACTGGCGGACAGGAGAGAAGAGGAGAGGGCAGGAGAGGAGAGGAGAGGAGAGGAGAGGAGAGGAGAGGAGAGGAGAGGAGAGGAGAGGAGAGCAGTTCTGCTCTGTCAGGCCTGCAGTTCTGCGTGACAAGCCCTGAGCGAGCCCTGAGGCCTCCATACATGATACTACAGGCAGTATTGCTACTGGAAGGAAGGCTGCACTGGCAACAAATCCACACTGTCTTTTTGCAAAAAAGGGACTCTATTAGGTTGCTTACTCCCCTATTTTGTAGGTACAGGGACTGATTTGGAGCCAGCACCCCAAAGGCTTCCTCCAAAGGGCTGCACATATGCGGCTGTGTCACCCCCATGTCACAATGCCAGCACCCGGCAACGCAGTGGTCACCAGGCCCCACGCAGGATCCAGAGGAGCAGCCTCCCGTGTCCACTGCCAGAGCTGGCCCGGGGGCAGCCCCAGCACATCTGACAGGAAGCACTTGAGGAGCTGCTGGAATCACAGGCCAGGGGCTGAGGGAAGAAAACCTTGCATGAGGCTGCTGGAGGTTCTCCGCTGCAAGACAATCTGCTGGCAGGGCCACTTTCCAAGCTCGGCTCATGGATGCAAATCCTTTTCAACTGGATAGCAGTGGCAAGACCAAGGCAATTCCTTCTTGAGGAGCACTGCACAGCTCACCATCCTCATCTCCTACAGAGCAACGCTCAGGAGCCGTAAGAGATAGGATGTCGAGGGCTTGCAAGGGCTTGCAAGGGCTTGCAGTGCTTTGGAACACCCACTGGTGTCCTACACAGGGACAGCAAGGATTCTTGCCCACAAGGTCTATCAGCTCAGAGGCACTTGGGCACTCTGGCAAGTCCGCCAGATAGCTCCAGCTCAAGGGAGGATAGGGCTTGGGCAGCTCCTGGGAAGCATGAGCAGCCTGTGGGACAAGGAGCCAGGTCTGGCTCACATGCTCAGGGAACAGCCCATGGCCAGCACTGGGCTCAGCAAGGAACTTTTTCCCCCGGGGCACATTGGCACTGGTCCCCGGCGGTTTTTGCCTTCCTCTGCAGTTCTCAGCACGGCCCCTTGCCACCATTTCTTTGGGCCATTTGGCCTGGGAGCCGGCTGCTCATGCTCCACCATGCTGGCAGCCGCAGCTGCCACTTCTCAGCTCTCCCTGCAGCTAACACAAGCGCCTGGCAGGGACCAGAGCACTTCTCATGCATCCCTGGCCAAGAAGCACAGCAGCCAAACAAGTTGTGCAAGGCAAAAAGTCTGCTCGTCATCGCTACATGTCACGCGTTGGAAGAGATGCCACGGTACCACTCACCTCTTCTTCCTCTTCTTCCTCTTCTTCTTCTTCTTCTTCTTCTTCTTCTTCTTCTTCCTCTTTTGTGCATGGTCAGTCCCACAACTCCTTGTCAAGGTTCTCCCTCTGCAGGAACCGCGGACAGCTTGGCCTCTATTCCTGCTGCTGCTCTCTGCAGCTCTGGGACTTGCCTTTGCCAGCCTGCAAGGGATCTTTTCTCCTGCTAAACTGAAGAATGCCTCAGCCTACTCCTGGCTACACTTGGGCTTGAGCTAATGCTTGTGAGCCTGGGTTCTGAAACAGAGTCACAAAGGGAAAAAAAATGACATGAAATAACATAACATGAATTAACATAAAATCAAGAAAATTAATACATTAACAACAAAATAAAATAAAATTCATTGTGTTATGTGTCCTTGACATTGATTTTGGAACTGAAAACCCTCTGTCCTTTCAGGCAAACAGTCTCTTAGATATTGGACTGGCGGACAGGAGAGAAGTGAAGAAGAGAGGAGAGGAGAGGAGAGGAGAGGATAGGAGAGGAGAGGAGAGGAGAGGAGAGGAGAGGAGAGGAGAGGAGAGGAGAGGAGAGGAGAGGAGAGGAGAGGAGAGGACAGGAGAGGAGAGGAGAGGAGAGGAGAGCAGTTCTGCTCTTTCAGGCCTGCAGTTCTGCGTGACAAGCCCTGAGCGAGCCCTGAGGCCTCCATACATGATACTACAGGCAGTATTGCTACTGGAAGGAAGGCTGCACTGGCAACAAATCCACACTGTCTTTTTGCAAAAAAGGGACTCTATTAGGTTGCTTACTCCCCTATTTTGTAGGTACAGGGACTGATTTGGAGCCAGCACCCCAAAGGCTTCCTCCAAAGGGCTGCACATATGCAGCTGTGTCACCCCCATGTCACAATGCCAGCACCCGGCAACGCAGTGGTCACCAGGCCCCACGCAGGATCCAGAGGAGCAGCCTCCCGTGTCCACTGCCAGAGCTGGCCCGGGGGTAGCCCCAGCACATCTGACAGGAAGCACTTGAGGAGCTGCTGGAATCACAGGCCAGGGGATGAGGGAAGAAAACCTTGCATGAGGCTGCTGGAGGTTCTCCGCTGCAAGACAATCTGCTGGCAGGGCCACCTTCCAAGCTCGGCTCATGGATGCAAATCCTTTTCAACTGGATAGCAGTGGCAAGACCAAGGCAATTCCTTCTTGAGGAGCACTGCACAGCTCGCCATCCTCATCTCCTACACAGCAATGCTCAGGAGCCGTAAGAGATAGGATGTCGAGGGCTTGCAAGGGCTTGCAAGGGCTTGCAGTGCTTTGGAACACCCACTGGTGTCCTACACAGGGACAGCAAGGATTCTTGCCCACAAGGTCTATCAGCTCAGAGGCACTTGGGCACTCTGGCAAGTCCGCCAGATAGCTCCAGCTCAAGGGAGGATAGGGCTTGGGCAGCTCCTGGGAAGCATGAGCAGCCTGTGGGACAAGGAGCCAGGTCTGGCTCACATGCTCAGGGAACAGCCCATGGCCAGCACTGGGCTCAGCAAGGAACTTTTTCCCCTGGGGCACATTGGCACTGGTCCCCGGCGGTTTTTTGCCTTCCTCTGCAGTTCTCAGCACGGCCCCTTGCCACCATTTCTTTGGGCCATTTGGCCTGGGAGCCGGCTGCTCATGCTCCACCATGCTGGCAGCCGCAGCTGCCACTTCTCAGCTCTCCCTGCAGCTAACACAAGCGCCTGGCAGGGACCAGAGCGCTTCTCATGCATCCCTGGCCAAGAAGCACAGCAGCCAAACAAGTTGTGGAAGGCAAAAAGTCTGCTCGTCATCGCTACATGTCACGCGTTGGAAGAGATGCCACGGTACCACTCACCTCTTCTTCCTCTTCTTCCTCTTCTTCTTCTTCTTCTTCTTCTTCTTCTTCTGCTTCTTCCTCTTTTGTGCATGGTCAGTCCCACAACTCCTTGTCAAGGTTCTCCCTCTGCAGGAACTGCGGACAGCTTGGCCTCTATTCCTGCTGCTGCTCTCTGCAGCTCTGGGACTTGCCTTTGCCAGCCTGCAAGGGATCTTTTCTCAGGCTAAACTGAAGAATGCCTCAGCCTACTCTTGGCTACACTTGGGCTTGAGCTAATGCTTGTGAGCCTGGGTTCTGAAACAGAGTCACAAAGGGAAAAAAAATGACATGAAATAACATAACATGAATTAACATAAAATCAAGAAAATTAATAAATTAACAACAAAATGAAATAAAATTCATTGTGTTATGTGTCCTTGACATTGATTTTGGAACTGAAAACCCTCTGTCCTTTCAGGCAAACAGTCTCTTAGATATTGGACTGGCGGACAGGAGAGAAGAGAAGAGGAGAGGAGAGGAGAGGAGAGGAGAGGAGAGGAGAGGAGAGGAGAGGAGAGGAGAGGAGAGGAGAGCAGTTCTGCTCTGTCAGGCCTGCAGTTCTGCGTGACAAGCCCTGAGCGAGCCCTGAGGCCTCCATACATGATACTACAGGCAGTATTGCTACTGGAAGGAAGGCTGCACTGGCAACAAATCCACACTGTCTTTTTGCAAAAAAGGGACTCTATTAGGTTGCTTACTCCCCTATTTTGTAGGTACAGGGACTGATTTGGAGCCAGCACCCCAAAGGCTTCCTCCAAAGGGCTGCACATATGCGGCTGTGTCACCCCCATGTCACAATGCCAGCACCCGGCAACGCAGTGGTCACCAGGCCCCACGCAGGATCCAGAGGAGCAGCCTCCCGTGTCCACTGCCAGAGCTGGCCCGGGGGCAGCCCCAGCACATCTGACAGGAAGCACTTGAGGAGCTGCTGGAATCACAGGCCAGGGGCTGAGGGAAGAAAACCTTGCATGAGGCTGCTGGAGGTTCTCCGCTGCAAGACAATCTGCTGGCGGGGCCTCCTTCCAAGCTCGGCTCATGGATGCAAATCCTTTTCAACTGGATAGCAGTGGCAAGACCAAGGCAATTCCTTCTTGAGGAGCACTGCACATCTCAGCATCCTCATCTCCTACAGAGCAACGCTCAGGAGCCATAAGAGATAGGATGTCGAGGGCTTGCAAGGGCTTGCAAGGGCTTGCAGTGCTTTGGAACACCCACTGGTGTCCTACACAGGGACAGCAAGGATTCTTGCCCACAAGGTCTATCAGCTCAGAGGCACTTGGGCACTCTGGCAAGTCCGCCAGATAGCTCCAGCTCAAGGGAGGATAGGGCTTGGGCAGCTCCTGGGAAGCATGAGCAGCCTGTGGGATAAGGAGCCAGGTCTGGCTCACATGCTCAGGGAACAGCCCATGGCCAGCACTGGGCTTCAGCAAGGAACTTTTTCCCCTGGGGCACATTGGCACTGGTCCCCGGCGGTTTTTTGCCTTCCTCTGCAGTTCTCAGCACCGCCCCTTGCCACCATTTCTTTGGGCCATTTGGCCTGGGAG
The DNA here is from genome assembly GCF_036013445.1 of Caloenas nicobarica. Taxonomy (NCBI): domain Eukaryota; kingdom Metazoa; phylum Chordata; class Aves; order Columbiformes; family Columbidae; genus Caloenas; species Caloenas nicobarica. The sequence continues at coordinate 18,979,988 of NC_088258.1, forward strand.
CCGGCTGCTCATGCTCCACCATGCTGGCAGCCGCAGCTGCCACTTCTCAGCTCTCCCTGCAGCTAACACAAGCGCCTGGCAGGGACCAGAGCACTTCTCATGCATCCCTGGCCAAGAAGCACAGCAGCCAAACAAGTTGTGCAAGGCAAAAAGTCTGCTCGTCATCGCTACATGTCACGCGTTGGAAGAGATGCCACGGTACCACTCACCTCTTCTTCCTCTTCTTCCTCTTCTTCTTCTTCTTCTTCTTCTTCTTCTTCTTCTTCCTCTTTTGTGCATGGTCAGTCCCACAACTCCTTGTCAAGGTTCTCCCTCTGCAGGAACCGCGGACAGCTTGGCCTCTATTCCTGCTGCTGCTCTCTGCAGCTCTGGGACTTGCCTTTGCCAGCCTGCAAGGGATCTTTTCTCATGCTAAACTGAAGAATGCCTCAGCCTACTCCTGGCTACACTTGGGCTTGAGCTAATGCTTGTGAGCCTGGGTTCTGAAACAGAGTCACAAAGGGAAAAAAAATGACATGAAATAACATAACATGAATTAACATAAAACCAAGAAAATTAATAAATTAACAACAAAATAAAATAAAATTCATTGTGTTATGTGTCCTTGACATTGATTTTGGAACTGAAAACCCTCTGTCCTTTCAGGCAAACAGTCTCTTAGATATTGGACTGGCGGACAGGACAGAAGAGAAGAGGAGAGGAGAGGAGAGGAGAGGAGAGGAGAGGAGAGGAGAGGAGAGGAGAGGAGAGGAGAGGAGAGGAGAGCAGTTCTGCTCTGTCAGGCCTGCAGTTCTGCGTGACAAGCCCTGAGCGAGCCCTGAGGCCTCCATACATGATACTACAGGCAGTATTGCTACTGGAAGGAAGGCTGCACTGGCAACAAATCCACACTGTCTTTTTGCAAAAAGGGGACTCTATTAGGTTGCTTACTCCCCTATTTTGTAGGTACAGGGACTGATTTGGAGTCAGCACCCCAAAGGCTTCCTCCAAAGGGCTGCACATATGCGGCTGTGTCACCCCCATGTCACAATGCCAGCACCCGGCAACGCAGTGGTCACCAGGCCCCACGCAGGATCCAGAGGAGCAGCCTCCTGTGTCCACTGCCAGAGCTGGCCCGGGGGCAGCCCCAGCACATCTGACAGGAAGCACTTGAGGAGCTGCTGGAATCACAGGCCAGGGGCTGAGGGAAGAAAACCTTGCATGAGGCTGCTGGAGGTTCTCCGCTGCAAGACAATCTGCTGGCGGGGCCACCTTCCAAGCTCGGCTCATGGATGCAAATCCTTTTCAACTGGATAGCAGTGGCAAGACCAAGGCAATTCCTTCTTGAGGAGCACTGCACAGCTCACCATCCTCATCTCCTACACAGCAACGCTCAGGAGCCGTAAGAGATAGGATGTCGAGGGCTTGCAAGGGCTTGCAAGGGCTTGCAGTGCTTTGGAACACCCACTGGTGTCCTACACAGGGACAGCAAGGATTCTTGCCCACAAGGTCTATCAGCTCAGAGGCACTTGGGCACTCTGGCAAGTCCGCCAGATAGCTCCAGCTCAAGGGAGGATAGGGCTTGGGCAGCTCCTGGGAAGCATGAGCAGCCTGTGGGACAAGGAGCCAGGTCTGGCTCACATGCTCAGGGAACAGCCCATGGCCAGCACTGGGCTCAGCAAGGAACTTTTTCCCCTGCGGCACATTGGCACTGGTCCCCGGCGGTTTTTTGCCTTCCTCTGCAGTTCTCAGCACGGCCCCTTGCCACCATTTCTTTGGGACATTTGGCCTGGGAGCCGGCTGCTCATGCTCCACCATGCTGGCAGCCGCAGCTGCCACTTCTCAGCTCTCCCTGCAGCTAACACAAGCGCCTGGCAGGGACCAGAGCGCTTCTCATGCATCCCTGGCCAAGAAGCACAGCAGCCAAACAAGTTGTGGAAGGCAAAAAGTCTGCTCGTCATCGCTACATGTCACGCTTTGGAAGAGATGCCACAGTACCACTCACCTCTTCTTCCTCTTCTTCCTCTTCTTCTTCTTCTTCTTCTTCTTCTTCTTCTTCCTCTTCTTCTTCTTCTTCTTCTTCTTCCTCTTTTGTGCATGGTCAGTCCCACAACTCCTTGTCAAGGTTCTCCCTCTGCAGGAACCGCGGACAGCTTGGCCTCTATTCCTGCTGCTGCTCTCTGCAGCTCTGGGACTTGCCTTTGCCAGCCTGCAAGGGATCTTTTCTCAGGCTAAACTGAAGAATGCCTCAGCCTACTCCTGGCTACACTTGGGCTTGAGCTAATGCTTGTGAGCCTGGGTTCTGAAACAGAGTCACAAAGGGAAAAAAAATGACATGAAATAACATAACATGAATTAACTTAAAATCAAGAAAATTAATAAATTAACAACAAAATAAAATAAAATTCATTGTGTTATGTGTCCTTGACATTGATTTTGGAACTGAAAACCCTCTGTCCTTTCAGGCAAACAGTCTCTTAGATATTGGACTGGCGGACAGGAGAGAAGAGAAGAGGAGAGGAGAGGAGAGGAGAGGAGAGGAGAGGAGAGGAGAGGACAGGAGAGGAGAGAAGAGGAGAGGAGAGGAGAGGAGAGGAGAGGAGAGGAGAGGAGAGGAGAGGAGAGGAGAGGAGAGGAGAGGAGAGGAGAGGAGAGGAGAGCAGTTCTGCTCTGTCAGGCCTGCAGTTCTGCGTGACAAGCCCTGAGCGAGCCCTGAGGCCTCCATACATGATACTACAGGCAGTATTGCTACTGGAAGGAAGGCTGCACTGGCAACAAATCCACACTGTCTTTTTGCAAAAAAGGGACTCTATTAGGTTGCTTACTCCCCTATTTTGTAGGTACAGGGACTGATTTGGAGCCAGCACCCCAAAGGCTTCCTCCAAAGGGCTGCACATATGCGGCTGTGTCACCCCCATGTCACAATGCCAGCACCCGGCAACGCAGTGGTCACCAGGCCCCACGCAGGATCCAGAGGAGCAGCCTCCCGTGTCCAGTGCCAGAGCTGGCCCGGGGGCAGCCCCAGCACATCTGACAGGAAGCACTTGAGGAGCTGCTGGAATCACAGGCCGGGGGCTGAGGGAAGGAAACCTTGCATGAGGCTGCTGGAGGTTCTCCGCTGCAAGACAATCTGCTGGCAGGGCCACCTTCCAAGCTCGGCTCATGGATGCAAATCCTTTTCAACTGGATAGCAGTGGCAAGACCAAGGCAATTCCTTCTTGAGGAGCACTGCACAGCTCACCATCCTCATCTCCTACACAGCAACGCTCAGGAGCCGTAAGAGATAGGATGTCGAGGGCTTGCAAGGGCTTGCAAGGGCTTGCAGTGCTTTGGAACACCCACTGGTGTCCTACACAGGGACAGCAAGGATTCTTGCCCACAAGGTCTATCAGCTCAGAGGCACTTGGGCACTCTGGCAAGTCCGCCAGATAGCTCCAGCTCAAGGGAGGATAGGGCTTGGGCAGCTCCTGCGAAGCATGAGCAGCCTGTGGGACAAGGAGCCAGCTCTGGCTCACATGCTCAGGGAACAGCCCATGGCCAGCACTGGGCTCAGCAAGGAACTTTTTCCCCCGGGGCACATTGGCACTGGTCCCCGGCGGTTTTTTGCCTTCCTCTGCAGTTCTCAGCACGGCCCCTTGCCACCATTTCTTTGGGCCATTTGGCCTGGGAGCCGGCTGCTCATGCTCCACCATGCTGGCAGCCGCAGCTGCCACTTCTCAGCTCTCCCTGCAGCTAACACGAACGCCTGGCAGGGAGCAGAGCGCTTCTCATACATCCCTGGCCAAGAAGCACAGCAGCCAAACAAGTTGTGGAAGGAAAAAGTCTGCTCGTCATCGCTACATGTCACGCTTTGGAAGAGATGCCACGGTACCACTCACCTCTTCTTCCTCTTCTTCCTCTTCTTCTTCTTCTTCTTCTTCTTCTTCTTCTTCTTCCTCTTTTGTGCATGGTCAGTCCCACAACTCCTTGTCAAGGTTCTCCCTCTGCAGGAACCGCGGACAGCTTGGCCTCTATTCCTGCTGCTGCTCTCTGCAGCTCTGGGACTTGCCTTTGCCAGCCTGCAAGGGATCTTTTCTCAGGCTAAACTGAAGAATGCCTCAGCCTACTCTTGGCTACACTTGGGCTTGAGCTAATGCTTGTGAGCCTGGGTTCTGAAACAGAGTCACAAAGGGAAAAAAAATGACATGAAATAACATAACATGAATTAACATAAAATCAAGAAAATTAATAAATTAACAACAAAATGAAATAAAATTCATTGTGTTATGTGTCCTTGACATTGATTTTGGAACTGAAAACCCTCTGTCCTTTCAGGCAAACAGTCTCTTAGATATTGGACTGGCGGACAGGAGACAAGAGAAGAGAAGAGGAGAGGAGAGGAGAGGAGAGGAGAGGAGAGGAGAGGACAGGAGAGGAGAGGAGAGGAGAGGTGAGGAGAGGAGAGGAGAGGACAGGACAGGAGAGGAGAGGAGAGAAGAGGAGAGGAGAGGAGAGGAGAGGAGAGGACAGGAGAGGAGAGGAGAGGAGAGGAGAGGAGAGCAGTTCTGCTCTGTCAGGCCTGCAGTTCTGCGTGACAAGCCCTGAGCGAGCCCTGAGGCCTCCATACATGATACTACAGGCAGTATTGCTACTGGAAGGAAGGCTGCACTGGCAACAAATCCACACTGTCTTTTTGCAAAAAAGGGACTCTATTAGGTTGCTTACTCCCCTATTTTGTAGGTACAGGGACTGATTTGGAGCCAGCACCCCAAAGGCTTCCTCCAAAGGGCTGCACATATGCGGCTGTGTCACCCCCATGTCACAATGCCAGCACCCGGCAACGCAGTGGTCACCAGGCCCCACGCAGGATCCAGAGGAGCAGCCTCCCGTGTCCACTGCCAGAGCTGGCCCGGGGGCAGCCCCAGCACATCTGACAGGAAGCACTTGAGGAGCTGCTGGAATCACAGGCCAGGGGCTGAGGGAAGAAAACCTTGCATGAGGCTGCTGGAGGTTCTCCGCTGCAAGACAATCTGCTGGCAGGGCCACCTTCCAAGCTCGGCTCATGGATGCAAATCCTTTTCAACTGGATAGCAGTGGCAAGACCAAGGCAATTCCTTCTTGAGGAGCACTGCACAGCTCACCATCCTCATCTCCTACAGAGCAACGCTCAGGAGCCGTAAGAGATAGGATGTCGAGGGCTTGCAAGGGCTTGCAAGGGCTTGCAGTGCTTTGGAACACCCACTGGTGTCCTACACAGGGACAGCAAGGATTCTTGCCCACAAGGTCTATCAGTTCAGAGGCACTTGGGCACTCTGGCAAGTCCGCCAGATAGCTCCAGCTCAAGGGAGTATAGGGCTTGGGCAGCTCCTGGGAAGCATGAGCAGCCTGTGGGACAAGGAGCCAGGTCTGGCTCACATGCTCAGGGAACAGCCCATGGCCAGCACTGGGCTCAGCAAGGAACTTTTTCCCCCGGGGCACATTGGCACTGGTCCCCGGCGGTTTTTTGCCTTCCTCTGCAGTTCTCAGCACGGCCCCTTGCCACCATTTCTTTGGGCCATTTGGCCTGGGAGCCGGCTGCTCATGCTCCACCATGCTGGCAGCCGCAGCTGCCACTTCTCAGCTCTCCCTGCAGCTAACACAAGCGCCTGGCAGGGACCAGAGCGCTTCTCATGCATCCCTGCCCAAGAAGCACAGCAGCCAAACAAGTTGTGGAAGGCAAAAAGTCTGCTCGTCATCGCTACATGTCACGCTTTGGAAGAGATGCCACGGTACCACTCACCTCTTCTTCCTCTTCTTCCTCTTCTTCTTCTTCTTCTTCTTCTTCTTCTTCTTCTTCTTCTTCCTCTTTTGTGCATGGTCAGTCCCACAACTCCTTGTCAAGGTTCTCCCTCTGCAGGAACCGCGGACAGCTTGGCCTCTATTCCTGCTGCTGCTCTCTGCAGCTCTGGGACTTGCCTTTGCCAGCCTGCAAGGGATCTTTTCTCCTGCTAAACTGAAGAATGCCTCAGCCTACTCCTGGCTACACTTGGGCTTGAGCTAATGCTTGTGAGCCTGGGTTCTGAAACAGAGTCACAAAGGGAAAAAAAATGACATGAAATAACATAACATGAATTAACATAAAATCAAGAAAATTCATAAATTAACAACAAAATAAAATAAAATTCATTGTGTTATGTGTCCTTGACATTGATTTTGGAACTGAAAACCCTCTGTCCTTTCAGGCAAACAGTCTCTTAGATATTGGACTGGCGGACAGGAGAGAAGAGAAGAGGAGAGGAGAGGAGAGGAGAGGAGAGGAGAGGAGAGGAGAGGAGAGGAGAGGAGAGGAGAGGAGAGCAGTTCTGCTCTGTCAGGCCTGCAGTTCTGCGTGACAAGCCCTGAGCGAGCCCTGAGGCCTCCATACATGATACTACAGGCAGTATTGCTACTGGAAGGAAGGCTGCACTGGCAACAAATCCACACTGTCTTTTTGCAAAAAAGGGACTCTATTAGGTTGCTTACTCCCCTATTTTGTAGGTACAGGGACTGATTTGGAGCCAGCACCCCAAAAGCTTCCTCCAAAGGGCTGCACATATGCGGCTGTGTCACCCCCATGTCACAATGCCAGCACCCGGCAACGCAGTGGTCACCAGGCCCCACGCAGGATCCAGAGGAGCAGCCTCCCGTGTCCACTGCCAGAGCTGGCCCGGGGGCAGCCCCAGCACATCTGACAGGAAGCACTTGAGGAGCTGCTGGAATCACAGGCCAGGGGCTGAGGGAAGAAAACCTTGCATGAGGCTGCTGGAGGTTCTCCGCTGCAAGACAATCTGCTGGCAGGGCCACCTTCCAAGCTCGGCTCATGGATGCAAATCCTTTTCAACTGGATAGCAGTGGCAAGACCAAGGCAATTCCTTCTTGAGGAGCACTGCACAGCTCACCATCCTCGTCTCCTACAGAGTAACGCTCAGGAGCCGTAAGAGATAGGATGTCGAGGGCTTGCAAGGGCTTGCAAGGGCTTGCAGTGCTTTGGAACACCCACTGGTGTCCTACACAGGGACAGCAAGGATTCTTGCCCACAAGGTCTATCAGCTCAGAGGCACTTGGGCACTCTGGCAAGTCCGCCAGATAGCTCCAGCTCAAGGGAGGATAGGGCTTGGGCAGCTCCTGGGAAGCATGAGCAGCCTGTGGGACAAGGAGCCAGCTCTGGCTCACATGCTCAGGGAACAGCCCATGGCCAGCACTGGGCTCAGCAAGGAACTTTTTCCCCCGCGGCACATTGGCACTGGTCCCCGGCGGTTTTTTGCCTTCCTCTGCAGTTCTCAGCACAGCCCCTTGCCACCATTTCTTTGGGCCATTTGGCCTGGGAGCCGGCTGCTCATGCTCCACCATGCTGGCAGCCGCAGCTGCCACTTCTCAGCTCTCCCTGCAGCTAACACAAGCGCCTGGCAGGGACCAGAGCGCTTCTCATGCATCCCTGGCCAAGAAGCACAGCAGCCAAACAAGTTGTGGAAGGCAAAAAGTCTGCTCGTCATCGCTACATGTCACGCTTTGGAAGAGATGCCACGGTACCACTCACCTCTTCTTCCTCTTCTTCCTCTTCTTCTTCTTCTTCTTCTTCTTCTTCTTCTTCTTCTTCCTCTTTTGTGCATGGTCAGTCCCACAACTCCTTGTCAAGGTTCTCCCTCTGCAGGAACCGCGGACAGCTTGGCCTCTATTCCTGCTGCTGCTCTCTGCAGCTCTGGGACTTGCCTTTGCCAGCCTGCAAGGGATCTTTTCTCCTGCTAAACTGAAGAATGCCTCAGCCTACTCCTGGCTACACTTGGGCTTGAGCTAATGCTTGTGAGCCTGGGTTCTGAAACAGAGTCACAAAGGGAAAAAAAATGACATGAAATAACATAACATGAATTAACATAAAATCAAGAAAATTAATAAATTAACAACAAAATAAAATAAAATTCATTGTGTTATGTGTCCTTGACATTGATTTTGGAACTGAAAACCCTCTGTCCTTTCAGGCAAACAGTCTCTTAGATATTGGACTGGCGGACAGGAGAGAAGAGAAGAGGAGAGGAGAGGAGAGAACAGGAGAGGAGAGGAGAGGAGAGGAGAGGAGAGGAGAGGAGAGGAGAGGAGAGGAGAGGAGAGGAGAGGAGAGCAGTTCTGCTCTGTCAGGCCTGCAGTTCTGCGTGACAAGCCCTGAGAGAGCCCTGAGGCCTCCATACATGATACTACAGGCAGTATTGCTACTGGAAGGAAGGCTGCACTGGCAACAAATCCGCACTGTCTTTTTGCAAAAAAGGGACTCTATTAGGTTGCTTACTCCCCTATTTTGTAGGTACAGGGACTGATTTGGAGCCAGCACCCCAAAGGCTTCCTCCAAAGGGCTGCACATATGCGGCTGTGTCACCCCCATGTCACAATGCCAGCACCCGGCAACGCAGTGGTCACCAGGCCCCACGCAGGATCCAGAGGAGCAGCCTCCCGTGTCCACTGCCAGAGCTGGCCCGGGGGCAGCCCCAGCACATCTGACAGGAAGCACTTGAGGAGCTGCTGGAATCACAGGCCAGGGGCTGAGGGAAGAAAACCTTGCATGAGGCTGCTGGAGGTTCTCCGCTGCAAGGCAATCTGCTGGCAGGGCCACCTTCCAAGCTCGGCTCATGGATGCAAATCCTTTTCAACTGGATAGCAGTGGCAAGACCAAGGCAATTCCTTCTTGAGGAGCACTGCACAGCTCACCATCCTCATCTCCTACAGAGCTCAGGAGCCGTAAGAGATAGGATGTCGAGGGCTTGCAAGGGCTTGCAAGGGCTTGCAGTGCTTTGGAACACCCACTGGTGTCCTACACAGGGACAGCAAGGATTCTTGCCCACAAGGTCTATCAGCTCAGAGGCACTTGGGCACTCTGGCAAGTCCGCCAGATAGCTCCAGCTCAAGGGAGGATAGGGCTTGGGCAGCTCCTGGGAAGCATGAGCAGCCTGTGGGACAAGGAGCCAGGTCTGGCTCACATGCTCAGGGAACAGCCCATGGCCAGCACTGGGCTCAGCAAGGAACTTTTTCCCCTGGGGCACATTGGCACTGGTCCCCGGCGGTTTTTTGCCTTCCTCTGCAGTTCTCAGCACGGCCCCTTGCCACCATTTCTTTGGGCCATTTGGCCTGGGAGCCGGCTGCTCATGCTCCACCATGCTGGCAGCCGCAGCTGCCACTTCTCAGCTCTCCCTGCAGCTAACACAAGCGCCTGGCAGGGACCAGAGCGCTTCTCATGCATCCCTGCCCAAGAAGCACAGCAGCCAAACAAGTTGTGGAAGGCAAAAAGTCTGCTCGTCATCGCTACATGTCACGCGTTGGAAGAGATGCCACGGTACCACTCACCTCTTCTTCCTCTTCTTCCTCTTCTTCTTCTTCTTCTTCTTCTTCTTCCTCTTTTGTGCATGGTCAGTCCCACAACTCCTTGTCAAGGTTCTCCCTCTGCAGGAACCGCGGACAGCTTGGCCTCTATTCCTGCTGCTGCTCTCTGCAGCTCTGGGACTTGCCTTTGCCAGCCTGCAAGGGATCTTTTCTCAGGCTAAACTGAAGAATGCCTCAGCCTACTCCTGGCTACACTTGGGCTTGAGCTAATGCTTGTGAGCCTGGGTTCTGAAACAGAGTCACAAAGGGAAAAAAAATGACATGAAATAACATGAATTAACATAAAATCAAGAAAATTAATACATTAACAACAAAATAAAATAAAATTCATTGTGTTCTGTGTCCTTGAAATTGATTTTGGAACTGAAAACCCTCTGTCCTTTCAGGCAAACAGTCTCTTAGATATTGGACTGGCGGACAGGAGAGAAGAGGAGAGGAGAGGAGAGGAGAGGAGAGGAGAGGAGAGGAGAGGAGAGCAGTTCTGCTCTGTCAGGCCTGCAGTTCTGCGTGACAAGCCCTGAGCGAGCCCTGAGGCCTCCATACATGATACTACAGGCAGTATTGCTACTGGAAGGAAGGCTGCACTGGCAACAAATCCACACTGTCTTTTTGCAAAAAAGGGACTCTATTAGGTTGCTTACTCCCCTATTTTGTAGGTACAGGGACTGATTTGGAGCCAGCACCCCAAAGGCTTCCTCCAAAGGGCTGCACATATGCGGCTGTGTCACCCCCATGTCACAATGCCAGCACCCGGCAACGCAGTGGTCACCAGGCCCCACACAGGATCCAGAGGAGCAGCCTCCCGTGTCCACTGCCAGAGCTGGCCCGGGGGCAGCCCCAGCACATCTGACAGGAAGCACTTGAGGAGCTGCTGGAATCACAGGCCAGGGGCTGAGGGAAGAAAACCTTGCATGAGGCTGCTGGAGGTTCTCCGCTGCAAGACAATCTGCTGGCAGGGCCACCTTCCAAGCTCGGCTCATGGATGCAAATCCTTTTCAACTGGATAGCAGTGGCAAGACCAAGGCAATTCCTTCTTGAGGAGCACTGCACAGCTCACCATCCTCATCTCCTACAGAGCAACGCTCAGGAGCCGTAAGAGATAGGATGTCGAGGGCTTGCGAGGGCTTGCAAGGGCTTGCAGTGCTTTGGAACACCCACTGGTGTCCTACACAGGGACAGCAAGGATTCTTGCCCACAAGGTCTATCAGCTCAGAGGCACTTGGGCACTCTGGCAAGTCCGCCAGATAGCTCCAGCTCAAGGGAGGATAGGGCTTGGGCAGCTCCTGGGAAGAATGAGCAGCCTGTGGGACAAGGAGCCAGGTCTGGCTCACATGCTCAGGGAACAGCCCATGGCCAGCACTGGGCTCAGCAAGGAACTTTTTCCCCTGGGGCACATTGGCACCGGTCCCTGGCGGTTTTTTGCCTTCCTCTGCAGTTCTCAGCACGGCCCCTTGCCACCATTTCTTTGGGCCATTTGGCCTGGGAGCCGGCTGCTCATGCTCCACCATGCTGGCAGCCGCAGCTGCCACTTCTCAGCTCTCCCTGCAGCTAACACAAGCACCTGGCAGGGACCAGAGCGCGTCTCATGCATCCCTGCCCAAGAAGCACAGCAGCCAAACAAGTTGTGGAAGGCAAAAAGTCTGCTCGTCATCGCTACATGTCACGCTTTGGAAGAGATGCCACGGTACCACTCACCTCTTCTTCCTCTTCTTCCTCTTCTTCTTCTTCTTCTTCTTCTTCTTCTTCTTCTTCTTCCTCTTTTGTGCATGGTCAGTCCCACAACTCCTTGTCAAGGTTCTCCCTCTGCAGGAACCGCGGACAGCTTGGCCTCTATTCCTGCTGCTGCTCTCTGCAGCTCTGGGACTTGCCTTTGCCAGCCTGCAAGGGATCTTTTCTCCTGCTAAACTGAAGAATGCCTCAGCCTACTCCTGGCTACACTTGGGCTTGAGCTAATGCTTGTGAGCCTGGGTTCTGAAACAGAGTCACAAAGGGAAAAAAAATGACATGAAATAACATGAATTAACATAAAATCAAGAAAATTAATAAATTAACAACAAAATAAAATCAAATTCATTGTGTTCTGTGTCCTTGAAATTGATTTTGGAATTGAAAACCCTCTGTCCTTTCAGGCAAACAGTCTCTTAGATATTGGACTGGCGGACAGGAGAGAAGAGGAGAGGAGAGGAGAGGAGAGGAGAGGAGAGGAGAGGAGAGGACAGGAGAGGACAGGAGAGGAGAGGAGAGCAGTTCTGCTCTGTCAGGCCTGCAGTTCTGCCTGACAAGCCCTGAGCGAGCCCTGAGGCCTCCATGCATGATACTACAGGCAGTATTGCTACTGGAAGGAAGGCTGCACTGGCAACAAATCCACACTGTCTTTTTGCAAAAAAGGGACTCTATTAGGTTGCTTACTCCCCTATTTTGTAGGTACAGGGACTGATTTGGAGCCAGCACCCCAAAGGCTTCCTCCAAAGGGCTGCACATATGCGGCTGTGTCACCCCCATGTCACAATGCCAGCACCCGGCAACGCAGTGGTCACCAGGCCCCACGCAGGATCCAGAGGAGCAGCCTCCCGTGTCCACTGCCAGAGCTGGCCCGGGGGCAGCCCCAGCACATCTCACAGGAAGCACTTGAGGAGCTGCTGGAATCACAGGCCAGGGGCTGAGGGAAGAAAACCTTGCATGAGGCTGCTGGAGGTTCTCCGCTGCAAGACAATCTGCTGGCAGGGCCACCTTCCAAGCTCGGCTCATGGATGCAAATCCTTTTCAACTGGATAGCAGTGGCAAGACCAAGGCAATTCCTTCTTGAGGAGCACTGCACAGCTCACCATCCTCATCTCCTACAGAGCAACGCTCAGGAGCCGTAAGAGATAGGATGTCGAGGGCTTGCAAGGGCTTGCAAGGGCTTGCAGTGCTTTGGAACACCCACTGGTGTCCTACACAGGGACAGCAAGGATTCTTGCCCACAAGGTCTATCAGCTCAGAGGCACTTGGGCACTCTGGCAAGTCCGCCAGATAGCTCCAGCTCAAGGGAGGATAGGGCTTGGGCAGCTCCTGGGAAGAATGAGCAGCCTGTGGGACAAGGAGCCAGGTCTGGCTCACATGCTCAGGGAACAGCCCATGGCCAGCACTGGGCTCAGCAAGGAACTTTTTCCCCTGGGGCACATTGGCACCGGTCCCTGGCGGTTTTTTGCCTTCCTCTGCAGTTCTCAGCACGGCCCCTTGCCACCATTTCTTTGGGCCATTTGGCCTGGGAGCCGGCTGCTCATGCTCCACCATGCTGGCAGCCGCAGCTGCCACTTCTCAGCTCTCCCTGCAGCTAACACAAACGCCTGGCAGGGACCAGAGCGCTTCTCATGCATCCCTGCCCCAGAAGCACAGCAGCCAAACAAGTTGTGGAAGGCAAAAAGTCTGCTCGTCATCGCTACATGTCACGCGTTGGAAGAGATGCCACGGTACCACTCACCTCTTCTTCCTCTTCTTCCTCTTCTTCTTCTTCTTCTTCTTCTTCTTCCTCTTTTGTGCATGGTCAGTCCCACAACTCCTTGTCAAGGTTCTCCCTCTGCAGGAACCGCGGACAGCTTGGCCTCTATTCCTGCTGCTGCTCTCTGCAGCTCTGGGACTTGCCTTTGCCAGCCTGCAAGGGATCTTTTCTCAGGCTAAACTGAAGAATGCCTCAGCCTACTCCTGGCTACACTTGGGCTTGAGCTAGTGCTTGTGAGCCTGGGTTCTGAAACAGAGTCACAAAGGGAAAAAAAATGACATGAAATAACATAACATGAATTAACATAAAATCAAGAAAATTAATACATTAACAACAAAATGAAATAAAATTCATTGTGTTATGTGTCCTTGACATTGATTTTGGAACTGAAAACCCTCTGTCCTTTCAGGCAAACAGTCTCTTATATATTGGACTGGCAGATAGGAGAGGAGAGGAGAGGAGAAGAGAGGAGAGGAGAGGAGAGGAGAGGAGAGGAGAGGAGAGGAGAGGAGAGGGGAGGAGAGCAGTTCTGCTCTGTCAGGCCTGCAGTTCTGCCTGACAAGCCCTGAGCGAGCCCTGAGGCCTCCATACATGATACTACAGGCAGTATCGCTACTGGAAGGAAGGCTGCACTGGCAACAAATCCACACTGTCTTTTTGCAAAAAAGGGACTCTATTAGGTTGCTTACTCCCCTATTTTGTAGCTACAGGGACTGATTTGGAGCCAGCACCCCAAAGGCTTCCTCCAAAGGGCTGCACATAGGCGGCTGTGTCACCCCCATGTAACAATGCCAGCACCCGGCAACGCAGTGGTCACCAGGCCCCACGCAGGATCCAGAGGAGCAGCCTCCCGTGTCCACTGCCAGAGCTGGCCCGGGGGCAGCCCCAGCACATCTGACAGGAAGCACTTGAGGAGCTGCTGGAATCACAGGCCAGGGGCTGAGGGAAGAAAAGCTTGCATGAGGCTGCTGGAGGTTCTCCGCTGCAAGACAATCTGCTGGCAGGGCCACCTTCCAAGCTCGGCTCATGGATGCAAATCCTTTTCAACTGGATAGCAGTGGCAAGACCAAGGCAATTCCTTCTTGAGGAGCACTGCACAGCTCACCATCCTCATCTCCTACACAGCAACGCTCAGGAGCCGTAAGAGATAGGATGTCGAGGGCTTGCAAGGGCTTGCAAGGGCTTGCAGTGCTTTGGAACACCCACTGGTGTCCTACACAGGGACAGCAAGGATTCTTGCCCACAGGGTCTATCAGCTCAGAGGCACTTGGGCACTCTGGCAAGTCCGCCAGATAGCTCCAGCTCAAGGGAGGATAGGGCTTGGGCAGCTCCTGGGAAGCATGAGCAGCCTGTGGGACAAGGAGCCAGGTCTGGCTCACATGCTCAGGGAACAGCCCATGGCCCGCACTGGGCTCAGCAAGGAACTTTTTCCCCTGGGGCACGTTGGCACTGGTCCCCGGCGGTTTTTTGCCTTCCTCTGCAGTTCTCAGCACGGCCCCTTGCCACCATTTCTTTGGGCCATTTGGCCTGGGAGCCGGCTGCTCATGCTCCACCATGCTGGCAGCCGCAGCTGCCACTTCTCAGCTCTCCCTGCAGCTAACACAAGCGCCTGGCAGGGACCAGAGCGCTTCTCATGCATCCCTGGCCAAGAAGCACAGCAGCCAAACAAGTTGTGGAAGGCAAAAAGTCTGCTCGTCATCGCTACATGTCACGCTTTGGAAGAGATGCCACGGTACCACTCACCTCTTCTTCCTCTTCTTCCTCTTCTTCTTCTTCTTCTTCTTCTTCTTCTTCTTCCTCTTTTGTGCATGGTCAGTCCCACAACTCCTTGTCAAGGTTCTCCCTCTGCAGGAACCGCGGACAGCTTGGCCTCTATTCCTGCTGCTGCTCTCTGCAGCTCTGGGACTTGCCTTTGCCAGCCTGCAAGGGATCTTTTCTCCTGCTAAACTGAAGAATGCCTCAGCCTACTCCTGGCTACACTTGGGCTTGAGCTAATGCTTGTGAGCCTGGGTTCTGAAACAGAGTCACAAAGGGAAAAAAAATGACATGAAATAACATAACATGAATTAACATAAAATCAAGAAAATTAATAAATTAACAACAAAATAAAATAAAAGTCATTGTGTTATGTGTCCTCGACATTGATTTTGGAACTGAAAACCCTCTGTCCTTTCAGGCAAACAGTCTCTT